>NC_034594.1:116317768-116334579 GCF_900095145.1 Mus pahari | reverse complement strand
TTTGGAGCTAAGATGAAAGGATGGACTATCCTGAGACTACTCCACCCTGGCATCCATCCCATCATCAGCCACCAAACCCAGACACTATTACACATGCCAGCAAGATGTTCCTGAAGGTATCCTGATATTGTGGTCTCTTGTGAGCCTATGCCAGTGCCTGGCAAACACAGAAGTGGATGCTCACAGTTAGCTATTGGATGGAACACAGGGTTCCAAATGGAGGGAGCTAGAGAATGTACCCAAGGAACTGAAGGTGTCTGCAACCCTATAGGTGGAGCAACAATATAAACTAACCACTACTCCCCAGAGCTCGTGTCTTTAGCTGCATATGTAGCAGAAGAAGGCCTATTAGGCTGTCATTGGGAAGAGTGGTCCCTTGGTCTTACAAACTATATATGCCCCAGTACAGGGGAATGCCAGGGCCATGAAGTGGGAGTGGGTGGGTAGGGGAACATGGGTGGGGCATGTATAGGGAACTCTTGGGATAGCATTTGAAATGTAAATAAAGAAAATATCTAATAAAAAATTACTAGTCCTCAAAAAAATGAAACCCATAGGAATCAAAGAATAAAGATAAATATAAATCAAAGAAAAAAAAAAAAAAAGAAACTGGCCTACATTGTGTATAGTTCATTTTTAGTGTCTTCCATAATGAAAGTTTTAGTCAACATAAATGATGAAACTTCCAGTCATCATTCATTGTAAATAATCAATTGATAATTTTTTTCAAGTGTTCATAAAACAAAATAAATACTAATATTCCAAAATAACTAGGACCAACCAGATACTTGTGTCAACCCTGGATTTCCCAGATTTTTCTTTCATTTCCACATATCATATATTTGAAAACACTGATAGACAAAAGAGTACCTTAGAAAGAGCAAGAATTTTTAATCAAAGACCAGGCACTGAGTCACCTGCTGTTTTATTCTGGTAACATAGTATTTAATAGTTTGGAGTCATTCTTCATGAGGAAGAAAAGTGATTATTTTCTGTTTCATCACTATTTAAGCTCCCAATACTGTAACGAATGCAAAAGTGTTTATAAACTCTGATATGCAAATGTAAAACTAATTTTAATTATTTAGTTACAACTTTAAAACTTAACTGATTTTTACAGAAGTCTTGAATCCAAAGATTTAGAGTAGTCAGTGATGTAATTTTCTGGTGACATTTAAATATAGTAATATAATTCAATGCAATCAATTCCTACAATGAAATTAATATGCTAAAATATCAAGTATGTATAACATCATTAAACATTATATTATCAATCTGTATAAATGTAATAAATTGCCCTAAAACTTAGCATCTTCAAGTAGCACACTTTTATCCTTATAATTTCTGGGGTCATTTTTCTGGAGCTGGTTCTTTTTCTGGGAGCCTGACCAGGGATGTTCTGATTCAAGGATCTCAGTTACACTTGAAAACCACTTGTTAGTAGCAGTTTGAAGGCTTGACTGGCATTTGAGAAATTTTTTTCAATATGCTTCACTTATCTGGATGTTAGCAGGGAAACTTCTTGTCAGGTAGGTCTTTCTAAAAGGGCTTCTTAAGTGTTCTCCCAACATGCCTATATCTGCTTTCAATGACACTACAGAGTTTCAAAGCATAAAAGAACAGTTTTATTCAGACTTTAGCTTGACTAGGGGAACACAAACTGATATGCCAAACTCTTTTGGGAAAAGGCAATGAAGACCCAAACATACACAAAGAGCTAAGATAGTGGAGTACAGCTCAGAGCAAGAACTATAGACCTCCAATTGAAGAGCTTACCAGCTAGCCTTCTCATACCACATGGTCAGTCCTTGGTCCTGAAAATACACATGTGAGTAAAATTATACGAAGTCAAGAGATTTTATTTGGAAATACATTTGTATATACAAATACATGTATTCAGTCTATAAAAATTGATAAAAGAAAAGGTCATGAATTTGAAGAAGCATGAGGAGGGGTCAATGGGATATTTTGGATGAGGAAATGGAAATGGGCTGTGGATTTGGTCTAATGCCACTTGTATTATGTTAATCAGGGGGACCAGGCATTAGACCAAATCCACAGCCCATTTCCATTTAAATTCCTCATTAAATTATAAGAGAATCTGCACATCTGTACATATGAGACTGAGGGAACCCTGCACCCAGTTGGTTTTGATTGGTAAATAAAGTTATCTGTGGCCAATGGCTGGGCTGGGAGACAGAGACAGGATTTTTAGGGTTACTGGACGAAGGACCAAGTTCGAAGAAGACAGATAGCTGCCGTACCAGGAAAACTGCAGGCCTGAGAGGTGCAAAAGACAAACAGATTGTCATCATGCAAGTGCTGTGGAATGCAGCCAGGGGGACCACAGGTCTGGGTCCTGGGCAGCAAAAGTGGAGTTTAGATTTTAGTAAGTAATGACTTGAGAATCTTAGAGAAGGGTACATCAGGCATGTGGAGTTTAGGAAGTGGGCCACCCATTGAGCTGTTTAAGGAAATATAAAGTGTGTGTGTGTGTGTGTGTGTGTGTGTGTGTGTGTGTGTGTGTGTGTGTATGTGTGTCTGTGTGTGTGTGTATGTGTGTCTGTCGTGTGTGTGTGTGTGTGTGTGTGTGTGTGTGTGTCTATCATTAGGGAACCCAGAACACTGGGGAGGTTAGCAAGGAGAGGAGTGCCACTACTGCCCCAGCTGGGGTTGATTTTAGTAGGATTATTTGGTTACTGAAAAGAGGAATGATGTAATTAAAGTAAAAATATAAATCTATTCCTCATATAGGTACCTGAAATGGTTCTATGACTTACTCTCAGGAGTCATGAACTCACATTCTTACTTTCAACAAATCACAAAAATCTAGCTCATAGTTCAGAGTAGATGGCAGAGTCATATCATGAAGCTAGCACAGTTGTTTGACACCGTTCCAGCACAGCTGAGGTGAATGCTGTGATGGCTGTAATTCTGTCTTGTATTTTTCCGTTCTGGTCTCTGCTTGTTGTGTTCTTCGTGACTTTTTATACCATGATTCATTTTATTTCTTTTCCTGAGAAAATTATGACTGAGTCTCTTTTAGGATAGTTTCAAACTTATTATTCATTCTGCTTTTGGGGAAATAGTTGATTTGGCTCCATTTAGAAGTCTTTCTTAAGCCCTGGAGATCACTGTAATAAGTACAGTTGAATTTTAAGCCAGCAATTTTTAAATGATGCACTCAAAGAGTCTTGTTGGGATATCCACCCCTAAGCAAATTGAACAGGATAATTGGTACAGGATAAACAGAGGTAACTGACAAATTCTGACTGGCCAGGAGAATTGGTTACAGATTCTAATTCTCTTTTTGACAAGAAAGGCATTTGTGCAGAGTATGTACCTGGAGGAATAAAATTCAGTAAATAAATTAGACAGACATAAACTTTTTCTAATTTATTGCATAGATGATGGAATGATATGTTAAAAGGGGCTAGATATTAGTATTTTCTACCCATACAAGTACTGGTTCAGATATTTTCTGTTTGTCTCAAATGCTTTAAAAGTACAAATACTGTT
This sequence comes from Mus pahari, assembly GCF_900095145.1. Lineage (NCBI taxonomy): Eukaryota > Metazoa > Chordata > Mammalia > Rodentia > Muridae > Mus > Mus pahari. The sequence continues at coordinate 116,331,060 of NC_034594.1, read as the reverse complement.
AGGCTAGAAGTAGGTTGTCATAAAATAAATGGGTTTATTTCGTGGAGATATTCCTTAGATTTTTAAATTAAAATTATAGAGTTAAATAACAAACATAAATTTGTAGTGTTTAATTATGACTGAAATTTGAAAATCTAGACCAAGTGAGATAATCTGTGTTCATCACATAATCCTTAGTCTGTCTTTGTTTTGTGAAACCTGTGTAAATAAAGAGGCAACTTGTTTGCTTATAAGTCATTGCAGCAAGATTCACCTAACTACCTTGACTGACTCCCTTCTTCCCTATTGCCTCCTTACCTCTTCTTGGACAACCCTATTAATGGCTGGGGAAGACCCTAGTATGTAGGAAATTTAATATCTACTTACTAAAGGGAAGAACATGAGAATTTCACATATTTTACAATAAAATCCCCAATCCCAGTTCTTATTGTAATTGAATAACACATTAGGTTTCATTGGTTCCACAGGAATTTATTTTTATTAATATCAAGTGTGTGCAAAATGTATTTTAAAAAATTATTTATGATATAGATTCTGAATAGTACTTATATAACCACCAATGAAATGAAAAGATCCTGAGGTTGTGAGAAATGTTTACTTATTTAACAACTATATGTATACCATATTAACATGTATACACACAGCCTATCTGTAGATTCAGAATTGATAGAACAATAATTAATAAATTAATATATAAAGTGCCTTTGTGGAATAATTAAGGTAGAATTACATAGGCAGAAAGGAACTTATTTACATCTATTTTAATGAAACCAACAGGATAAGGATTTAATATCACTAATGTCCAAAATACATATATAAAACTTAATTGCTCTGTTGATAGTTTTTAAATATACAATTAAACAAATAAATACATTAAAAAGCAATGACATGACTATCTGATTACATTAATAAATACTGCTTACACATATTCACTCTCACACACTCCATGAAGTTTTGAAAATGTATATACAATTAAAATATAATCAGAAGAAACAGTATAAACATTTGTTTTTATATGTGTTCTAAAAGGAAATTACTTAAGTCAATTTGGACAATTACAAGAGATCCAGAAAAGAACCCTTCTAGGTTAACTATTATTGCTCCTGTTTTTACATTTAAAAAATCTGAGCAATTTTATATTCAATGATACGCTAGTTGTGTAAGCAAGAGCTGAGTAATATTGAGATATACTTACGAGTCAAGCCTTCAGCGTGAAGCCTGTCACGGTATACTGTCATGACAAGGAAAGCAGAGGCACAGAAGAAACAAGGTAAACAAATTTTAGTTGATCTTCAACCTCTTCTTATATTGCTGCATAAGTGCTTTGTGTCAGTCTGTCTTTAAATTTCCTTTCTTCTAGTTTTCAAATTCTCTCATTCCATACAAGTATTTTTGAGCATTATGATTACTTTATAGCGATATTTAGAAACCGTCTTCTGAATATATAATACTGTTCTCAAAGTAAACACTATTGGCAAGTTATATTTGAAGTCATACTGAATTAGAAAAGCTTGAGTTCCTTATCGGAGGAACAACAATATGAACTAACCAGTACCCCTAGAACTCGTGTCTCTAGCTGCATATGTAGCAGAAGATGGCCTGTTTGGCCATCATTGGGAGGAGAAGCCCTTGGTCTTTCAAAGATTATATGCTCCAGAACAGGGGAATGCCAGGGCCAGAAAGTGGGAGTGGGTGGGTTGGGGAGCAGTGCAGGGGAAGTGTATAGGGGACTTTCAGAATAGCATTTGAAATGTAAATGAAGAAAATATCTAGTAAAAACTTGTTTAATTAAAAAAAGAAAAGCTAGAGTTTCAGAACTGACTCTATATTTGTTTAAGTGTGATAATATTTTTCTATATATTTAATTCTATATACAACCAACTACAGCACAATATGTGAATAAGAAAACTTTTAGAAAAAGCAAAACGCTATAAAGTAATATAGTGTTCCTACTTGCATGGAGTCTGCATTTGGACATAAGCTTCTTGACAGCCCTTCAGTACTCAATTTGACCAAGTGTAGTGTGGGCAAAATACCGCAGTTATAGAGTGAATTAGGGGAAGGATTGAAGAAGCTGAATGGGAGGGCAACCCCATAGGAAGATTAGCAGTTTCAATTAACCTGAACCCCAGGGAGCTTCCAGAGACTGACCCACCAACCAGGAGCATCCATGGGCAAGAACAAGTTCATGCGCAAGGTCATAGACTACTCTCATATATGATTTTTTTTTTTTTTTAAAGAAGGATTACTGGAGGTGGGTTCTTCGAGTTCCCTCTCGCCAATGTTGGGTATTTTGACTAAGGTCACACCCATTAAGTCCCAAGAGTTTCTCATCTCTAGGGTTTCGTGTACTTTCTAAAGAGTCTCCCCAATCTTACATCCCTCCAGGCTCCTTATTTCCATTCATTTTCCTGGTTCTCTGGGATTTTCTCCTGTCCCCCTGCCACACACACACACACACACACACACACACACACACACACACACACACACACAAATACCTGATCCTGTACCCCTTTTCTTCTCCACCTCCCCTGATTATTTTCTCCTGTTTCTTTCTGTATATTGTATCCTAGATATTATGTACTTTTTACCTAATATCCAATTGTTAGTGACTACATACCATGTATGTCATTTTGGATGTGAGTTACCTCACTCAGGATGATATTTTTTAGTTCCATCCATTTGCCTACAAAACTCATAATATTCTCATTCTTAATAGCTGAATAGTATTCCATTGTGATAATGAATATTATTCCATTTACACACATATTAATGGGTGCATAAATATGTGTGTGAGTCATATTTTCTGTATCCATTCATCTGTTTTTAGACATCTAGGTTATTTCCAGTTTATGGTCTTCACAAATAAGGTCACTGTGAATATAGTAGAGCAAGTGTCCTTGTGGCATGGTGTGACATTTTTGGGTTTATGCACAAGAGTGATATGCATAGGACTTTAAATAAAACTATTTCCAATTTTCTGAGGAACCTCTAGATTGATTTCCAGAGTGGTTGTATCAGCTTGCAATCGACCAGCAATGGAGGAGTGTTCATCTTTCTCCACATCCTCACCAGCATGTACTGTCATTTGAGTTTTTGATCTTAGCCATTATGATTGGTGTAACATAGAAACTCATCACTCCTAGGCATATACCCAAAAGATGCTCAAACGTATAACAAGAACACATGCTCCAGTATGGTCTTAGCAGCCTTATTTATAATAGCCAGAATCTGAAAAGAACCCATATGTCCTTCAGCAAAGAAATGGATAGAGAAAATGTGGTACATTTACATAATGGAGTACTAATCAGCTATTAAAAACAATAACTTTATGAAATTTGCAAGAAAATGGCTGGAACTAGCAAATATCATCCTAAGTGAGGTAACCCAATCACAAAAAAATACACACCGATAAGTGGAAATTAGCCCAAAAGCTCAGAGTACCCAAGATAAAATTCACAGACCACATGCAGTTCAAGAAGAAGGTAGACCAAAACATGAATGCTTCAGTCCTTCTTAGAAGGGGAAACAAAATACTAACATGAGGAAATAAGGAGCCAAAATGTGGATCAGAGACTGCACCACCTGGGGATCCATCCCATATACAGTAACCAAAGACAAACACTATTGTGTATGCCAAGGAGTACTTGTTGACAAGAGCCTGATATAACTTTCTCCTGAAAAGCTCTGCCAGAGCCTGACAAATACAGAGGTGAATTCTCGCGCCCGACCATTGGACTGAGCACTCCCCAATGGAGGAGTGAGAGAAAGTACTGAATGAGCAGAAGTGGTTTACAAACCCATAAGAATAACAAAATCATTCAACCAGACCCCTCATAGCTCCCAAGGACTTAGCCACCAACCAACACATGGAAGGACCCATGGCTTCAGCTGCATATGTAGCAGAGGATGGCCTTGTAGGGCATCAATGGGAGGAGAGGCTCTTGATCCTGTGAAGGCTCAGTGCTCCAGTGTAGGAGAATGCCAGGTCAGGGCATGAGGTAGGAGTGGGTGGGTGGGGGAGCTCCCTCATAGAAGCAGGGGGAGAGGGGGTGGGGTAGGGGGCTTGCAGAAGGGAAACCGGGAAAAGGGATAAAATTTCAAATGTAAATAAAGAAAATATCCAATAAAAGAAAAGAAATAAATAAAAAATAATCTCAGCATCATTTTGATTTGCATTTATCTTATGACTAAGAACCTTTAACCTTTTTTAAGTGCTTCTTGGCCATTTGAGATTATTCTACTGTGAATTTTCTGTTTCTCTCTGTACTATTTTCCTTTCATTTTGATATCATTATCTATAGCCCATTAATGTTATGCATACAAGTATAGAGGCTTCACTTTATTCATCTACTTTATTTTTTAAATTTATAGTATGAGAAAAATATCAAAAATATTTGTTAAACCAGATAATAATGAACTGCCAAGTAAAAATACAAGTTATTATGGTCCTAATAATTTGTTTTAGCTAGCTTTCAGAAACAAAATATCTTTTCCCTTACTCTATATTTGGGCTCTATATCAAGCACAGATATAAACAATCTGGGAATGGATAGGAAACCATGGGTACGGAAATGGCGTAAGGATCATGTTGCCAACTATGTAGTATTTATTTTTGTCATTATAAAAAGAGAAATGGTAACATACTTCAGAAAATTGTCATGAACCTCCACTGAAAAGAATCAAAGTGCCTTTTGAAGACTAGACACAAAGTACACCTCAGAGAGCATTATTAAAAGGAAATGCTGAATAGATAATGTGCACACTAACAACTGGCTTTGTTACACAGGGAGAATTATCTTTGATAGTATACAGCAGAAGCTCTGGGGACTTATGCAGTGCGTGAAAATTTATTAGACATTCCATGCATCTAAATGTAAGTATTGCAGGGCAATGATGATGGTGTTCTAGTTTGATTTTTCTATTGCTGAGACAAGCACCATGGCAAAAGGTAACTTGGGTGGAGAGGATTTCTCCGGTTTATATTTCTAGATCACCATCCATCATTGTATGAAGTCATGGCAAGAACCATGGGGTAAAGATGCTGGCTTGTACATTCTCAGACAGCTTTATTATGAGGCCCATGCTGATCTATCTAGGATAATGCAATGCATAGTGGGGTTAGCCTTACAGTGGGATAAACCCTCTCACATCAACCGTAAATCAAGAAAATCTTCAGAGACAGGGCTACAAGCCAATCTGATCTGGAAAATTAGGCTACCTCTTCCCAGGTGATTTGAGATCTCGGTTGTTTAGAATTGACAATAAAGCTAGATAGTCCCCCTTCCCTTCCAGGCTGGCAGCAGATGGGAGAGCTATATCCTAGGTCATAAAGGTAGAATAGTTGGCCCTTCTCCTAAAAAAACTGCAGCACTTTAGAAGAATGGACTCTGGAACTTATCCTGGTAGCACAATAGAGTTTACCCTTATGCAGGGGTACAGGTGAGCTAGGGACTGCTTTCCCTGCCTCTCATCTGTCATAGGGGTAGCAAGGGCACTCGTGTGCAAGGGATGTACTTTACTCTCACCCTCTCACTGTTTATAACAGGCAGAAGAGCTGGCCCTGACATCATAAGAGTAGGAGAGCTGAACTTGACCCTCATGAGCTGCAGCATTAGAAAGAGCAGGCCTTGTCCCTCCCTTACCTGGACAGTATATAATAGCTAGCCCTGGTAGCAAAGGTTTGGGTAAGCTGAGGGCTTGAGAGCAGGAGAGCTTTCCAGCTACCCTGTCAGTGCTGCAGAACTCAGTTGGTGGTGTGGGCATAGAAGAGCTGTTGGTCTGGCTAAATTAGCTATCTCTCAGCCCAAGATGCAGGGCGGTATATTGACCCACCCCCAACATCTTTCCCACCTTTGATCTACTGGAGTGCATGAAGGGGCCAGTCCTCTAGATTCAAGTTGCAGGATGTCTATGGCACAGGCCAACAGGATACAGAAGAGGAGTTCCTGAGAAGATCCAGATATCCAGTGTTGATAACATAGCAGAAGTCAGAGGCCTTGGGACAGAAAAGTGGCTCAAAGAAATCAGTATTTGCAAGTAAAAATGTGTGGAGAAAAGACTATATTTTGTGATACAGGGTGACATACTACAGCTTTAACACGATATTATTATTATGTATTATTTTCATTTCTTTTGCAGGGGAGGTTGTAAGCGCATGGAGCAGATACAAAGGGGTGGGGAGATGAGTGTGATTGGATTACATGATTTGAATTTCACAAAGCAGCAATAAAAGGTTAAAAATTATATACTACATTCCATTTTTTTTAACCTTTCTCTACTTTGCAAATATATACTCAGGAATATATGTAGATTATGTAATTAATAACTAGAGAGGAAAATCCTATATTCATATTCAAGTAGAGACACTTGCAATATCAGAAACATGTACAAGGTTCTTCCTCATAAACTTATCCTTCCCAGAATTCCTTCATCCTTAATTGTCACTTTATTGTCAATGCTTTTTACTTGTAAACAGTGTAAGCTAGCTCTTTGCAATTATTGAAATCTGTATCTTTATGTTTAAAATCCCAGAGCTGCAGAAAAGTAGCCAGACATTACATTGAATTTTTCTACACTCTTTTAGCTTGATTCTAAATTTTAATATGTTTTCTTTATAATTTAATCTCCATATGTATATGATGTGTATGTACATGTACATATGTGTGTATATACTTGTTGAACTATTGAAATAAATTTAAACTGTGGTTTTGGGAAAATAAAATACAACCAAACAAGGCTGTGCATCACAGAAATTTCAAGACTCATGTTACTTCATTTTTAACTTTACCTCTGCCCACCCTTAGCCTCAATGCTCCCCAACTAATTACCACATGGCTAGTATGTATGCCAAGGTTCTTGAGTATGATAAACTTTATAGCACATATGAAAAGCAGAGATCACTAAATGCTAATCCTCATTAAGGTTAAACATTTCACTAAGGTTTCCACAAGTATAACAAGCAACACCATCTTTTCGCCTTACTAGGAATCCATATTTCATCAGGAAGCTTTGTTTTACTGACTTAAATACAACCAGGTTTAACTCCCCCCCCCCAAGGTCAATTGGTATTAGAAACTCATTAGATCTCTTCTATAACAATTATTCTCAAAATATAATTCAAAATTTAGCTAAAATCTTTAAAATGAGCAACTTACTAAGATAAAATGAACATTTTTCAGCAGTAATCCATTATAAATTTAAAAATTTATGTTTGCACCTAAGGTACATCTCACTAAGTAAATGCTGGGCAGTTGGCATTGTAGAAGCCCTTGTCATCTTTGCTGCAAGCTTTATCACCAGTTTAACTATGAGATTGATTCAAGGTCTTTAACTCACAAGACAGTTCGTTTCACTGCCACAGAACTATTGTTGTAGACTGACTAGGCCTTACTTGGTAAAATCAATGAACCATTTAATATTTATATCACAACACTGTTCATCAATGATATGTAAAATACACCATAGTGCCATGCAAGAAATTTGGCAAATTTACCATGATACAGTCATATGTTTAAATTATCATTATATCTAATACTGAAAAATATAATGTCATGGAGATATTCCACAACTTTATCTTCCCCTCATATCTAATATATATGGCTTCTTTCTTAAAGCAAAATATCAACAACAGGTATGGTTACTATGGCAACTACATTAAAAATAAAAAAAAATACATGAATGTTTTCAAGTGATAAGTACATTTAAGATGCAAGCACCCAATTACTTAAAAATAAAATAAAAATTGAAGCTTCAAATTAATGTTGTAAGAGGTGTGTCACAAGTTCATCAAATATAAACATTAAATATCATTATAATTTATTGCAGTCAGCAATTAATTAAAGGATGGATATAAATAGGTATTTTATTAATAATAAAAAATAAACTCATAAAATGTTCATACACTTTTCTTTACTGCAAATTTACAGAAAACACTATTTACAACTATGTGAAAGCAATTATCATAAATTTCAAGTTATATCAACAGACCATAATAAAATATTTAGAGTTTCACAGGAACATATATGCACTGTCCTACTTTTCCATCTTAATGTTCTTTTGTGAGATAATTCTGAGTGTGTTTACTATAACAAGAAGTTCCTGATGGTTTAAAAAATAAACACTGCTTCTGCTGCCTCTCATTCTAGGTTTTACATCTCACTTCAAGATGCTTTCTAGATATGTACTGCCAAAACTGCATCATTTCTCAGCAACACTCTTCTATCCAATATACTGTTATTTCCACCACTTTTGTCTATTTTTATATCTTAAATGCAAGTTCGTGTTGCATCTACCCTAGAGGCAAAACCCATCCTGGTTAATGATCTTTTGGCTTCTAGTCTTCCTTTTATACGAACTATTATTCCAAAAGTAGCCTGAGAAATCTACATATCACCCAGGATCTTGGGATCACTGGTGAGTGGAACACATCTGTTCCAAAACAACTGGGAGGGGACTGTGCCAGCAGGAACAGTGACACAGGAAACCTACCTGACCAGCAGCTGGGATTCATACAGGTTGGCGCCAGGCCCATGCCACCTTGGACACAAACTCACCAGACAGTCCCATTGTCCCCAGAGGACTCTCCATGCCACAGGCACCCTAGCACACCCAGAATCTTAGGATCACTGAGGAGAGTCAGCCTCCAGAGAGGGCTCTGATCTCAGGACTCAGGTGAGAGCACTATCTTGTATCCAGGGTCTCTCAGAGACCAATCTGCACAGGACTGGTCTTCTTCAGTCAGGAAGCAGAGCTGAGACCCAGACCTCTGGGCAACTTCCCCTCTAGAGGAGAGTTGGCCTCTAGGGAGGGCTCTGACCCTGGGACTCAGGTGAGACCACCATCTTGTATCCCTGGTCTCTCAGAGACCAGACTACTTGGGAGAGCATTTGGGCCGCAGAAGCAACAGAGCACCTTGGACAGGGTCCCAACTGGTCTTCATCTTCAGCTAGGAAGTGGATCTGAGCACCAGACCTCTGTGCACTTTCCCTTCATGAGCAGAGCTTCGCTGCAGAGAGTGCTCTGACCACTGGGACTCAGGAGAGAGTTGGACTCCCAGGAGTACTGACAACAGCTAACAGAATCACAAGAGGAGCAAGCTCCAGCAAAAGACAGCAAGAACATCTAACAACAGAGATTATCAGATGGCAAAAGGCAAACATAAGAATCTTAGTAAAAGAAACCAAGACCACTTGGCATCATCACACACCACAGTGAGTCCTAGATACCCCAACACAACCAAAAAGCAAGATTCAGAATTAAAATCATATCTCATGAGGCTGCTAGAGGATTTTAAGAAGGGCATTAATGACTCACTTGAAGGAATACAGGAGAACACTGCTAAACAGGTAGAAGACCTTAAAGAGGAAACACAAAAGTCGCTTAAAGAATTACAGGAAAACACAACCAAACACGGCATAGAATTGAACAAAACCACCCAAGATCTAAAAATGGAAGTAGAAATAATAAAGAAAACCCAAGACAACTCTGAAAATATAAATCCTAGGAAAGAAATCAGGAACCACAGATGTGAGCATCAGCAACAGAATACAAGAGATGGAAGAGAGACTCTCAGGTGCTGAAGATTCCATAGAAAACAGAGAAAAAACAATCAAAGAAAATGCAAAATGCAAAAAGATCCTAACTCAAAACATCCAGGAAATACAGGACACAATGAGAATACCAAAGCTAAAGATAACACATGTAGATGAGAATGAAGATTTTCAACTTAAAGGGCCAGCAAATATCTTCAACAAAATTATAGGAGAAAACTTCTAACCTAAAGAAAGAGATCCCCATGAACATACAAGTCTACAGAACTCCAAATAGACTGGACCAGAAAAGAAAATTCCTCCTGACAGATAATAATCAGAACAACAAATACACTAATTAAAGATAGAATATTAAAAGTATTAAGGGAAAAAGGTCAAGCAAAATTACACCAGACTTCTTACCAGAGACTATGAAAGCCCGAAGAACCTAGACAGATGTTTTACAGACCCTAAGAGAACACAAATGCCAACCCAGGCTACTATACCAAGCAAAACTTTCAATTATCATAGATGGAGAAACCAAAGTATTCCATGACAAAGTCAAGTTCACACAGTATCTTTCAATTAATCCAGTCCTTCAAAGGATAATAAAGGGAAAACTCCTATACAATGAGGGAAATTATGCCCTAGAAAAAGCAAAAAAAAAAAAAAAAAATCCTTCAAAAACCTAAAATAAGACAGCCGCAAGAACAGAATCCTAACTCTAAAAACAAAAATAACAGGAAGCAACAATTACATTTCCTTATTATTTCTTAATAAAATGTACTCAATTCCTCAATAAAAAGACATAGACTAACAGACTGGCTACATGAACAGTACCCAACATTTTCCTGCATATGGGAAGCCCACCTCAGGGACAAAGACAGGACTTCAGAGTAAAAGGCTGGAAAACAATTATCCAAGCAAATCTTCCTAAGAAACAAACTGGAGTAGCCATTCTAATATCTAATACAATCAACTTCCAACCCAAAGTTATCAAAAATGACAAAGAGGGGCACTTCATACCCATCAAAGGTAAAATCTTCCAAGATGAACTCTCAATTCTGAATATGTATGCTTCAAATGCAAGGGCATCCACACTCATTAAGGAAACTTTAGTAAAGCTCAAATCACACATTGCACCTCACACAATAATAATGGGAGACTTCAACAGCCCACTATCATTAATGGACAGATCCTGGAAACAAAAGCTAAACAGAGACACAGTGAAACTAACAGAAGTTATGAAAGAAATGGATTTAACAATATCTTCAGAACATTTTATCCCAAAACAGAAGGATATACATTCTTCTCAGCACCTCATGGTACCTTCTCCAAAATTGACCATATACTTGGTCAAAAAAACAGGCCTCAACAGATACAAAAATATTTAAATTATCCCAAGAATCCTATCAGATAACCACTGACTAAGGCTGATCCTTAATAACAACATAAATAATAGAAAGCCAACATTCACGTGGAAGCTGANCAATACTCTACTCAATGATACCTTGGTCAAGGATGAATAAAGAAAGAAATTAAAGACTTTTTAGAGTTTAATGAAAATGAAGTCACAACATACCCAAGCTTATGGGACACAATGAAAGCATTCTAATAGGAAAACTCATAGCTCTGAGTACCTCCAAAAAGAAACTAGTACTTGACATACACTTGCAGCTTAACACCACACCTAAAAGCTCTAGAACAAAAGGAAGCAAATTCCCCCAAGAGAAGTAGACAGCAAGAATTAACCAAATTTAGGGCTGCAATCAACCAAGTCCAAACAAAAAGAACTATACAAATAATTAACAAAACCAGGAGCTGGGTATTTGAGAAAATCAACAAGATAGATAAACCCTTAGCCAGACTAACCAGAGAGCACAAGGACAGTATCCTAATCAACAAAATCAGAAATGAAAAAGGAGACATAACAATAGAACCTGAGGAAATCCAAAACATCTTCAGACCCTACTACAAAAGGCTTGTCTTAATCAGGGTTTCTATTCCTGGGCAAAACATCATGACCAAGAAGCAAGTTGTGGAGGAAAGGGTTTATTCAGCTTACATTTCCAGATTGATGTTCATCACTAAACAAATCAGAACTGGAACTCAAGCAGGTCAAAAATCAGGAGCTGATGCAGAGGACATGGAGGGATGGTCTTTACTGGCTTGCTTCCCCTGGCTTGCACAGCCTGCTATATTATAGAACCAAGACTACCAGCCCAGAGATGGCACCAAACACAAGGGGACCTCCCACTTTGATCACTAATTGAGAAAATGCCTTACAGCTGGATCTCATGGAGGCATTTCCCCAAGTGAAGCTCCTTTCTCTGTGATAACTCTAGCCTGTGTCAAGTTGGTACAAAACTAGCCAGTACAAGGCTATACTCAACAAAACTGGAATATCTGGATGAAATGGACAATTTCCTAGACAGATACCAGATACCAAAGATAATCAGAATCAGATTAAAGATCTAAACAGTCCAATTTCCCCTAAAGAAACAAAAGCAGTCATTAATAGGTTCACAACCAAAAGAAGCCCATGACCAGATGGTTTTAATGCACAGTTCTATCAGACCTTCAAAAAAGACCTAATTCCAATTATCCTCAAACTATTTCACAACATTGCAACAGAAGGTATTCAACCTAATTCATTCTATGAAGCCATAATTCCTCTGATACCTAAACCACACAAAGACCCAACAAAGAAAGAGAACTTCAGACCAATTTCCCTTATGAATATCGATGCAAAAATACTCAATAAAATTCTCATTAACCTAATCCAAGAACACATCAAAATGATCATCCATCATGATCAAGGAGGTTTCATTGCAGGGATGCAGGGATGATTTAATATATGGAAATCCATCAATGTAATCCACTATATAAACAAACTCAAAGACAAAAACCACATGATAATCTCATTAGATGCTGAGAAATCATTTGACAAAAATCAAACAGCCATTCATAATAAATTCTTGGAAAGACCAGGAATTCAAGGCCCATACCTAAACATAATAAAATCAATGTAAAGCAAACCAGTAGCCAACAGGAAACTAAATTGAGAGAAACTTGAAGCAATCCCACTAAAATCAGGGACTAGACAAGGCATCCTACTCTCTCCCTACCTATTCAATATCATTCTTGAAGTCCTAGCCACAGCAATTAGACAACAAAAGGAGATCAAGGGGTTACAAATAGGAAAGGAAGAAGTCAAAATACCACTATTTGTAGATGACATGATAGTTAAATATAAGCGACCCTAAAAATTCCACGAGAGAACTCCTAAACCTGATAAACAGCTTCAGTGCAGTTTCTGGATATAAAATTAACTCAAACAAATCAGTGGTCTTTCTCTACACAAATGATAAACAGGCTGAGAAAGAAATTAGGGAAACAACACCCTTCACAATAGTCACAAATAATATAAAACACCTTGGTGTGACTCTAAGGAAGTGAAAGATCTGTATGATAAGAACTTCAAGTCTCTGAAGAAAGAAATCAAAGAAGATCTCAGAAGATGGAAAGAATTCCTATGCTCATGGGTTGGCAGGATTAATAAAGTAAAAATGGTTATCTTGCTGAAAGCAATCTACAGATTCAATACAATCCTCATCAAAATTCCAACTCAATTCTTCACAGAGTTAGAAAGGGCAATTTGCAAATTCATCTGAAATAACAACAACAACAAAAAAAAACCTAGTTAAGCAAAAACTATTCTGAACAATAAATGAACATCTGGTGGAAAAAACCATGTCT
>NC_034594.1:116310167-116314913 GCF_900095145.1 Mus pahari | reverse complement strand
ACACATGATATGCACTCACTGATAAGTGGATATTAGCCCAGAACCTTAGAATATCTAAGATAATATTGGCAAAACACATGGAACTCTAGGGGAAGGAAGACCAGAGTATGGATACTTTGTTCCTCCTTAGAATGGGGAACAAAATACCTATGGAAGGAGTTATAGAGACAAACTTTAGAACTGAGATGTAAGGAAGGACCATCCAGAGACTGCCACACCCAGGGATCTGTGGGGAACTGCAGGCTTTTCTCCAGTTGAGCTGAGATCTGAACCCTGATGGTCATAATTCACCTGCATGACATGGTAGACGTTTCCTCATGTGCCGAGAAATCTGGCCCCTGCCTAAGTTACTGCCCCCCGCAGTCCCCACAAGAGAAGCATGGTCAGTAGTCATGTAGGCAATGGCCCAAGCTTCTGACCTTCAGGCTAAACTCCTCCCTAGTTACCTAGCAATAGTAAAGACCAAAGAAGGGGCTGTTAGACCCCCACCTCTATCTCTCACTCCTTTGTTCTCTTACCTCTCACTTCTCCCACTCCTCTCTCTTCTTTCCTTTCTCTTTGTCTTCTTCACTCCTCTCTGATCTTCTCCTCTCCTCTCTCCCTCTTTCTGTCTTTTTCTGTAGCCTTCTCTCTCTCTCTCTCTCTCTCTCTCTCTCTCTCTCTCTCTCTCTCTCCTTTCTTTCCCCCTGCATTTCTGTAATAAAGCTCTTAAACCATAGAGAGTCTCTGCTCCATCAAGATCTGCTGCGCACTCTGGTCAGTGTTGGGAACCTCTTTCCTCATCCCTCTCTCCTACAACCTGGGGCTTTAGAAAAGTAGCTCCGGTGTGCCCAGGCAGGGCAGCCCTTTGGCCACTCACTGAAGAGTGGGATAGAGTCATGCCCACCCAGGGATGAGTAGAAAGGGTAGGTAGCAGTCTTCCCATGCCTGACTGACCAGAGAATAGAGAAACTCTGATGAGGCATGAGCCTTTCTCCCTCTTCCCCCGGGCCTCCCTTTTTGGTTCCCAACAGGATCCATCCCATAAACAGTCACCAAATCCAGACACTATTGCATATGCCAGCAAGATTTTGCTGCTAGGACCCTGATATAGTTGTCTCTGGTGAAGCTATGCCAGTGCCTGGCAAATACCGAAGTGGATGCTCATAGTCATCTATTGGATGGAACACAGGGCTCCCAATGGAGGAGCTAGAGAAAGTACCCAATGAGCTGAAGTGATCTGCAACCCTATAGGAGGAACAACAATATGAACTAAGCAGTACCCCCAGAGCTCTTGTCTCTCACTGCATAGGTAGCAGAAGATGGCCTAGGTGGCCATCATTGGCATGAGAGGCCCTTGGTCTTGCAAAGATTATAATCCCCAGTACAGGGGAATGGCAGGGCCAGGAACCAGGAGTGGTTGGGTTGGGGATCAGAGCTGGGGGAGGGTATAGGGGACTTTCTGATAGCATTTGAAATGTAAATGAAGAAAATATCTAATTAAAGTTGTTTTTGAAAAAAATACAAATATAATTTGAAAGAAATAAACAAGAACATTATTTTGAAAAAAAAGAAATCTACATATTTTGAAATAAAATCCTGCCACTTATTGCTTCTATTTCTCTCATGACTCTTTTTATATTGAGATAAAATCCAAATTTCTTATTAAGGCCTGAAAAGTTCTATAGAAAGATAGTAGCAACTGTTGTTATTAATTTCCTCTAACCATAAAGATATGGAAGATTTGCTTCCATCTTCCAGTGAGCATGCAAGTCAGTTCTGGACTTAGACCTGTGAATTTGTTCTCTTTGCCTGTAATTGTTTTTTTATTATTTATTTTTAATACCTTTCATTAAAATTTCATTAAAACAGAAAGGCCTTATATACCCAGCATTAAGGAACAACTTACTGTTATATGGCCACATTACTATATTTTCTGCTTCTAAATAATGTTTATTTCTATCTGTAATGATCTGTGTCTGTTATCTTGTTGTTGTTGTTGTTGTTCTAGCTTCCACCAATGTAAGCCCACGGTCTGACATTCAATAACAACTCTATAACATTTCCTTTTGAGCCAAAAGTAACCTTTAACACATTTTTGGCAAAAAAAGCAAAACAATAAACAAACAAAAAACCTACACTGCTTAACACATTCCATGGGAAATCTCAAGAGGTATGTTGAATAAAAAGCCCACCAAATTAATATTCATTTCATAAATGTAAGTTACTTAAAATGAGCTTTATATCGTCCTTGTCTCATAAATGCAGAAACCATGTTTCCATTTCTTCCAGAAGAGATTATAGTGCTGAGTGAGAAACAGGCAGAAGCATTTGGTAGTGTGACATAACCAAAACTACCAGGAAATTGATAATGCTAAAGGAAACTTCAATGATGAAGTAGACATTTTCTAGATACCTCTTATTAGTGAGTACTGTATGAATGAAGAGCACTGTGTATGAAATGGAAGAGGGATGAAGGAGAAACCTGGTGGAAACTGACCTTGACATTAGAAGGGACAGGTACATCACTGCCAGCCAGGAGCTTGAGGTACCTGACTGCTTTTCACTATAAAACTTTGAAGGCAAAACTTTATACCGCAACACATAATTTGAACTTAGACTTAAGTCAAAATATTAAAAAAATAAATTCCCCCAAAGTTCAGAAGAATCTCAGAATAAATAAAGTATAAGAAAATACAAATATTAAATAAAAAGACTCACTTCTAACAAATTTCATCTTGGATAATATCAGTATCCTGTTGCTATGCCTTAAGATATTTTAATTAAACATTGCTTTTTACCAATACATTTTCTTTTTTCTTTTGTATATTTTCTTTATTTACATTTCAAATGTTATGCCTTTCCTGGTTCCCCCCCCCCACACACACACAAACCCATTCCCCTCCCCCTGCTTCTATGAGGGTGTTACCCTACCCACCTACCCACCCACTCCTGCCACCCTGCCCTAGCATGCATCTACACTGGGGCATTGAACCTTCACAGGACCAAGGGCCTCCTCCCATTGATGCCCAACAAGGTCATCCTCTGCTACATATGTGACAGGAGCCATGGGTACATACATACTCATTGGTTGGTGGTTTGGTACCAGGGAGCAATGGGGGGATGGTATTGTTGGTTGATGTTGTTCTTCCTATAGGGTTGCAAACCCCTTTAGCTCCTTCGGTCCTTTATCTAACTCCTCCCTTGAGGATCCTGTGTTCAGTCCAAAGGTTGGCTGTGAGCATCTGCCTCTGTATTTGTCAGGCTCTGGCAGAGCCTCTCAGGAGACAGGTATAGTAGGATCCTGTCAGCATGCACTTTTCATTCCTCCCAGAGAGAGAGAGAGAGAGAGAGAGAGAGAGAGAGAGAGAGAGAGAGAGAGAGAGGCACAGACAGATTCATCACTCTCTAGTCACAGGAGAAAAGTTAATACAAATGTAATATTATTATTCTGTTGCATGGACTAAAACTGTTCCTAAAATTCTTACATTTCTTCACATAGATTAGGATATCTCCTCTAATGTAAGAAGCTTCTTTTTTTTGCATTAGATGGTGATTAACATAGGATTCATTATGAGGTTATGTTCACAAAATAAGAGAGTATGTATTGCTTAACTCTAAATGTGACATATAAGTTATACCTCCTCCATGTAAGGATTGGGGAAAATCTCAGAAAAAGGAGAAAGATTATAAGAGCCATTGGTATTAGATACCTGTAACAAAATATTATTTCCTAGGCTAGGAAGAACTGTCATTCACATGACCTCACATCAGATATTAGTACATGTTCAACAAATGCTCCAAAGGTAGCCAAATGAGGAGGCTTGCTCAAGCCTCATGGTCAGCAGACAGCCACAGGAAGCATGAAGGTGGTTTTACACCAGGGGTCTCAGTACCTTGATCAGTTTGACTTCCTGAGTTGTTTTATTTTAGGCATTTGTAAGCACAGTGTGGTTTGTGAAAACTATCAACTATCATGGTTGAACAAGAACAGCCCTAAGATTCAAAAAAGATCAATCTCTCATCATATTTAAAGAGTAAGCCCAAATCTGTCTAATTGATCAGAAACCTTAAAATGTATTATCTGTATTAATAAATTAAATGTTCCCCTAAAAAAAAAAAAAAAAAAAAGAATGGCTATCAGAGTCTCAAATATTTGATTTGAAGTCCTAGGCATCAAGGCATCAAGGAATGGCATTAATTGAGGAACATTTGGAGATGAGGTCTTTTTGGAAGAAGCCTGTCAGTTGGGGAGGATGTTGATATTTCAAAAGCAAAAGTCAGGGCTAGTGGCATCCTTTCTTTGCTGTCTGTAGAATGAGATGTAGGGCCTTAGCAACATGTCTATCTTCATGCCACCATGATCCCCACCATGATGATAATAGACAAAATGCTGAAACTTTGAGGGAGCCTCAATTAAATGCTTTCTCTTATTATATATTTAAACAATTTATATTTTTCTTTATTCAACTTTCTACATACTTATCCATCCATTTCTTGTTTTTTACTATCTCTCTTTTTTATTTTCTTTATTTACATTTCAAATGCTATCCCTAAAGGTCCCTATACACAAATGCCCACCCCCGCCCCTGATCTCCTATCCACACACTCCTACTACTTGGCCCTGGCCTTCCCCTGTACTGGGTCATATAAAGTTTACAAGACCAAGGGGCCTTTCTTCCCAATGATGGTTGATTAGGCCATCTTCTGCTACGTATGCAACTAGAGACATGAGCTCAGGGGTTACTGGTTAGTTCATATTGTTGT
>NC_034594.1:116290153-116308492 GCF_900095145.1 Mus pahari | reverse complement strand
TAATATCCAATATATACAAAGAGCTCAAGAAACTGGACTCCAGAAATTCAAATAACCCCATTAAAAAATGGGTCACAGAGCTAAACAGATAATTCTCAACTGAGGAATGCCGAATGGCTGAGAAACACCTGAAAAAATGTTCAATATCCTTAGTCATAAGGGAAAGGCAAATCAAAACAACCCTGAGATTCCATCTCACACCAGTCAGAATGGCTAAGATTAAAAATTCAGGTGACAGCAGATGCTGGTTAGGTTGTGGAGAAAGAGGAACACTCCTCCATTGCTGGTGGGATTGCAAGCTTGTACAACCAATATGGAAATCAGTCTGGCAGTTCCTCAGAAAATTGGACATAGTACTACTGTAGGACCCAGCAATACCTCTTCTGGGCATATACCCAGAANATCTTCCAACTGGTAATAAGGACACATGCTCCGCTATGTTCATAGCAGCCATATTTATAATAGCCAGAACCTGGAAGGAACCCAGATGTCCCTCAATAGAGGAATGCTTTCTCTTATAAGTGATCACTTGGTCATGGTCATCTTTTCACAGCAAAAGAACAATGAGTAAGTCGACTCTACTTGTGATGATTGAATCCATCCTCAGACTCAATAAACCATGCTTAAATCTCTTTAAGAAAC
This sequence comes from Mus pahari, assembly GCF_900095145.1. Taxonomy (NCBI): domain Eukaryota; kingdom Metazoa; phylum Chordata; class Mammalia; order Rodentia; family Muridae; genus Mus; species Mus pahari. The sequence goes on along the minus strand of NC_034594.1, from coordinate 116,307,850 downwards.
AAAGTAGGCTGAATTGAAATCAGAGGCAAATACACTTAAACTCTTTGGAATGTACATGTGACACCTTTCATAAAGATAAGGTCTATAGTTTGATGTAGAAAAACAAGTTTTCAGTAATAGGTTTGGAGAATGGTTTTTTTGCCATGAAGTCTTCAGCCAAAAAGATTGATCAAAGGTTACCCTATCTAGAAAACACATCTGCCCCAGCCTTCTGTGCAGAAACAGGTTTGCATTTCTTCCTTTGAATGGATAATAATGCGTGCTTTACATTCCAAGTGTCCTTAGAACATATCTATAAGCACAGAGTCTGCCATGTTTCTTACTCAAGATGACCATATGGGAGGACTGTCTTCCATATGTTTGCAAGAAGGAACCTGCAAACATAAACTCATAATCACTGTCATAGCATGTGCAAAACTTGTGCTAGCCCAAACCTAACCAAATCTCAACACAAGTAGAGTTGTCTCCATAATTCCTTGCCACAAAGGTATTGGCAACTCTTAGATGCTGAGAATGGGAAGCAGAAGGAGTTTCTTCAAGATTATAATTCCTTTTACATGAACCACTATTATGTAGAAGACCACACAGCCAGGAACATTTGGTTAGTCCATTGGTCTTCAAGATTGAAAAATAAAGAGCACACAAAATTTAGAATTTTGAAAGGCTGAGGATTTGAGAAAAGTTGAAAGTGTATAAATGTGATCAAAGCGCATTATATGAAACTCTCAAATAACTAATAAAGCTATACAAATACATGTTTTAAATTTAAGGAATTTAAAATGATAAATATCATAAAAGATATATTTAGATCATATTAAGTGCAAATAAAATGTAGTAAGAAACAAAGTTCCCAGCTCTGAATATTAAAAATACATAAGTGATTTTACAAGAGACAATATAGTGTTGACAAATATTATTAATAATATGCGAATGAAAACATATATCAGGACATACTGCCTTAGTTATGGTGTTTTTGCTGTGAAGAGACACCATGAACACAGCAACTCTTATAAAGAAATTTATTTAATTGGAACTGCCTTACATTTTCAGAGGTTTATTCTACTATTTTCATGACAGGAAGCAAGGAAGTATGCAGGCAGACAGGGTACTGGAGTAGCTGAGATTTCTACATCTTGATGAAAAGACTTTGTGCCAAACTAGGAGTAGTTTAATCATATAAGACCTCAAAGGCTGCCCCCACAGTAACATATTTCCCTTATTAAGGCCTTGCCTACTCCAACAGGCCACACCTCCTAATAGTGCTACTTAGTATGAGGCTATGAGCCAAACATCCCAACACATAAGTATGTGGGTGCCATTCCTGTTCAAACCACCACACATACCTATATATGATAGACATTATGATCAATGTCAGTAAGGATGAAGAGCTATGAGAACTCATAGACTGCTTGTTGGAATACAAATGTATATGATTTTTGCAAAGTTTTGGTTCTAAAATGTAGGCATATACCCTTGTTATGACTTAGACACTTCATTCAAACACAGTAATTGTCATATATCAAATTCCATTAGGGCCGGGCGGTGGTGGCACATGCCTTTAATCACAGCACTTGGGAGGCAGAGGCAGGTGGATTTCTGAGTTCGAGGTCAGCCTGGTCTACAAAGTGAGTTCCAGGACAGTGCTACACAGAGAAACCCTGTCTCGAAAATAATCCAAAGGAAAAACAATTCCAGTAGGGACTCTGAAAATAGGCACTAAGTATTAAAATTTAATGACATTCATCAATTTTTCATTTTGGTTAAGGATATTCTTAAATAAAGTTTCACACATTTCAACAGGTACTTTGAATTTAATGATATAATCCAATCTTATTGCTGGGTCTTGTGATAGATCTTGCACCATATATGGTAATTTCAGACTTACACAGAATTGAAACAAACATAACAAGTCCAGACACCACTGTCAAGCTGCATTTAGGTCAGATATTAACTTACTAAAGGAAGTTAAATTTCTAATTTGACAAGTAACACTATTACTGGAAAGTGACAATGTAATAATTTGCTTTATTGATTTTTCATGCCACAGGCATTGAGTTGTCAAATTTGTAATACAGTATTATTCTTTTAGATGTTGTATTGCTACTTTAGCTATTAGTAGCCAGAGATCAGAAAGATAGAAAGTGATGGTTGTTGCTCACCTGACCATCATTCACAGATTGGTGTCACCCACATTTACTGGGTCATTCTCTCCTTGGTAACCCTCCTTAGGAATCTCTTCATTGCAATGTGAGGCATTTGATTCCTAAACCAGTCTAAGTAAAATCAATCTGTCAGTAAGAATTAAGCATGACTTCTTACCTCTAGGATGAGTAAAACATAGATCCAAAAAGCAGTACAGATTGGCATCTTTATATCAGCCATCTGTAGTCTAGTATGTAAGTCTGAAGATTCTAACAGATAATTTTCTGGGAAGTTATCCAACAAACATCCATGAAACTGGATAGTGAAGTTCTTTCATATACTGCTGAGCATCCACAGTTTTATCTAGACAATTTTTTTCAACAACTTAGTTGAACCTCTCTAGCTATTTGGAAAAAGTTTGTGAGAAACGAGGAGGATAGAGAAGAAAAAAAAGAAAAAAGGAAGAAGGAGGAGGAGGAGGAGGAGGAGGAGGAGGAAGAGGAGGAAGAGGAGGAAGAGGAGGAAGAAGAAATAGATGCATGCTTACGTGTTGGAATTGGATCTTCTAGTTCCAAGTCTCAGCCCAGCTATTCCAGACCCATGATATCTCAGAAACCTAGCTTTCTGAGGGATGGGATCATATTCTAAATAAATGTATATTATTGACATGAACACTGCTATGTCAAGGAACTCAATGCCTCAGCCCCAAGGGAATGACAGACTTTCTCTGGTCCAAGCAGGACTATTACAAGCAATTGACCTTTAGGTAACCCTTTGATTAAAACTGATGTTCTCAAAAACAGTGGATTACAGCTTCCTCTGGGATGACTTCCACCTGAAACTTCTTCCTTACATAGATGTCCTACCAAGATTTGCTAATTGGCCTTCTCCTCTTTCATGTCTATATAAAAACCTGTTACTTCATTGGCTATATAAAATAAAGGGTGGTGCTTCCAGGTTCCTGGTGCTTTTCCATCAGAGCTAAAGCCAACTAAATCCCAGCATTTCAGGACTTGTGTTTATGTGTTGTGTTTCTTTATTTTCTTATCACTACACTGAATGCAAGTCCAGAACTATAGAGGTCATGGCCACAGCTGCCCAAAAACGACCTGAAAAAAAATCCAAGGATATTTACCATCTCAACAAAGATGGGGACAAATCTCTCATAGTCCCAACCTGAGATAAAGAGATGTAAGAAATTAGCATATTTAATTGGGAGGATTAGTATTCTCCGAACCCACTTAGTCAGCCCTAAAAACATATACCTGTAGGCAAAATTGAATGTATTGAGAAGACTGCATTTATATGTCTATTTGTTTAGATAATAAATAGGTAATATAGATAGATATACCTATAGTATATATCTATAATATAGATAGATAGACAGAAAGATATAGGCATATGTGACAACAATGGTTAAAGACAAGGAGGACCTGTGAATTTGGAAGGTGGGAGGGGATATGGGAGGTTTAGAAGAGTGGGAAAGGAGGAGGAAATATTAACTACATATAAAATTGGCACAGAGTTTGAGTGGAATTCAATGTGAAGTATCAGATATTATAATGATGAAAAATGGTGTCCTACTGTCTGCTCCATGTTTGAATTATTCAAAGAATCCATATGAATAATATTATTTATTAGCACCAATAAATAGTGCATTGCATATAAATAACATAGGATTACATAGTTAATGGAGATATTTTTGCAAATAGAACATAATTAATGGTTGCACAAAACTGTAAAGTGCTCTTAAAATCTGTTAATCCTCCTTTAATTTGGTGGTAATGCTCACTTAAACATTAAAATATCCCTCCAGGTAAGCACATTTTCAAAGAGTACAGCAATAGGAGATTTTCCTATCCCTGTTTATCTATGTTCTCCTGTTGCACTGATAGGCAAAAGTCCCCACAGGACATATGAAATATTGAAGTTGATCTAAGTACCACTTTTGACTACAGTGTTTTCTTTCTACATAAGAGTTTGCTAGATCAACTGGTATTGTTATTGTATTTGATATCATTGTAATTTTAATAGTAAAGATACTAAATATAGGCCATTTTATTGAATTATAATGTTAAATATGTAAAATATGATTTATAAGTCAATTGATAAATATTGTGAGCTAGGCTGAAATATGACTACATTGTATTACCAAATAACTTTTGAAGATATAGTTAAATAAGAAATAGTGATCAGAAACTTTGTTAATTATTTATGTTTTTGTAAACACAACTACATAGTTCAACTTTGTCTTCAAATAAATAAAAATGTGAATATTAAAAGCATTTTAAAGTGTACTATTTATGGTATATTTTAAATTTCAGGTTTATTTTTATAAGGAAGAAAACTACTTTTAAAATCTGTGTGTACACCTCTAAGTCTATGAATTTTTCCTGAAATCTGTTGTCTTCCTCGATGAATTGAAAATCTCTATTTTTTTCAGCATTCTCATAAATCTGATTACCTTTGACCTGTGGCTATTTATTAATGTTAGGAATAGAAGAAAGCAACAGTATAGAAAGCCTACGCTGGCCAATTCAACCATCCTATAAAAATACTTCCATATAATATGTAGAATATATATTTCCATTAAAATTATATAAACATTTCAATAGCTCAAATAATCCTCATATGTGTTTCTTTACTGTTCTTAATCTTCTACAAAATGGATGTCTTATGAAAAATTTAGGAACAACTGTACAATGAAATATGAAGAACTGCTTTTAAATAGTGTTTAAGTTGCCATTGGTCAGGTTGATGTCCTTGGGTCATCACTGAAGGTCATGTGAATTTCTGTGGTACGTGCTCCTGGTTAAAGCCACATTGATGGCTATCACTAGTGACCATATTGTTGTCCTTATAGGCCATTTGATATCCTTGGTTTGTGCTGCCACAGAGGGTTATGATTGTGTCTATCGTTTACAGTGGTAGAGGGCTATGTTGATGTCTGTGCTCTATACTGCCACTGGAGACCATGAGGAGGACCATGGCATATGCTGTCTTCAGTGACCATGTAAGTGACTATGGCTTGTGCATATGGTTTATGTTAGTCATGATATGGTTACATTGATTGAAAAAAACATTTGCTATAAAAAAGCAACAGTACATGGTCCACTTTTGATTTAAGTGTACAGCTAAGTCTGAATTAAGGTCACAGGAATCATAAAGCCAAAAAAAAAATTAGAGAGACTTAAACAATGTTTTGCAAGGCACAATAGGTGTTATCCAGATAAAAATGAAGTGAAAACATAAAATTGATATAACACAGTGCAGACAATTAGATGGATGCTTATTTATAACTTACCCATATTTTTGTAACTCATAACCATGAATTTTTATTGAGAAATAATTTATGCATAACAAAATGTTTCAGTTGTTGTTCCTGTCTTGAAGAACCACAGAGTAAAATATGGAGAAGAGCCTGAGAGGAAGGAGGTCCAGTGACAGGCTCAAATTAAGATCCAGCTCATGGGGAGGCTCTGAGGCCTGATAGTAATTATTGGTACTATGGTGTATTTACAAACAGGAGCCTAGCATAACTGCCCTCTGAAAGGACCAACACACAGCTGAAAGAGTCATATGCAGATATTTACACCCAACCAACAGAAAGAACCTGCTGATCCCTGTGGTTAAATTAGGGAAAAGCTGGAAGAAACTCAGGAGGAGGGCAACCCTATATGAAGACCATCAATCTCAGCTTACCTGGACCCCCAAGCTTGCTCAGACACTGGGCCACCAACCAGGCAGCATACAGCAGCTGATATGAGGCTCCCAACACATATGAAACATAAGACTACCTCCTCTTGACTCAAGGATAGAAGATGCACCTGATCCTCAAGGGACTTGAGGCTCCAGGGAGTGGGGAGGTCTGGTGGGGTGGGGATAGATGGTTGGGTAGGTAGGGACATCCAGTACAGGAGAACACCAGGACCAGGAAGTGAGAGTGGGTGGGTAGGGGAGCAGTGGGGAGGAGGGTATAGGGGACTTTTGGGACAGTATTTGAAATGTAAATGAAGCAAATACCTAATAAAAATTGGAAAAAAGATTTTCTTATAAAAATAGATTAAAGAAAAACAGAGTTACAGCTCTATTCATGAAGAATAGAGTTTTGGAATTATACACACACACACACACACACACACACACACACACACACACACTCACACACACACACATCTGTGCTACTCAGTAAAATAGAGATTTCATCTAAACTGGTAATTCTTATCAATGTCTACATTATTGTATTTTAATTGACTATTTGTCTTTTCTTCTTTTTTTGTTTTGTTTTGTTTTATTTTTTTTTTTTTTTGTTTTTGTTTTTTCAAGACAGGGTTTCTCTGTATAGCCCTGGCTGTCTTGGAACTCACTTTGGAGACCAGGCATGCCTGAAACACAGAAATCTGCCTGCCTCTACCTCCCAAGTGCTGGGATTAAAGGTGTGTGCTGCCACCACCACCTGGCTCTTGACTTTTCTTTTTAAGCAGAAATTTTTTTTGAATAAATGACATATATTTTGTCAGTGTTTGTTCCCTAGCACAAGGCATAGTATCTACATTATGGTGAGTGATAAATGTTTAGGAGAAGAATGGCTTACTAGTGTGAGAGCAAATATGGATAGGTGACATGGAAAATGAATAAGCTAACAAGTATTTGTTAAGAGTGTAAATAGAAAACAGCAACCTATGATACGTCAAATGATATAGCATAGTCAGATTGTGAAAAATACTGATCAGAAATGATGCTGTTCACTGTAGTAATAAAATTCCTTAAAACATTTAAACAGCAAATTAATATTTTATTCTAGTCAAGAGAATTATTTGTTTCAGGTGACAAGCAACTTTATGTATTTGAGCTATCATACATATATAATGAATATACACTATTATATGATATATAACATTTTATATGCAATATGTAATATATGATGTGTTACATGTATATGTATATATGTATGTATATATAAATATATATATATATATACTCGTATATATGTGTCATATATATGTATATGATATATATGTTCCTAAATATTAAGAGAAAAGAATCATTGGTAAATCTATATAGAGGAAACAGTGTTCTGTAAAGTTGATCAGATAAGTCTTTGAGACCTTCATATAAATTAACTTTGCTTTTACTCTACTATTAAAAGTTAGTATTTTCACTCTGGGGATGAAATGTGTTTAGTTGAATTGAGAACATCATGCTGTAATATTTATGCATATGTGATTTCTAGTTCTTGCTTTAAAACATAGTGGGAGTATGAACTAATTGACCTATTTTAAATGAAAAAATCCCAGTTTTATAAATAGGTCAATACCCCAAAAGTTGTTCATTATGGAAATTAGAAACAAAGAGGAAATGATTTCTCAAGAAAACTAAAATTAATATAATGTTAAACTACATCCAATCTAATTATAATATGAACTACTTCAGGAAGAAATTTTTCTCAGCCATCACTGGGACATTAAGTTTCCTAGTACATCTCTTTATTATGAAGAGCACTCCACCCATTTTTCTGGAAAGCTGTGCAAGAGAAAAAATATTGCTACCAAATATTCATATGAAATAAATTCACTATTTGCTAGAGAGCAGTATTGTAGTCCTATAAGAAGTCAGGAACAGTTTTAGGACAACCATAAAGCATTATAAATAAGACAAAAATGTAGTACAAAGTGTGTTATAAGCATAACTCGATATTCATATTTATAATTTATTACAAAAGAATCATCATATACCCAGTCATAGAACCCAAACATAGGATAATGTTGAAATTGGAGTCACATCATATAATATCGACTTACAATCTTATACTTATACTAACAATCTTACTAGGCATTCTTATTTATTAACATATTGTATAGTTTGTCTAAGCAGTGAGACCAAATAAACCTTTTCACAACTACAATATCCAATATATGTATGTTCATATTTATATAGATTCTCATATGGATTTGATTTGTTTTGATCAATAGGAAATACAAATGTAATATAAAAGAGACTTTTATTTTATCCTGAATATACAGGCACGCACTGTAATAATGTGAAGAGTGACCTAAGCTAATGAAATGTAGACAATTTATTCAGATGGTAGGCAAAATTAATGACATACTATGGAATATTTATGTCCTGACTTAAATTGAGTTATCATCCAACTGTAACTTCACATGTGATTATATATAAAACCATGTCACAGCTCTAGCATGATTAAAGTTACAAATCTTGGAGTATAACTGTGTCATGTATTTGTGTCTAACTAGAGAGATATGTGTAACAGAAAATTATCATTAAGTACAATTGTAATTAAAGAGGAAAATCCTTGACATTTTCTGTGAGAATCGTCACAAATTTAATCATGGAAGACAAAGGAGTATGTTAATCCTAGTGGGAAAAGCAGTGACATCCCCAGTGTCATGGCTGAATGATTCACAAAGCCTTATTGTATATATTGTATATGTAGATGCTATGAAGAAACGTTTTGGAATGTTCAAGACCTACACGTATAGAGCCATAAAACTGTGTAAGAGAAATGCTTATAGTAGTACTTTTAGTGACAGTAACTATATTTAACAAATAGGGGTATACAGGTAAGGAAGTGTTGAGACAAAGTGTTCAAAGTATATAGCTTCATTAGCAGGGTAGAAATGAAATATAATAACAAAGAAATAAAATAAAAAGAGACTTTTGTAAAGGAATGGTATTGAGAACAAATGGAGCTGCGATGACTCAGTGATTTGGAAAATTAAGCTTTGCTGTTTCCCTTCAATCTGTCAACAATCTTTTTTTCATTGCAAAATTTTCATGGTTTACTTTATGTGATGGTTTGTAAATTCTTGGGCCAGGGAGTGGCACCATTTGGAGGTGTGGTCTTGTTGGAATAGGTGTGACCTGGTTGGAGGAGGTGTGTCACTGTGGGTATGGGCTTAAGACCCTAATCCTTGTTGCCTGGAGGTCAGTCTTCTACTAGCAGCCTTTGGATGAAGACATAGAACTCTCAGCTCTGCCTGTGCCATGCCAATGGTAGAACCAGTCTTTCCTTTTTCCTTCTATTACTGATAGACACAGATAACTTGCCTTCATAGATTTTACATCTATAGGTTTTGAAGAATCAAGTTGCCTATGATTTAAAAGAATAAAAGATCTGAGGTGTAGGTAGATGTCTAAATATTTAGAGTTACCAAGAGGATGGCTAATTGAATATGACTTCCAAAAAGCTAAGAGAAAAAAGAAGCTAAAATGGAATGTCCATTTTTAAAAAGTCATTTTAAAAATGGAATGTCATTTGAAAAAGAGGTTATGCCCTTGGCAACTACATTAACTTAAAGTCAAGCTTTATGCCAAGTCTGATCTAAACTGATTTTGCACCTTAATTTGACTGTCTATAAGGGTTTTCAGATCATCAGAAAAAGGGATCCTACCAAGTTCATGTACAACAATGAACATCCAAACCAGCAACCATCGCTTAGTCTGTCCTCTGGTGGAATTTACTGCTATTACCTACAGTGTTGGAAATGTTTATTTATTATATTTTATGTAGATTTCTAAAGTGTGACACTGCTGTAAGGTAATATGCATGGACAGAATAACACAGATCACTTATGGAAGAAGTCCTTGTGTCTCTTCCAGTTAACTTCACTTATGATATACACTGACACTACCATGCCTTCAAATATTAATTTATTTGTTATTTGAATGTTAAAGATTTTTACTCCATTTTCAAAAGAATAGCTACTAAATATCTTTCAAAGTACTGATAAGAATGATAGCATCCTAGGTAGAGATAAAAGGCTTTATGACTCAGAATTCTTTCAAGCCAAACTCACCTGTCCCTGGATGGACACAAGTGTCTCTATTCTACTTCATTACAAACAAACAAGCAAACAAGAAACAAAATATATGTGTCTGTTTACAAGGTCTCATTAAGTTTAATTGAGAAGTACTTCTCAGTGGAGGAGGAGGAAGATCAAAACATGGTGTCAGGAAACTACCTCTGAATTTTTTTGCCTTCCAGTCTAGGGATGTACCTCCTGGGTCCATTCACTTTATGTGCTGTTTAGTTTTGTTTTTCATTTTGTTTTGTTATCATTATAATTTTTAAAATTCACTTATTATCATATAGATTCTTTGACATTTTCACTAATATCAATTTATTAGTGAGTACATATCATCTGTACTATTTTGCGATTGGGTTACCTCACTCAAATGGTATCTTATAGTTTTATCCATTTGCCTAGGAATTTCATGAAGTCATTGTTTTTAATAGCTGAGTAGTACTTCATTGTGTAAATATATCACAATTTCGGTATCCATTCCTCTGCTGAAGGACATCTGGGTTGTTTCAAGCTTAGGGCTATTATAAATAAAGCTGCTATGAACATAATGGAGCATGTGTCCTTGTTAAATGTTGGAACATCTTTAAGGTATATGTCCAGGAGTGGTACAGGTTGTTTGTTTTCTAGAGCTTACCCACCTGTCCACCCACTCCTGCCTCCCCACCCTGGCATTCCCCCTACACTGGGGCATTAAGCCTTCCCTGGAACAAGGGCATCTCCTGCCATTGATGTCCTACAGGGCCATCCCCTCTGCTACATATGCAGCTGAAGCCATGGGTCATTTCATTTGTACTCTTTGATTATTAAATTCTTAAAACGTCTTTAATTTATTTATTTATTTACTGACCAATTTATCATTGAGTAGAGAGTTGTTCAGCTTCCATGTATACATAGGCTTTCTGTTGTTTTCTTAAAGAAAACCAGCCTTAGATAATAGTATTCTGATTGGATGCATGATGTTATTTCACTCTTCTTGTATCACTTGAGGTCTGTTATGTGACCAAATATATAGTCAGTTTTGGAGAAGGTACCATGACTTGCTGAGAAGAAGGTATATTCTTTTGTTTTAGGAAGAAATGTTCTTTAGATACCTATTATATCCATTTGGTTTAAAACTTGTTAGCTTTATTGTTATTGTATCTCTGTTTAGTTTCTGTTTCCATGATCTGTCCATTGAAAAGAGTGAGATAAATTTTTCTTACTGATTCTCTACTAAGAAGTCTTTTTAAATGTGGTCTGTTATTGTAGCAATTTACAAAGAAACTATACTTGAACAGTTGTAAACTGTACATTCTCTATGAAGTTGTCATTTGAGTTTATTTCAGTGGGGATTTCAAGCCTGCAATGTCCTATACTCTGCCCTCTGCACTGTCATGTCTTTACTCTGAATATCAATATATACAAACACACAAACACAAAAACATATTAGTTCTCAAACTTGAAATTAGACAATATACCTTATAATTTTGTTTCCTATACTAATCTCCAGGCAAAGGTACTTGATATGACATACAAAGAAGTAAACTATGAATAAATATAATATATTACACACATTCTTCATTTCTGTACAATTTAACTACTAATCAATTGCTACATCCTCACACACATACATCCTCCATCAGGGAGCTGGACAATAAACACCCTGAATAACAGGAGCTCGGACCAAACCTGGTTGTTGTGTCTTATACCACATTTAACCAATGCTGTAATCAGCAGGAGTGTAATATGAAAATAAGGAGAGACATCATTATTTACTTCATTCTTGTGTTCCACCATTCCTACTGAGTAAACTCTGAGAAGCTGTAATGCCTCCCCTAGAAAGGTGGAAAGCATGGTCCTTACCTTGGTACATCGACTTTTCTACCTTACTGAAGGTAGTAATGTAACTATAATGGAAAACATTGCAGATTTTTCTAGTTTTACATCAGAGTACAACTAGAATAACCTAGCCAATGCAACCTAACCTGATTAGCTTTTTATACAACTGTTATACTTCCTTCAGTTCTTGAAGGAATCTAAGACAAATTTCAAAGATGTAAGTGACCATTCTTTGACCAGATAAAGAAGATAATTTCCTCATTGCAAGCTACTTCTGGGAAGAAAGGGTTATTTTGAATTCTGGAGAGTGACAAGAGTGAATTCAGTTCTTAACCATGATACTTCTAAGATACTTGTCACCTATCTTTTGACATGAACACAGAATTTGGGGGTGACTCGCCTTAGAAAGCTCCTCCCTAAATCCAGGCTATAGGTATTAGTTCTCTTGGAGACCTAGCATCTGAGAGCTGGCCATTGGAAGGAAATAAACAGAATCATTTTCAAATTCAGTAGCCCTGGTCAAACTTAGGGATATTTCAGTAGTTGTTTAGCTGCCACTTTCTTATAGGAGGTAAAAACATTTTTATACTCAGATTAATTAGAATAGTTGAGTATTTCAAAACTTGACTATAACTGAAGTGTGAAAATATTTTTATGTATCCTTAACATATAAAATTTTCATCAGCCTACCACAGATTCACATCTGAATTAATCTGTTTGAAAGTCATATTTTAAAATTAACATAAATACTCATTTTCTACATATATCAAGCAGTAATTAAAATGATAACTTGGGCAATATTAGAACTCTGATTTAATTGAAGGCTGTTTGGCTGATTACAAACAGTGCATTCATTTTAAAAGATGAAATTCAAATTAGTGTTGGCTTCCTATCAAAATCAGTAATTAAGAAAGTTGTCAAAGTCAATCTTATTATTCATCTTGATAATGAAATTATTTAAACATCAAACACAAATTTTCTATTAACATGGAGTGTAATTGTTGTGAACACTGCTTCCAGGACCTAATAATCATATTGCCCCAGTTCTATTATCCACCTAAACTCTTATAGGCAGATGCTTGTGATTAAGAATTTGTAAAGGCTTTTTAATGTAAAGAAACAGATTATTTTATGAATATTTAACTTGCTAGAATTTGTGAGATATGTTTGCAAATATAGTGACACATGTTTTTTATGAACGTGAAACAAAATGTGAAAATAAACACCTTTTAAAAGTTAAAGCTTATTTATATGGCCTATATTAAACAATTTGAAAATTGATAAGACATATACACTTTCCTAGGAAGGTTTTTGTTTTACCTATTTAACACATTCTTCTAGCCTTTCTCCATCAGAAACACTTACCCTTGTGTCCTAATTTGTTTTTAGTTGCTTTGATAAGTACCATAGCCAAATTAACTTGGATGAAAAAAAAATATTGTTTGACTTAGAGATCGTAGTCCAATATTTAGGGAAACTAATATAGGAATTCAAGGTGTGATACTGAAGTAGTAACTAGGAAAGAATGCTGCTTACTGGCTTGTGTCCTTTGAGTTTGCATATCTCCCTTCCTTATATACCCCAGGATCCCCTAGCCAGACAAGGCACAATCTATAATGGGTCTGCGTCTTCCTACATTAATTAGTCATTAAGAAAATGACCTGCAGGTTAATCTGATGGAGGCAATTCCTGAATTAAGATACTCATATTTAGTTATGTCTATATTTGTGCCAAGTTGGGAAAGTTATGACAACATTCAATCATCATTCTATTGTTTACTGCATAGATATTGATTGAATTTTTAAAAATTGTATGTGAACATAACCATGGCATAAGGATATGTGATTTCTTCTCTTTTAATTTCTTTGGGATTTATCCATATTGTGATTTGGGTCATTATTTATTAGTTGTTGAGACATGTTCTATTTAACCTTTGAACAAAATGTATTGATCGATTCACTCTTTCTTGGGTACTTAGGTTGTTTAAAAATTTTACTAGAAATAAACATCCTCTGAACATATATGATCACAGGAAAGTCTTTTTATAGATATAAGTATTTGTTTTGAAATGTGTGGATCATGAACTTAGGGGGTTTATGCTTACATAACATAAAAGATAGTATATTTTTATTCCTTATTCTGATCACTTCCATACTGATACTGTCATATATTTTATTGTCTACGTTTATGAATTCAGGATTTAATTTTATTTTGCCCAAATAGTTATTTTTACCTCATATAAAATACATATAAAACATGTGTAAATTTTATGTGTATATATACACACAAGAAAAACAAACAGAAATTATTATCCCATTTGTAAGTTTCATTTAAGTTTGCAAAATCTTCTTATAATTGTATATCTTATCTAAGTTGATTGCTTCCTTTTAGTTGAGTTAATGCCTATATTCGCTTCATACCTGCCATCTGGGGTGAATGATCTGAATTTATTTTGGTCTTTTGCATACCACACATCATCTTCTTTATTTGTAATGATTTTTTTCTGGACTTTGAGCTTAATTCTTTCTCAAACAAGTCACATACTTCTGTCCTAATGCTCGGCACCTAAAAAGGACAGTCTATTGAGAGAGAGACTTTTACATCAATAATGTGGTTAAAAGAAGTACCTAGTGTTGGCCCCAATCCAATATGACTGAAAGCTTAATAAAGTAAATCTGGACATGGATATTCATAAAAGAAAAACATGTGAGTATACAGAAAGATTATGGCCATCTCTCAGTCAAGACAAAAGAGTATAAAGTGCAATGTACTCTTCTGACCCCTGCTCTTGAGATGTGGCCTCTCAATATAGGGACTTTGTTTTGAAAGCCCTAAAAATATAAAATACCCATGCTTAAAGTTTATGAATGTTCTTCTGGAATTTCAAGAGCTTCTTTTGATGGTGAGAAATATCTCTCATTACCTTTTCCAGAGTACTTTTTGTTTCTTAGTTATTTGCTCTACTTTTATTTAATTTAGATAATTTCAAGTTATTGCTTTTTAAAAGTGGTATATTTTTCATCCCCAGTATTGTCTCTACTTCAGTGACTTAAGATACATACAATCTTTCTTGCTCATATCCTATAGTTCAGTGGCAATCCAACTTTTTAATCTTAGTCGTTGGGTCTCTGCATTACTACTTAGGTTATAATTATATGGTTCCCAGTTGCTTTGTCTCCTTAACATATTCATAGTCGTAAATTGCACTTCATCTACTAAATTTTAATTGGAAAGATAATCTGTACTCTTTAAAAGTTCATGATCTATGACTTTGGGTTAAAATGTTCAGATAATTTCTGATTTTTAAAGCAAGTACAGTGCAGTCATGAAATTCTGTATATTCTTTTTTGGAAATTTTTATATATTTTTAAATTTCTTAACTTATTTTATAAGATATTTTCTTCATTTACATTTCAAATGCTATCCCGAATGTCCCTTATATCCTCCCCCCACCCTGCTCACCTGCCCACCCACTCCCACTTCTTGGCCCTGGTATTCCCCTGTATGGGGCATATAAAGTTTGCAAGACCAAGGTGCATCTCTTCCGAACAATGGGTATGTACTCACTGACAAGTGGATATTAGCCCAGAAACCTAGAATATCCAAGATACAATCTCCAAAACACAAGAAAATCAAGAATAAGGAAGACCAACAAGTAGATACTTCATTCCTCCCTAAAATAGGGAATAAATTTTTTTATTAAATTATTTTACACATTGACATTTCAAATGCTACTCCCTTCCTGGTACACCCTCCCTAACTCATTCACCCCATTCCCCTTCCCCAACTTCTTCATTCCATTCCCCCTCCCATTTGCTTCTGAGAGTTTGCTCCCCCACCCGCTCACCCACCTAACTGCATGCAGGGTTTGGTGCTTGCACATATGATGGACCCAAGTTGGGCAAGTCACTTGATTGCATTTCCTTCAGGCTCTGCTCCATTTTTGTCCCTGCATTTCCTTTAGAGAGGAACAATTTTGGTTAAAATGTTTGAAGATGAGTGGGTGGCCACATGCCTTAACTGAGTTCCCTGTTTATCTACTGGTAATGGTCACTTAAGGCTCCTTCTCCCCACAGACAGGCTCCAGGGAGCCTCTCACATCTTAGGTCTCTGGGACTTCCTTGAGGTTTCCTCTTTCAGCTGCATATTTCCACTTATTCTCCTGGCCCTCTGAGCTCCTCTCCTGTCTCTGCCCATTCATATAAATTCCTTTATGTCAAATAAAAACTTTTGTCCAGTCTGGATTGATTTCAATTCATAGAATTCATTGCTCATAAACAGAAGCAGAAGTGTCATTTTATAAGAAAAGTGTTTTAAGCCGGGCAGTGGTGGAGCATGCATTTAATCCCAGCACTTGGGAGGCAGAGACAGGCAGATTTCTGAGTTCGAGGCCAGCCTGGTCTACTTAGTGAGTTCCAGGACAGCTAGGGCTACACAGATAAACCCTGTCTCAAAAACAAACAAACAAAAAAAGTGTTTTAAATTGATACTGCATAGTTCACATCAATAGTGTATATTTTATAATCATTTACATATTCTTGAGATGTTACTTGGATAGATTCAGGTAATATGAAAACAAAAAGGCTTGTTGTTAATATTTGTTGGCTGTGTCTAGGCAAACATGAAATCTGGGTCTAAATACTACACACCGAGAGGTCAAAGTTCATGTACTCCACCTGCTACTCCAGAAAAGGTAGATTTTTCTGGTTTAGTGGTCAGCACAGAACATATTCTGCCTCATATAAATGCAACATGTTATTCGTTCGGGTCTTTCAATGTGCTCTTCACCATCACTCTACTAAATACTCAATAAGATCGTTTGTGGAGTTCTGTAAACTCCTTTTTATTTCTAATTTTCATGGCCTTTGATTTTTTTATGCCCTAGCTGTCTCTCATTTCTTCAACTAAGATGGTGAGCTTGGCTCTTCCCAGGCATTGGTTTAACACAAGGAGCTGGGACGCTCTGTTAGCTCGCCTACAGGATAGTTCATCTGAGTTTTTTTCCTGCATTTCACTACAATGTGATTTTAAGTGCATTAGTCATTATCATCCTATATATTCTACTCCATTTTATTTATGGAAATTTCTCTCTCTCTCTCTCTTTTTTTTTAACTTCACTATCTTTTCTATAAATAGAGGTTCTGAAAATGTTTATTATTTAAATCTATTGCAATGATAAGCTACACATTTTTAGGGATACAAAAGAAAGAGAGAATGGTAAGCATGTATCCTTTTAACCATCACTAGTTCTTCAGAATTTCAGGTTACTCTGATAAATAGTTTCTTCAGTGGATAATGGCAAAGGAATTTCATAATTAGTACCTATGCACGGGTTTCTATTCTATTTTTAACAAAGACCAGATGGCAGAAATTCTATGCATCATTAAGCAACAGAAATAAAATAATTAACAGTAAGAGATGGCTGCAAAATATATTATTGTATAATTCTCAATTAATCCCTTCTTTAATATCATATTGGGAGATGTGGATGCTGGTGAAAGAACACATGAAAGTGTTAAAAGAGTAATATGTTGCAGTAATAGGAGCCAAAACATACTCTTTTGTGGGAACTAAAAAAGGGACCCTGAGGAAGTGGGGGAAGGGGGAAACCCACACCCCGCCAGAGTTTTCCCTATTCTCTGGTCAGTCAGTCATGGGAGGGCTGCTAGCTACCTATCCACTCATCCCTGGGTGGGCACTCCTCTATCCCACTCTTCAGGGGATGGCCAAGGGGCAACCCTGTCTGGTGACCCCGGAGCTACCTTGCTGAAGCCACCAGAGTTATAGGAGAGAGTGATGAGGGAAGAGGTTAACAACAGCTGTGAGAGAGCATGTAGCAGATCTTGATGAGCAGCAATTTTCTATGGTTTAAGAGCTTTATTATAGAAATGCAGGGAGAAAGAGAGAA
>NC_034594.1:116254737-116289503 GCF_900095145.1 Mus pahari | reverse complement strand
ACCTAGAGGTCTGTAAAAGTATCCTTTATTCACCAGATGTAATTTTCTAAGAGGCTTACTGCTGAATAATCTCACTTTTTTTTTTTTTTTTTTTTGTTCTTTCTGAAAAGTGACTGACAAATTCAACTCAGTTATTCTGGCTGAAACTTCTATTTTTGATAACTGATTCAATCTGGCTTCTCTCAGTTTCTTGCTGAATATCTCTTCTTGGTATAAAACTAACTCTGGCAATTTGTTTTAATCTTCTGGCTCCTTGTTATCCTTCAACTACCTTTACTGACCTGCACTGAACTGTAAGAACTCAGTAAGATTCAACTCCAAAGCAGTGTATTCATTGCACTGACTTCCACATTCCTGATTCTCCTTTCCTAAAGTGCTCTTACATAGCTTCTCTTTCCTGTGATGTTCTTGTGAGACTTGGGTGTATCCTATCTTTGACTCATTCTGTAAAATATTTCTCTGACTTATAACTTTGTCTGCTATCTATTAGATGTTACTTTCAAACATGGCTACTTCCTTTTACAAACTAATTTTTAGGTGAGAGCAGATACTGGGAAGGTTGTGGAGAAAAAGGAACACTCCTCCATTGTTGGTGGGATTGGAAATTGGTATAACCACTCTGGAAATCAGCCTGGCAGTTCCTCTTAAAATTGAACATAGTACTCTACCCGAGAACCCAGCTATACTGCTCCTGGGCGTATACCCAAAAGATGCTCTAACATGTAACAAGGACACATGCTCCACTCTGTTCATAGCAGCATTATTTATAATAACCAAAAGCTAGAAAGAAATCAGACATATTTCAACAAAGGAATGGATACAGAAAATGTAGTACATTTGCTCAATGGAATACTACTTAGCTATTAAAAACAATGACTTCATGTAATTCTTAGGAAAATGGATGGAACTAGAAAATATCATCCTGAGTGAAGTAACCCAATCCCAAAGAACAGACATAGTATGTACCCATTGATATGAATATTAGCTCAAAAGTTTGAAATACACAAGATCCAATTTAGATACCACATAAAGCTCAAGATTCAGGAAGACCAAAGTGAGGATGCTTCAGTCCTTCTTAGGAGTGGGAACAAAATAATCACAGGAGGAAATACAGATACAAAGTGTGGAGCAGAGACTGAAGGAAAGGCCATCCAGAGACTGACCAACCCGCGGATCCATCCCATATAAAATCACCAAACACAGACACTATTGCAGATGCCAAGAAATGCTTGCTACCAGGAGCCTTATATAGTTGCCTCCTGAGGCTCTACCAGAGCCTGACAAATACAGAGGCAGATACTCATAGCCAACAATTGAACTGAGCACTGGGTCCCAATGGAAGTGTCAGAGAAAGGACTGAAGGAGCTGAGAATTTTTGTAACCTCATAGGAAGAACAACAATACATAATAAGAACAACAAGACCACCCAGAGTTGCCAGGGGCTAAACCACAAACCAAAGAGTACATGGGGAGTGACCTATAGTTCCAAATGCATATGTAGCAGAGGATGGCCTTGTCAGACTTCAATGGGAAGAGAGGCCCTTGGTCCTGTGAAAGCTAGATGCCCCACTGTAGGGGAATGCCAGGACAGGGTGGCAAGAGTGGGTGGGTGGGTAGGGAGCACCCTAATAGAAGCAGGGTTAGGGTATGGGTTAGGGACTTTCCTGGGTGGAAACCAGGAAAGGGCATAACATTTAAAATGTAAATAAAGAAATATTCTAAAACTAAACATCTGTACTAAAGGCATGTCTCTATTCCAGCCAGATCAAATAGACCTAGAGGGTATTTGTATGCAATCCATTTGGTAGAGACCATATTGATGGAAAAAATTCTCCACATAGTTTAAAAAAAGGACTGATCTGAACACCCATGTTGTCTGGACACTGGAAACAGAGTATATACTGTCATGAGAAGGGCCTGGTATCACAAGTTTGTTTTGCTTCAGTTTTTAGTTGATGAAAACTAAACATTTCGTTTCTGATATGTTTGTATTCTTATTAACATAAAAACATAATAAGTTGTAGAATAGAAATGATATAAGAAAAATTTGATGCTCAATGAAGAACATATAGCGATATGAAGTAAATGTGTATTTTTAGGTGATGGGAAGATCAGCCCGTTGCCTGCTGCATGTATTCACTAGAAATAATACAGAGAGTTGTAAGCATAAGAATGAAAGCGAATGTGTCTTATCTGGAAACAATAAAATGGTTTTGTTTCTCTTATGAAATTACAATTTCAGAAGGAAGGTCTCCCCAAGAAGAAATAACCTCTGGAAATCCTATTTCCTTCCCTACAGTGCCTGTCAAACTATTACCATTTGTTTTCATTGTCAAATAAAATTATTATATATATGACAATGAAAACATAATTTTATTTGACAATGAAAGTAGAAATGGTTTGAGGCAGACATGTTGATTTGGAGACCAGTTACCAAGTTATTCCTCAAAAACCTTTCAAAGGCTACACTAAAACTAGTACCATGTCTACTCTAGTCATTCAGACAGACAGGGAAGTTATTCACTTCTCAGTTTGAAAGGACATCTTCCTAGTTACTTCATTCTCTTACTAATCCTGACATTGCTACAAAGACCAGACAGTGTTTCTAACAGCCTCTTTTTAAACTAAAGAGCTGTGACTTACTTATCTTCAAAAAGTTCTCTTTTAGTGTAATTATACTTAGATTTGTAGCTTTCTTAGTTAACATCTCAAAAGATGTTTTCAAAAATAGTGTCAAGACTGCTCATTTTAAAATACAAATTAGATTACTATATTTTCCTTAGTCCACAACACTTGACCATTACGTCTCATAATGGATTTGGAAAACTCAATAAATCCTTGCTTAGATTAGATTTTATTAGATTTGAGTGTCTTCCATACTAACTTTTAAAGATCTGCAGACAGTGTAATCAGATTAGAGTTTGAGATTTAGTGGCTTACAGTGTATAATAACATTTTCATTGGCTCTTCAAAAAGCACCTGAAGTCACATTGAAAAGAATGATCCAGAAAACTCACAAAACTAAATTCAGAAGGCAAGAAATTGGCATATTCCTGCATTGTGGTAATTTTTGTTCCTTGTCTGAAATTTTCTGTTTTCTTTCAGTTTAATCATTATAAGTAATAAAAAAGCATGGAGTTAGGATATGGTTTTAGATTAATAAGGAATCAGATATAACTAGAAAAATCATTTTTTATGGTACATGCATGATAATTAAGTGGCATGTTAATGTTGCCTTAATTGAAACTCATTTGTTTAATGAAATTACTAGGAAATTAAGTACATGCTTTGTTTTCTTCTTTTAACTACTGACTTCAGAGTCTGTGGCATTTTTAAATAAAACCAGTCTTATAACTGACTTGAATGTTAGAAGTTAGGATTGAATACATGTTTTCTTTTAACCAATGAAGAGTGCAGTAAGTAATTAGTTCACAGTAAGAGGTCAATGAATATTACTTAAACAATAAAAATAAAGTACATCCCCCTTGCTTGTATGATTTAGTGAGTATGTCTCATGTAAACTGAAAATGTAGAAACATGCTTTTTTTAAATACAGATGTGGAAAAATATCTCCAAAATCATTCTTAAATTATTGATCGTGTGAGAAATCAAATTTATGTGAGGAAAACAAACACTGCATTCTTTTTTTCCTATTTTTATTAGATATTTTCCTTATTTACATTTCAAAAGTTATCCCCTTTCCTTGTTTTCCCTCCCAAAACCCCGTATCCCATCCCCCACCCCAATCATCACCAACCCACCTATTCCTGTTTTGTGGCTCTGGTATTCCCCTACAGTGGAAAATCTAGCCTTCACAGGACCAAGGGTCTTTCCTCCCATTGATGACAGACAAGGCCATGCTCTGCTACATATGCAACTGGAGCCATGGGTATCTGCATGTGTACTCTTTGGTGGGTGGTCTAGTCCCTGGGATTTCTGGGGATACTGGTTGGTTCATATGGTTGTTCCTCCTATGGTGTTGCAAACCCCTTCAGCTCCTTGAGTCCTTTCTCTAGCTCCTCCATTGACCCTGTGCTCAGTCTAATGGTTGGCTGAGAACATCCACTTCTTTATTTGTTAGGCACTGGTAAAGCCTCTCAGGAAACAGCTATATCTGGATCCTGCATTGTTGGCATTCACAATAGTATCTGGGTTTGGTGACTGTATAAGGGATGGATCCCCTGGTGGGGCAGTCTCTAGATGACCTGTCCTTCAGTCCCTGCTCTCCACTTTGTCTCTGTAACTCCTCACATGGGTATTTTGTTCCCCCTTCTAAGATGCACCAAAGTACCCACACTTCGGTCTTCTTTCTTCTTGAGCTTTATGGGGTCTGTGAACTGTATCTTGGGTATTCTGAGCTTCTGATCTAATATCCACTTACCAGTGAGTACATACCATATGTGTTCTTTTGTGATTGGATTACCTCACCCAGGATGAAATTTTTCTGTGTTCTAAGTGCCTCATATATACAACCTTTGATCCTCAGCTAGTTAGTCTTTTCCTTATATAGAGTCAGCTAGGGAAATCATTACTCATTATTCCTATCTATTGATTCCTTACTGTAAGCATCTGTCATATTATGTGCTTAGATTTTCTTGGCACCATTACATTTGGACCTTTGTTTTTATATCATTGCTGATAATAATAAGTACGGCTGAGCAGGTAGACTACCAACTGAAGTAATGCCATCAGCATGAACACTGATCCATCGTTAAAGGATGGAAGAAGGGACCACCTGTCACCATACCTTTCCGAGGTTCCAAGGGGTTCCAGGGACTTTTTCTTCCTCCCCGTCATCAAAATATTCTCTTTCACCACAAAACCATTAGAAAGATATTTGGGTGTCTTACTTAAAATATTTTAGGCATACTCTGCTTCTCCCAATTCCTGTATATAACTGTAGATAGCCTCTTTTAAGATTTGTGTGTGTGTGTGTGTGTGTGTGTGTGTGTGTGTGTGTGTGCTCGAAGGAGGGAGAGGTGTGTGGGTATGAGTGTGTATTCATTCTATCAGTTCAGTCTCTTTAGATTACTGAGACAAGTAGCATTAATTTGTAATATTAAAAGCCCATAGAAAAGACACAATACATGCAGTTCTGGTCCAAGGTGGTGTCCCCATTCTCCCATTTCCTCTCCTGTTTCTCTCTACCTGCAGCATCCTCTCTCAAACCTCCAGTCACACCTTTCTCTCTCACTGCTCAATCACAGGCTCTAGCTTTATACTGATCAATTAAGTTGGGGAGAAAGTTCATTTGGTACCACTTGAGTATATGAAAACCTGCTCATCTGGGTTGAAACATCTTGAGGAACCAATATTTAGCATTACAATATAAGCACCATTAGACCAACCCACTACAGAGACTAATACAAACTGTTTCAAATACTAGTTTTTTTCTTTACCTTCTATGAATGTTTCTTTACATATAAAATATTAAATTGATAGTATTAAGTGATCACTGATTATCATTAATTTATGTTTATTTCTGTTTTGACTTGGAAACATATCTTCAATCTATAACAACAATTGGAGTGATATTAGGAATTCCTGTGATCAATAATTATGATAGTAAATGGTATGAAGTAGTTCAATTTTAAATTAATATTATGAGTATGCTAATTATTAGTGTTCATTTTTTTAATGTTCAGAATGCAACTATGGGTTACTTTACACAACTTTGTGATTTATCCCTATGTTTTCATGTGTTCTCTTAGATCTGGTTGATACATATTGGAAGTATAGATTATATCTAGAAATTTCCTTTAACTGTTTCTCTAAAGTGCAAAGTAAATAGCTTTGTAATATATACAAATGAAATATATTGAGCTGTTTTAAGATTATTCTCATCATGATATATGTAATCTACACTAATAGTAAGGTCAATAATAACAATATAAATTAAAAGTAATGCACACCATTGAAACATCAAGAAACCGTTAATCCTCTGTTAATTATGATTTTTATATTGCTCTCTAAAATTCTCTCTTGATTAGATAATACATAATCATATTTTAGAACACAGTATTTACCACTTCTCCATAATTCCTTCTTTCTAGTGAGCTCTTTTTAATCATGCTGTCATTTAAATATCTTTTAATTATCATAATGACTGTTCTACAGTGGCAGTATCATAAAAGAGGTAATAGAACATCATTAAATTGTAGAATACATGATCACATTTTTTTCCCTAGAAATAACACTAACTCAGTGATTGGCACATAATTATTATAAAAAATCAAGTAGTACATATTTTAGATTTTTAGCATATACATGCTTCTTCTTTTATTTTTCAAGGTTATTGTAAAGAAATTTCATTAAACTTGCAGCTCAATGACCCTTGCTCCAAAACAAGGTAGACTTACTCTACTGTATACAGTAAGAAAATTACTGTATCAATATTAGTATATGTTTATTGCTTTTCTTATATTTGTATTTGGAATTTGTCAGTTCATTTGTCCTCCTTAGAATTACTAACTTTCACATACTTTTTATTCTTTCAATGTTGCAAGCAACCAATTGTCCGCCAACTTTCCTTTTCTCATAGCCGATGCTTTCCTCTGGAAGATTTTGCTTGCTTTTTTTTTTTTTTTTCTAAGAAAGAAGAAGATTATGGGTTTTGGGTACAATTAGCTTGCAAATTTATCTGGCATTCATTTTTATTATCTTAAGCAAGTAAATTTATTTTGTTGTATAATAGAATACTTTTTATGACAAGTGATTAAATGATTCCATTAAACTCTCTAGGTAAAGTGTAATACTGTTTGTCATATAGGTAAGACATCAGATTTTAGCTGTTATTAATAATCATTAGTTGTATCAAAGATCTACTTCCTATAATAGTGGTATTTTGACATTTCTAGTTTATTAATTAATAATACCTTGAATTGTGTGAATATGAAACACAGTGATAACAAATGTAGGGAATTTGTTGTAATTTTAATTAATAAGGTAATATTTCTGCCCTTTACACATAGGAAAATTACTTAAGAAAATATAATACCTAATTCAATCCCATGGACACAACTGTGGTTCAATACTTAAACACCACTGATAGATTTCACTATTAAAATGCTAACTGAACAGATAGCATCAGCAACTTTCCCAAGCAGGATAACACAATACCTATCCCAGTAATGATAATAAATATTGGTAATACTATAATCAATTTTATTCAAGACCATAACAATAATTGACATGAATGACAAAACCTGACTCATGAATTTGCTTTGGCAGAATACAAAACTGTATTAGTATACCTCTATAGAGATTCATATAATATTAGGATTACCTTGCAAAAGAGGGTAGGATGGCTAATAGTGTGATGTTGCAATATGCTAAGAAACTAAAGCAAGCAATTATTTGAAAGAAAGTGATCCATGCTCAAGGTAACAGAAGTAGGATAAGACTGACTAGAAATCATATTTATTTTAATAGATTTTATAGCATTTTATTTTGCATAATTGAAGATTAATTATTTTATACTACTATAAATCCTTTACCACTTCAATAGAGAGAAAATATGAAAGGCATTTTTTTTATAAATGAGGGTACTTAATGAATATACCCTCAATATAATATGGTCACAAAACTGAGAAGACAAGTAGAGAACTGGAAATACAATTGATGCTGGCCTGGCTGCCTCTATGGAGCCATAGGAGAACTTTCAGGCTAAGTTAAAAAAAAAATCAAGATCAGGAGTCCCCAGTACTTTTCCAGAAATTATGTCTTATTAAGAAATGATGATATAAAAAACATAATATTAGACTTGACAGTTGCCAGAGCCAAAGTTGTGAATTAAGTGGCAAAATGATGGAATATATATCAAGAATGTTTTCTTTTCGTTTTATCTTCCATTTCTAATTCAATAATTTTATATTTCTGACTTGCATTGTGAACTATTTGAGTTTTAGGCTCTATACAAATGATGAGCCACTCCAGTAGGTTAGTAACAAAACTATATTAATAGTAATCATTAAAATATTTAAATTTATATTATAAAATCCCTTTTAGATTAGTATATGTTCTTAATTTTTAACTTTAAACATCTATTTGTTTACATTATAAAAACAGAAATTCCATCTTCCTTCTAAATGCTTTCATATACTTTTTTTGACTCTCTTGAACATTCATAGCAGGATCTTTGAATAACTGTTGTGTGTGTGTGTGTGTGTGTGTGTGTGTGTGTGTGTGTTGGTGGGTGTGTGCTAATAAATATATAAAATCATAAATACATAAATATAACCTGTTCATTCCATATACTGTTTTCAGGCCTGATCAGTTGGTTAAGCAACTCGTATACATTAGTTGCTCTGTACATTAGTACAGAAGACTCTTTCTTCCATTCTCAGAATTTCTTATTCTCTTATAGTTCCTCTGTAGGGTTGAAGTCTTTGACTTTCCCCTGTCCAAATTAGTATGACTAATTCATTTTTAAGTTTCGCTAATTAGCACAATTTTATCATATCAAATATTATTCAACATCTTTTGAAAATCTTCTCATCCTAAAATATTAATCATTAGTTTTTTTCTTTTGCTATTAAACATTAGCAATTTCTTTTGAAATGTCTTTTTCCTTGAAATGTGCAAAAGTACATAATCATTAGAAAAATCTCACTTTCCAAATACTGCAATAATATGGGATTTTCATCCATGGCCAAGTAAGACTTTGTAATAATCTACTGCAAGTTCATGGCTACTGATATTGAAGTCATATTTACTTCAGTGTTGCAGTCTCTGGTAAGTGGTGAATACTTGATAACAGAATTTACCATGTTGTTGCACGTAACCTCAATTAAACTCCTGGTTTCCCAAAACAACAACTGGAAATTACAGGGAGAATATTTAGGAAGAAGGGGCATATCAAAGGGATTAGTGGTAACATAGTAGGGGCTTACTGTGGATGGAAATCATCAAAATACACTGTATCTAGGAAAGAGTCAAAGAATAAACAGAAAAGCAATAAAGTCAATGTTGAATTTAAAACTGCATAGACACTGAAATAACCATTGCAAGCATCCATAATAATTGTTCCAAGTTATCTAAAACCACAATAATGCCAACCAAATGATTTCAGACAATAACAATTTAATCTTACTTACAATGTTATTTATATCCCCTGTAGTAGGGCAGGGATAGATTAAACTAGAAGTCCTCAGTTTTGGTACAAACTAGCTTTCTGTCTTTGTTCTCAAACTAATTTAATTGTAACTTTACTTAGTACCTAACTTTTATCTTATGTAACTCAGATTAAACCACTGAATACTATGGGAAGCTATTTGTTTATTTTGTCCTTGCTCTCAGGAGAGATAACTCAAGGCTTTACTCAAGTGAAGGTAGGAGCATACTACTTAGCTGAAATCCAAACCTTGAGAAGCTTCCTTATACCAAATCATCAATAAACAAGAAGGGTAACCCCAAAACTCTTTTGGTAGCTTTCAACAAAGCATACCATGCTGTTAGTCAATGAAAACTTATAGCTAAATCCCAACTCAGATGTTGGGAAGAAAGATTAAACAGGAAAATGAATGTAGCACTAGTATTCGCTGATGAAGTTAGTCTGTGGAGAATGGAGTAAGCACATCTAATTTAGTCTGCTTTAACACAAGATCTTTTACCTCAGAATCAGGCTTCTTTAGCATAAATACACAAATTGCCAAAATTCTCTGTCCTAGATCCAGCTGTGCTCATGCCAGCCAAGAATGGTGAATGTTGAGACATTTGCTAAATACCAAATTAAGGAAATATCTTTTTGTCATTTTTCAGCATTAGGATTTGTACATTGAATCTATTCTCTCCATTTAGACTCGATATCTCAAGTGTGTGTGTGTGTGTGTGTGTGTGTGTGTGTGTGTGTGTAGATGGACCCAATGAGACATTAAAGTACACCAGGAAATCAATGTCAGATTTAATTCACCACCATCTCAGGTTTTCTCTAATTTCATAGTTAGCATGTGATTTTAATCACACAGTGACATGTTGAATAATACATAGCTTATATGTTTTTCTGCATACTTTTGGCTGTGGTTGCGAATACATTTACATGCATATAATGTGTATAATATCTACTTAATAATCATTTTGAATATATTAAATATCTTAGATTAATCATGCTCAAAATTTATTGCTTATAGCTACCAAGTATTCTTCACAAATTATTATTATGTGGGGAGGGGTTCGAGACAGGGTTTCTCTGTGTAGCCTTGGCTGTCCTGAAACTTACTCTGTAGTGGAGGCTGACCTTGAAATCAGAAATCTGCCAGCCTCTGCTTCCCAAGTGCTGGGATTAAAGTGTGTGCCACCACTGCCTGGCAGTTGTTGTCCATAAATTATTAAGTTTAGTAAAATTGTGATTATTGTTCAATGACAGCATTCCAGAAACCTAGAAATCTATTTTCACATTAGATTTTTTCTTATCTAAATGCTGCTGAGAGAACTGTATATTCTGAGTCAAGGTTTACAATATGCATGCAACTTAAATTTTTCATTTAATATATTATATGTGACTCTTCTAATAGAGTATCAACTTTTGACTTAATGATTACATGGAAATAATGTGAAGTGAACCATTTTGGTGATTTTGAATAATGTTATTTCTAGTTTAATTCATATGATGTGCTCAAAAGAAATAAAATTTGAAATTATACAATTAAATTATATTATAATTATCAAAATAGCACTTTATTTTTCATTAAAGTTAATTAGCAAGTTCAATTATCACTTTGGAAAATGTCACTCTATTGTAAGTGAAAAATTAAATGCTTTTACCATTACGCTCAGTGCTGTCTATCTCACTGAGGGTTCCTAAGCAGCATCATTTAAAACCTAAGCACAAATGCATAAAACATGTGTTCATCATGATAGGTGATAGAGAGATGTCAGTTTTCCTATCCTTTTTCCTTGGCAGCTGCCAGACTACCGAGTAAGTGAGACTAACATAAAATAGAATGACCCATCAAAGAACTGCAATTTGAATGAATTATTCTACTTTAGTTTTCTGAAGACATTTTCATTCATATTTCAAATTACAAAAAATACAAATATTATAATTTTAATGTACACATCACTATATTTTAATATATATAATTTTCACCCAACAAACTAAAAAACCTGCATATTTTAAACAATAGAATACCTTATCATATATAATTTACAAACTCAGATAATAAAAATAGGTGAAGGTTCAGCTCTCATTTGGTTTGGTACAGTGAGTCTATTAAATTATCTAAAATTCCTATGATCTTTGGGGAAATACTGCAGAGAAATAATTGAGAGAAAATAGAAAAATTTGAAGGAATTCATGGTTTACTTAAGTTAATTAAGAAAAAAATTAATAATTAAAGTACAATGTAGTGGTTTAATAATAAAAAGGTCTCTCTCTCTATTTCTCTCTCTCTCTTTCTCTCCCTCTGCCTAGTATATGTGTGCTTGCATTCATGTTAGTTTCTGTGTCTTGATTATAAGGAAGCCATTTAATAGTTACAAACTGTAAAGAAAAATTTCATTCAGAGAAAAGAACAAAATATTATTTCCATTTGCACATCTATCATAATTTAGCATGAGGTATTAGGAAGGGCTGATTA
This sequence comes from Mus pahari, assembly GCF_900095145.1. NCBI lineage: Eukaryota > Metazoa > Chordata > Mammalia > Rodentia > Muridae > Mus > Mus pahari. The sequence continues at coordinate 116,277,927 of NC_034594.1, read as the reverse complement.
TGATAGAAGAGTTCCTAATGTTTTACTTCATTAAAGAAAACTGATTAATAACACAGGTGTTATGAGGGAAAAATTGATTGGAAAAGCAAGGCAGGACAATACACATAGTGGTGAAAGATATTGGAATAAATAATACTAAGATGTTTGAAAGGCAACAAGGTATCAATGAATATAATCTTTATTTAAAACTACTAATATTTAGGAGCAAATATAGTTTTATATATGTATAAATATATATATGCATATATACATATGTAATATATATATATTTTTTTCATTGATTTTATGCCACTTGGGATGACAATGTTCCCCAAACTCCATGGACTGCACAGGAAAAAATTCAGTGTCAATTATGGGAAACCTCCTTTCCAGTTGCTGATCAGGGAAGGCCAAGAGGAACACCCAATAGACTATTAGCATTGGTTATTGGCTATTGTTGTTGTCCTTGGTTGCCTCCCAGAAAATGAAGATAAGATCACATTTTTGTCAACACCATATACTTCTGAAACAGGATTTTGCAGAAACAAACTGTAGCTGCCCTGGAAGCCTACTCTCTGAGGACTGCCTCTCATAGTGTTTGAACTGTGCAAACTGCCAAGAAAAAATATCAATCTTCAGTTATATCTAGCTGTAGTGCCTACAAACAACAATGGTCAGAATAAGTGTTCTTAAAAGGTACAATATTAACATTGATTAGTACTAATCCAGAAGCATGATATAGTCCTGGAAGTAACTAAGTTCTTTCTAATTGGACATAAGTTCCACTCAATAGAAAGTAATTTATGTCTGATACTGAATAACCTAGCACAATAACCATGGAAGGCAAGGCCTTGAAGCCTAGAAGAGAATGACTACTCTTTTAATTAAACCAGTATAATTCAAAATGTCCGTCTAATTATTTACTTGAATATACATAGACAAATATTTAACTGCATATTGCTCACCAAAGATGATTATTTTTATAGCATATAGAAAAATTATAGAAAGCCACAATAGGTCAAAATGTAGAGAATAATTGACTATGGGAAATGTAGACACATCTATAAGACAATCTGTCTTAGTTATTGTTATATTGCCTGTGATAAAACACCATTACCAAGGAAATCTATCAAGCAAGTAACTGGGGACTTGCTTACAGATTTAGAGAATTAGTTCATAAATGTCTTGTCCAGCAACAGAGTTGCAGGCAGACATGGAACTGGAGCAATAACTGAATGCTAATATCTAATCCTTAACTTGCAGGCAAAGTTTCCTCTCCCTACTTTGAGAACTTTCTAGTAGGAAACTTATAGAGTCCACCTCCAGCAGGAAGACAGGGTATCAAGTGAGGGATGGAGTGGCCATCCCAAAGTTACATCTCAGACCCATAATTGCTCCTGTCTGAAAGAATTACAGGTATGGAAATGGAGAAGAACCTGAGAAAAAGAAGTTCCAGTGACAGGCACAAAGTGGGATCCAGCTCAATGGGAGGTCCCAAGGCCTGACACTATTACTGAGGCTATGGAGTGCTCACAAAAAGGGACCTATCATTACTGCCCTCCAAATGACCTAAGAAGCAGCTGAAAGAGTCAGATGCAGACATTTGCATGCAACCAATGAATAGAAGCAGCTGAGCACTGTTGTTAAATTAGGGAAAAGTTGGAAGAAGCTGAGGAGAAGGGCAACCCTGTAGGAGAACTGGCAGTCTCAATTAATCTGGACCCTCGAGATCTCTCACACACTGGATCACCAAACAGACAGCATACACCAGCTGATATGAGGCCCCCAACACACATACAGTAGAGGACTTCTGGCTCTGTGTTCATTAAGAGATGATGCACCTAAGCCCTTAAGACTGGAGGCCCCAGTGATTTTAGAGGTCAGGTGGGGTAGAGGCTGGGGACATCCACATGGAGACAGGGTGAGGTGGGGAGGAGGTGTAGTATGTGGAGCAGTTGCAGGGTGGATGGGAGGCAGGGAATGGAATATGGAGTGTAATAATAAATAAATTTTAAAAATATATAAATATATAAAGTAATATGTAAAAATAAAATAAAATAAAATAAAAAGAAACCCCTTAAAATAAAGAAGAAACTTTAAAAAAAAAATCTTGCAGGCAAAACAAGTGACTGAACCTGGAATGAGCTTTTGAAATCTGAAGGTCCATCCCCAGTGACATACGTCCTCCAAGGTCAAGCATCATAATTGTTCCTAGAATTTCCCATTAACTGTGGAATATTGAAATATATGAGTCTGTTGGGCCATTGTTATTCAAACTACCACATGACCTCTACATATAAGGTTCAGGTAATGCTGGAGAAAATGGCATAGGAAATGTAACTGCACTCCAGCTCCTGAATAACAACTTGGAGGCTTAACTTTATTTGAAAGTGCCAAGGCCATAAGCTAGGCTCGTTCCCCAATAGCTCTTAACTTATTATCCCATTTTCTTAAAACTGAGTTCAGCTATATGGCTTGTTTCCTCTCCTCTGTTTTACATGCCCCACTTCGAAACAGTCCAGGGTGAAGCTTCCCCTACCCAGAGTATCTCCTAGTATGTCTGCTCCATGACCTGTTTCCTGCCTTTAACTAATAGGTCATCACATTCTTATTGGCAGCTGGTGATGCTTCCACACAGTATGCAAGAGATTCTTTCTACAGAGTAGATGTTAACAGAATGTTTGCTGGAAAATACCATCTTGTTTATATGCAATGTAGCTGTACCCAGAAAAATCTCAATCTCATGGTTCCTAAACAAGACCTAAATATAAAACAGCCAATAGACATGTCGATGTGAATAGGGGCATTCTTCCAAGCCTTCACCCTTAAAAAAATAGTTACGTACAACTGAAATTAATGCACCTAAAACACAGTGATATAGGGATAATTTTATAATACAGGAAACAACCCAAAGAGGTTGCTCCTGCTCCTATGCAATTATGAGCAATATTAAAGGTTTTCAGAAAGTTATTTTTAATAAACACATGCACATTTATGCTTATGTAAACATACATACAAACACAACCACCTCATATATATAGATATAATTATAAAATTATATATTAAAATTATATATATATATATATATATATATATATATATATATATATATATATATATAATAATTAAAAAATAAAAGACCATAATTTGGAGACATTGAGGAAGAGTGCAAAGAAAATTGGAGGGAGGAGATAATTATGTATACATATTTATCAAAATATAAAAATTTGAAACAAACAGAAATTAGCAACCTTTCAATTTTACATTCAGTTAGAATCATTCTGGTCAAATTTCTTTTTGGAATTTCTGTTTAAAATATGACTTATATAATGAAGCTTAGGTTGGAGAAGAAATTCTTGATCTAGTCTTTTCCTGCTATAAAATTATCTGTGAATTTACAGTAGAGGGTGAGACAATATTACTTCCTTCTTTTACTACTTACTTGAATTCACTGGAATTGAAAGAATAAAATTAAATATAGTGAAACACTTTGGGTAAGTACTCACAGAATCTAAAATTGTCTTACCAGCAAAAGAAATAAATTACATATCCTTGACTCTTCAACATTTACATAGGTTGGCTGGAATTCTGCTGATATAAAAAGAAATAATACCACCAAGTATGATTTATCTCAATGATTGATGTGTACATTTAATGGATTACTGGACTAATGTGCACGGTTCACCCCTTAAAAATAATTAAGGATGAATTTTACATGTAAATTACAATCTATCACAACAAAACTTACTAAATGTTTTGAGACTACAATAATGTGATGCATGGGAGAAATTATCTTAAAGTTATAAAACAACTTGTCATTGCAACATACTTAAATCCCATTTGATATTTAAAGTTGCTATTTAAATATCTGATCACAGAGTGGCAGTAATGTGAAAAAGGATGCAGTTTTATGAGTGTCCTGGTACAAGGCACACTAGGCTCACAAAGTACCGTTACTGGCAGTTATATATTTCCCATGGCTTCCATGAAGAACTTTGGTTCTGTGACTGAAACTATTTATTAATATCTGGAGAGTTTTACACATGAAATGAAATGAATAAATGTGGGATGAGTCAATTACACTGAGATTATTGGCAGGTGCAACAGAAATATGTATAAACCACAAAGGAAGTCATTATTCCATTAACAAACATTATCCTCTAAAAGCAAAGATCTCAAAGGGAATTAAGAAAAAAATTTAAAAAGAGAATAAAAGTAAAATTAGTAAATTGATACATTAAGTACATTGCCTCAAAGTCATATATAGTAAACATAAATTTTCTAGTATGAAATGTTGAATCAGTACTTAAGCATTTGTTAATATGCCAGTTTACAAGTGTATCTAGCTTTATGTCTCTTAGATGTTTTTGTGTACATAATTCAGTCATCTCAACTTTTCTATTTTGATATATATATATATATATATATATATGTATAAATTTTAAATATATACATGTACATATGCAAATATGTGCATATATATATATATACATATATATATATATTAATTTAAAAAAAACACAGTTGGGCTAGTGAGATGACTCAGTGGCTAAGAACACTGAAAAAGAAAAAGGAAAAAAGCTACACTTTGTGCAGGAATTATGCATTTGCATTTCATTTCCTTTATATTTCTAAGATGGCTGTCCCGACATATTTATACCTTCATTCATACCATTAGTTTGTGTTATATTTCCTGTTTAGTTATACAGATAATGAAGTTACCATGGCCTATTAATCGAAACCTCCAATCAGAAATAAACATGAATATGCCCATACATATATTTTACACCAATTCTAGCCACTTATGTTTGTATATTTAATATGATCGTGTTTCTATGACATTTTCAAAATCATTGTATATTTTAAATATTCAACTTCCTATGTTTTGATATAAAATATATGAATCTCAGCAATCAAATTCCTTCGAAAGTCTTTATAATCTTAAGCAGTTTTATATTCATAATATTCATTAAGCACGTTCAGTAGTCTGTCTACATCTCAATGTTTTATGTATTTATCTCTGCTCTTAAATTACAAGTGATTTTCCAACAATAACATATTTTCTATATGCTTGGTTAATTTACTCGAAAATTTTTTATTAGTTTTTTTTGTTTGTTGGTTGGTTTGGGGGTTTTGTTGTTGTTGTTTGGGTTTTTGTTTGTTTTGTTTTTTGTTTTGTTTTTTATCTATCTACCTATCTACCTATCTGCCTATCTATCTATCGATCTATCTATCTATCTATCTATCTATCTATCTATCTATCTATCTATCCATCTATCTATTTGGTTTTTCAAGACAGGGTTTCTCTGTATAGCCCTGGCTGACATGGAACTCACTCTGTAGCCCAGGCTGGCCTCGAACTCAGAAATCTGCCTGCCTCTGCCTCCCAAGTGTTGCGATTAAAGGCATGCATCACCACTGCCTGGTGGTTCTTTCTTTCTTTCTTTCTTTCTTTCTTTCTTTCTTTCTTTCTTTCTTTCTTTTCTTTTCTTTTCTTCCTTTCTTTCTTTCTTTCTTTCATTCTTTCTCTTTTTTTGAAACAATCATTTTATTTGCTTACATTTCAAATGATATTCCCCTTCCAGATTTCCCTTCCATAAGCCTCCATTTCTTTCCTCCTATGAGGGTGCTCCTCCACCCACTCACACATTCCTGACTCTCTGCTCTAGCATCCCCCTATACTGAGTCATCTACCCTCCACAGGACCAAGTGGACCTCCTCCCATTGATGTCAGATAAGGCTATCATCTGCAACATATGTAGCTGGAGCCATGGGTCCCTCCATGTATAGACTTTGGTTGGTGGTTTAATCCCTGAGAGCTCTGAGTGGTCAGTTTAGTTGACACCTAGGGGATTGCAATTGTTCCTCCTAGGGGATTGTAATCCCATTCAGCTCCTTAAATCCTTTTCTTAACTCTTTCATTGGGGTCCCTTGCTTAGTCCAATGGGATCATTGGCTGCTAGCTTCCACATCTGTATTGGTCAGGCTATGGCAGAGCATTTCAGAAGAAAACTATACCAGGCTCCTGTCAGCAAGTACTTCTTGGCATCAGCAATAGTGTCTGGGTTTGGTGTCTGTATATGAGATGTATCACCAGGTGGGGCAGTCACTGGATTGCCTTTCCTTCAGTCTCTGCTCTACGCTTTGTCCCTTCATTTCCTTTAGACAGAACAATTCCGGGTCAAATTTTTTAAGATGCATGGGTGGGCCCATCCCTAAACTTAGGACCATGCCTAATCACTAGGTATCATCACTACAGGTTCTACCTCGCCTTTGTTGGGTTTTGGGCTAATGTAATCCTCGTTGGGTCCTGGGAGCATCTTGCTTTCCTGGCATCTGGAACTTTTTAGTGGTTCCCCATCCCAGTTCAATTTCCTAACCCTCTGTACTTCTACCCTGCATCCTCCCATCCTGATCCTGCCTCCCCTTTCCCTCCTCCTCCTCTCTCCCTCCCAGGTCTCTCCCTACCTCTAACTCCAATGGTTATTTTGTTGTCCCTTCTAAGTAGGACTGAAGCCTCCACAGTTTGGTCTTCCTTCTTCTTGAGCTTCATACAATTTGTAAGTTAAATTTGTGAGTTACATCGTGGGTATTCTGAGTTTTTGGTCTAATATTCACTTATCAGTGAATACATACCATGTGTGTTCTTTTGTGACTGGGTTACCTCACTCAGGGTTATATTTTCTAGTCCATCCATTTGCCTGCAAATTTCATAAAGTCATTGTTTAATGGGACAAAATGGCAACCTACAGATTGGGAAAAGATCTTTACACACCGTACATCCAATAGCAGGCTTATATCCAATATATACAAAGAATTTAAGAAGTTAGATTCTGGAGAAACAGATAACCCTATTAGAAATTGAATACAGAGCTAAACAAAGAATTTTCAGCTGAGGAATACCAAATAGCTGAGAAACTCCTAAAGAAAAGTTTAACACCCTTGGTCATCAGGGAAATTAAAATCAAAATGACACTGAGATTCCACCTGACACCAATCGGAATGGCTAAGATAAAAAACTCAGGTGACAGCAGATGCTAGTGAAGATGTGGAGAAAGAGGAACACTCTTGCATTGCTGGTGGGATTGCAAGCTGGTATAAACACTTTGGAAAATAGTCTGATGGTTCTTCAGAAAAGTGGAAATAGTTCTTCCTGAGGAACCAGCTCTACCACTCCTGACCATACACCCAAAATATGCTCCAACATATAACAAAGACACGTGCTCCACTATGTTCATAGCAGCCGTATTTATACTATCCAGAAGCTGAAAATAACCCAGATGTCCCTCAACAGAAGAATGGATACAGAAAATGTGCTACATTTACACGATGGAGTACTAATTTACTTGAAATTTAAGACAGATAAAGTTAAAATAATAGATTTACAAATTCACACTTTTAATTTCAGCACTTGAGAAGCTGAGGCAGGAAGACTGCTTGAAACGTCAGGCCATCCCTGAACTACATTGTAAGTTCAAGTTCAGACTTGTTTACAGTATAAGACCCTTTTTCATTATCAAATATTAACAACAACTAAGGGCTTATATTCTAGGCACTGGTAATGGAAGCAGCACAGGACTTTGTCAATTGGAGTAGACTAGAATTCTATTCTATGTAGTACTGTAAGATCAAGTTTGAATGCTTAAATTATCTGGACAGCAGATTTTACATGTACATTCAATGTCAAGAACTCTGTTACTGTTGGAATGGAAATACAGAGCTCAAATTTTTCCATGAGAAGTTAATCAATTGGTAGAAATGTAATTTTAAAAAGGAAATGATTCAGCTAGGTATTAGATCATAAAGAATATCTGTGATCAGTAAAGTTGACAGGATTTCAGTGGATCTCACAGAAACCTCACAAAGAATGACATTTTTAACTCTACAATACATTCATTCTATTGAGGAACTAAATAATTTTGAAGATCTCTAAAAATTGAAAGGGGATTTTTATTGCCAGGGTCAGCATGAGTGGCTGAAGTATTGGGACTCTACTGTGTCCACACTGATGTAAAGGACATAAATAAAAACAGAACCAGGAGTTCTATATTTTGATAAATTTGAATTTTGATTTTCATTTTTATTATCTTGATGATTTGAGATAATATATGACTGAGTTATTCATTATTTAAAGACATATATTTCCATCTCACTGTCATTTTATAAATTCAAATTAACAATAGTCCTTTGTAACTGAAAACAACTAAATTGTAACTAAACTTATTATCAGTGTGTTATATAAATCTCACTGTTACCATTTGACATAAATTTTTCTTTTGTTGAAACATGAGTCTATTTGAAGCTGAATAGATGCACCCACACGTTGTAATAATATATAACAATAAAAGGTTGTCAGAGTCTCAGAGTTATAAGTGAGATTTTCATACAAGCCTGTCTCCTTTCCTCATCTCCACTTTTCATTCCCTTAGGATAATACTTTGGAAAGTTCTGTAAAGTGTGATATGGCTTTGGCAAGAATGTTCAGTACTTCAGTGACAACAGTGAACTACTTCATGCCTAGAGATTTTAGTTTGTCAACTTTTCAAACTTGACTGAATCCAAATGAAAGAACTTTGATAGTTATAGCCATAGACAAAGTAGAGATTCTAGTAAAATATATACTACATCTTCAAATAAATTGCATTTCTAAAGCTATTATCTATCCCAAAAATTTTGATCCAAAGTCGATACTGTCTAAAGGAAATGCAGAGACAAAAATGGAGCAGAAACTGAAGGAAAGGCCATCCAGAGACCACACAAACTCGGGATACATTTCATGCACAAGTACAAAATTCCAACACTATTACTAATGCCATGCTGTGCTCACAGAGAGGAGACTGGCATGGCTGTCCTCCGAGATGTTCTACCAGGACCTGACTGAGACAGATGCAGATACTCACAGAAAACCATTTGACTAAGCTGGAGGATCTATGGAAGTGTTAGGGGAGGAGCTGAAGGGAATTGCAACCCATAGGAAGAAACAGTATCAACTAACCAGACCCCCCAGAGCTCCCAGAGACTAAGATACCAACAAAAGAGCATATGTAGGCTGGTCTGTGGACCCGGCTACATATGTAGCATAGGACTTCCCTGTCTGGCCTTCATGGGGGAGAATGCACTTGGTCCTGTGGAGGCTTCTTGCCCCACAGAAGGGCGATGATAGAGGGGTGAGGCTGGAGTGAATGGGTGGAGGTTGCTAAGGGAGCAACCTCTTAGAGGTATAGCAGAGGGGGATCGAATCAGGGACTACTTGAGGAGGACAAAGAAGAACACTTGAAATATAAATATAAAAAACAATTAAAAAATAATCTTAAAAAAAGCTATTATCATCCTCTTACCAATCGAGGGGGGACATCATAGTATCTATACTAGTCTAAGAATGTTCTTCAGCATCACAAAATTATCTTTTTTTTTTCCTGTCTGCAGCAAGCTAGGCTTTAATACACTATGTGGTACCTGACTGCCTCTTAAGGTGTCTACCACATTTAATGAATCTCATGTCCTACTATGATTGTATGAATCTGAGATAAATAAAGACGAATTAAGTTTTAGGTGAGTTGCTTGTTGTTACTCTCACCTGTGTGGTTCTTACTTCCTTTACTGCTGGAGATAAAACTCAGAGGCTTAGTAATGCTAAAGAGATGATCTCTCACTGAGTTATATCCCTACTTCATCATATTCAACTTCATATTATAAAAAATGACTTTTAAAGACTGAATTGGTAGAGTAAATGAAGGAAAAAATATATAGGCATGAGGGAATGGAATATATGTTCTGGCCTAATAATTAAAAATATTCTCCATATTAAGTTCAAATGAAATATATTTTAGTGGCATTGCTGAGAAGAGGTGGTGTAATAATGATTGAAGCATTTTGTGCCATTGACAGCAAGGTCAATGTAAAGGATTTGGTTTTCATTCATAATATTCTTATATTCTCAGCAGGTTTGATCACTTGCAAAAGAACTGCACAAGGCTGAATCCATCAGTATTTTCCCAAAAGAAGTATCAGGGTTCATAAGCACTTTTTCCTCACTAAATATTTTTAGGCATCTCATGATCACTTTGTCCAACAGTAAGGCCATTGGTAATTGGGTCAGATTCCTGCAAATATCTCATTATTCATTCTACTTTGTGAAATCCTCACCAACTCTTTGGTTCAAACGAACACAAACCTCTGGGAGTATTGAAGGGTAACAAGCTGGGAAAGGGGACAAAGAAGGTAAAGATTGGTGAATATGATGAAAATACATTATAACCAAGTATGAAATATAATTAAATTGTTATGCAAATATAATTTATGTTAATAAAGCATTAAAATGAATACCTGCCAGGAATATCATAGTTATATTATTCATATTTACTAAAATATGTTTTAGTAAAAATAGTCTATTTCTGAATTCCTCCATTTGGCTAATTTTTATTTTATATCAATTTACACATTAACCTTAAGTATCAATTATTTCAAGATAAATTTTATTCTTTCATAGAGCAATAACATCATTGGATATTTTTCAGGTTCTTGCAAAAAGATGAATACAGCATTTGCTCAGATGTGCTAGGCCATATTGGCAAAGGGAGAAAAAAAACACCATACTAATTAAGAGAATAGCATATTCAATAAGTTATAAATAGTTGGCTCTGTAGGAATCAGCACACTATAAAATACGAGCATGTTCAGCTGAGTTAATGAAAGGATAGAGATTATTGCATGTTTTTCATGAGAACAATCTAAGCTGTCTCTATCTCAGAAACAGGAAAATATGTACTGTTTGGTTCTAAAAGCTATTCTTTAGCCTTGCCAATTTTCTACATTGTCATGCCACCTCATTAGTTTGGGAGAAAATTTGAAGCAAACTTTTTGTCAACTTCTTGACAAAACCCTCAAGAGTAAGTTAATGCATGTCATCTGGTTATGACAGGGAAAAAATGAGAATAAAGAATGGGAAAAGGTTACAGAAGTTGACTAGTTCTTCTAAAGTGGAATGGTTAAATTTGTTTTACTAATTTAAAAACTGTCAGGGTCAGGAGGAGGTATGTGATGTGGAATGTTTGGAAGGTAGACCAGGAGAGGAATAAAATCTGGAGTGTAAAATAACTAACTAAATAAATAAATAAAAGATAAAAAGCGCTACCCTCGATGGGCTTGAAAGATGCTCTGTTTAATTCCCAAAACCCCACAGGAGAGCTCACAACATCTATAACTCTAGCTCTATGGGGTCTGATGTCCATTTATGGCCTCTGAGTGCATCAGGCAAGCATGTAGTATACAGACCTAAATGAAAGCAAAATAACGTTAGTCTCATATACCCATATGCTTACAAACACATGTGCATAAATAGAAACATATATATTTAAATATCTAAATAGCTATCTAATTTTTAAATCATAAATTAAGATTAAGTTGTGTAATTATTTAACTATGTAAATGTCTCCACCTGCTATTTAAAAGAAAGATTTTGATTATCACTTTAGGTTATATGCTGGTATTTTTAGGAAACTGAAATGGCACTATAATGTAACCTCGTTGTATTTTCTGAAGGCCAATTTATTAAGTTTACTTCCATGAATTCTATGTTAGGATGATGTACTTTGTAATTAATAATTATTTCAGACTATTAATACTAGGAAATAGCTAGTTTAACAACTTGCAAAATGAAACATGTGCAAAATGAGTGATATTCAATTTCAGTAATGTTTTTAATATACTGTATATTGTTTTAGTCATGCATTTATGTGAGCAGAGTTGAATACGGTGGATAGTGTTTATTGTGGGCAAAGATAAATGCTAGTCAATTTAATGATCAGATATTTCAGCTTCATTAGTTACTGCATGAGCCTGATGTCTTACATCTTTAGAAAGCATTTTGCCCTGTAGCCCAGGCTGATTTTATGATGGTAGTTCTCCTGAAACTTTCTCTCTCATTCAAGGATATAAATGTACTAGCACAACTTACTTTAAACCACATTATCCATTCTCTTCTGTCTCCTCACTCTTTTCAGGAAATTGAATTTCACTAGTCAGAGATGACCCATTTCCAATGTCTGATCTGCAACTAGTGGGAAAACCTGACCAAGGTGCTACAGTAGGCTTAAGAACAAAAATTAGAGAGCATATGCATAATGTCTTACACATCTTAAGAGCCATTAAATATTAGCCTTATTTATAGATCTTCACACTTGCCCCTCAGCCTGCTCATTTCCTGAAGAACCCCTTTATCATTAGAAAAGCAATTCAGTAATTAACCTTCTTTATAACCTCCTACTATGTCTTCATTTATAAATGAACATTTCTTGATTGAAAGATATAGAGGGATTTTGATAATTATAATTATTAAGTACTTAATATTTGACAGACACTGCCCTATGTGTTTTGTTTTATAATACTTTGTAATATTTTGATAACCCTCTGAGTAGATAGTACTGTCTCTCCTTAGAATAAAGGAAAATTAATACATCAAACAAATAGTCTTTGCAGATATAAAAACGGTGACTGGCAAAAGGGACTTACTTCTGTGAAATTTACCTTGCTGTACACTCTTGGCCATGGCCGTGGCTTTGTGAAGAATGCATGTCACTTGCAGTAGTATATATATTTCTCTAAAGATAGGAAGATTTTTAGTATATTTGAGTAAAATTACCTAAATACACTTTTTAAAATGTAAATCCATTTCTGTTCATTTTAATTATAGTTATATTCTAAGAGTATCATTTCCTTGTCACTCCTGGGATGAATTGTATAAATATTTCATATTTAATCTCTTTTATAGACATAATGACATATTTTCTCAAAAGTATATGCTCTCTTAGGAAAGTTCCTGTGCATGTTGAAGGTGATCAAGTTTTGTCAGTTATGCTATTATTGCTTCTGTGGACAGAAAAATTACTGGATAAGGTGGGGAAAACTGTAAAACAGAAAGAGAGAGAGAGATTTTTATTATTTTTAAATTTTGAAGGTTTTATTCTAAAAATGTTTGTGTTACCTATTCAGGGCCTTAAAAGTTATTTCATTTAGTTGTTACAAGAAATCAACTGAGCAAGAATGGGAAGATAGTTTGGTGAGGTATTTCACCAAGTTCTGTCCTGTTAGGAGATCAAATGATGATTCCAGACAGTGACTTCAGCCTGCAGATTCTGCTCTGCTTCGTGCTTAGTGCTTAGAGTAGCCTCACACTCCAGTAGATGAAGATGTCACCATGATCAGAGGAAATACAACTGGTTCTCCATAGTTTCCCCTTCTGCAAACATAGTTTGAGAACATTAGTCATGGATTATAGTAAAGACGTTTGATGCTTTAGATTCAGCCTGTAATTTCTAGTACAGTACATGTTAACAGTAGAAGTTATTATGAATAGATAAGATTAAGTAAAGTTGATACATATTTAGAAAGTAGCTTGATGCTCACTTTTATCCTGTTTTATTCTGTTTTCACTTATTTTTGTTTTGTTTTGTTTTCACGAGGCAAGATCTCACTCTAAGTCTCATACACAATTTAATATGTAATACAAGCTGGCCTCTACATTTCTGTAATCCTCCTGCCCCATCCTAACGAGTGCTGAGTTTATAGACATAAGGCAATAAGTCCAACATTATTTTTCCTTTATGTTGGAAAGAATCATAGACATATAGCTAACAAATTGCCAGGATTAGACTACCCCCATAAATAGAATAAATGTTTTAGATAAGAAAAGTAGATTGGAAGATGAAGATCACATTTAAGGTGCAATAGCTGTCAAGTTTATTTGTGATAACTTCTCTACACCGGAAAACTGAGTTATAATAAACAGGGAAGTAGAACCAATTTCATAGTGAAAACCAAACAAAGAAACAAACTAAAATACTTAGAGAAAAAAAAAATCAAAGAACAACAAACATTTGAGATAATAGCGTAGAACCATGCTTGACAATAAGAGAAACTCATTTATTTGTTGCTTTCTAGGCATGTGGGTGCATGGTCCCCAGGTATAGATAAGATGTTACAATGGACTATAAGTAATTCTTACCAATCCAGTGATAAATCTCATGAAATGTGAAATAAATGAAAAGTTCTGAATTGTTGAAACTCCTTACATCTGGATTGAAGTGATCTTTCTCCTTACAGCTAAAGCAAAGATTTTACATTTCAGAATAATAAATTGTCTTCAATGATCAACTTGTCACTCCAATTTACTCTACAATTCAAACCATGATAAGCATAATTCTACTTGACTGTCTTCTGTAAGCTTGACTCTTGAGCATTCCACCTGTAAATGAGAACATGTAGTAATTTTGTATGTAATTTTACCTGATTATTTATATATATATATATATATATATATATATATATATATATATATATATATATATACAGTGATTTAATTAACTTATTATAATGTTCTCATGACTTGTCCACATGTTCATGGATCATCATATTTTTCTACTTTTATTCTCTACAGTGGTTAAATAGTTAGACCATAGGAATAAATCATTTGAGAACCTAAAATAATTTTCTTGATTAAATCCTGACATATTATACACATATATCATAATAGTACTTTTTTACTCTCTAAATATAATCAATCATAACTTTTTGATATCAAATAAAACAAAGATATAATAATCTCAATTTCAAATGATCCACCAACAAAAGTTGAGTCACCAGATATTTTTCTATATTATATTAAATCTTTGATGAAAAATAACAAAAACATATAAGACTCACAATAACGTATGACAAATGGAAGGTATTTCTAGCTTCTCTGTGCTCAGCGCATGAAGATTCCTTCCACATAAATCCAGCAATGGAACTTGACAGACAATATTCAGACCTTAGATATTAAAAACTAATAAGCTTGAAGACAGGACTAGGGAGCAACTTCTTGATTAAAAGCAGTAGGAGGAAATATAGAGCTATAAAATAGAAGGAGTATGTTAATGGATTATTAGTAAACATATATACATGATAGTATCAGTAAATAAGGAAATGATACTTTCATGGAAGGACTGAGAAAAGAAGTCCAATTTTCAAGATTTGGAAGCAGTAATATGCTAGCTAATATTGGTGTAGCATGGTGCATAGCTATAGTGTCATTACCTTCCATCAGTCCTGTCTTTGTATTCCCTATCATTAGAGGGAAATGGTATCTCTATATCAACTATACAAAGTAGGCTAAAATTTCCACCTTATAAACTAATGACATTAATGACAGTTATCTTTTTTTCAAGAGCATGAGCAGGCTATGTAGAACATCAACACTAAGGTGTGGCCATACACTATCATGTGATCCAGAGAACCACAGAAATGGTTTTGTTAAAAGCAAGGCATGGGTAGCCAATAATGATGTAAGCCTTTATCCAAGTACTCAAGAGTCAAAGGCTGGCAGATCTCTGTGGTTCAGGTGAGTCTGATCTACAGGGAATGTTACAGGATGGGCAATGTTACACAGAGAATCCTTATCATGAAAACTTAAGAAACAAAACACTGAAATAAAACAAAACAGACAAAAATAACAACAAAAAAAGACATGAACACATTTCAGGGCAGCTTTGACTTATTAAATCTGGTAACATCCGATTCAAGAAACTGATATCATTTGGCAAGGGAACTGACTCTGGTCACCAGGAGATGAAGACTATCTCACTGTTGAGAAAGGAAATACTAAGAACTTCCATTAGATCACTGAAGTGCCTTCTTGCCCCTAATAACTGAATAAGTATGAGGAGACTCTGTTATAAGAAAGGTATGGATGCCAAGGGCTCAGAATTAAAGGGACACCTTAGAGCATTGTCAGTCCTTCTATGCTCTGCAATTAGTTTCCCCTTTATTTTATTGGAAGCTATGATAATGATACCATCAAAGTACCCTTGAAAGGAGAATTGACAGCTCCATTTCTAGATCTAACTACTGATGACATACTAATAGAATTTTAGTGCTCTATGGTAAGCATTCATCATTCTCTACTGACCTTCTTCAAAAATGTAGTACTGAATATAAGGTCCTTTCTTCCAGTGAACTAAGTACTTTCTTACAATACAGTGATAGAGTTGATTGCATCCTCCTTGTTTGAACTGTTTTAACCTGAGTATGGGAGGATTTTTAAAATCTATTACATGTATTTCTTTTCACCAGTATAATTTCTTCTTTTTTCTTTCTTTGTTGAAAATAAATTGAATTTTTATTGAAAACGGATTCATTTATCATACAGTATATCCTGATTATAGTTTGTTCTACCTCAAATATTTCCAGATCCTCCCCTACTTCTCCTTCACCTCCAGATACAGTCCATACCTGCCTCTCATTGGAAAAAGAATATACTTTTAAGAGAACTATGAAGCCAAAACTATCATATCAAAGTTGGATACAGCAGGTCAATAAGAAAAAAACCACAGGAGTCAGGAATCTCATTAAAATAATAAGCTAACAGCTAGAATATATTCACTGAGGACATGGTCTAGATCCTTGTAGGTATGTCTTTGCTGAGTCAGTCTCTGTGAGCTCATATATGCCTTGTCTAGTTACTTCACATATCCATTTTCTCCTCTTGTTATTCATCCAATCTGTCTTCTTTCATTCTCTATTTATACAGAATGTCCTGAGCTCTAAGAGAAAGTATATACATAGAAGGACAGACAGAACACACACACACACACACACACACACACACACACACACACACACACACATACACACCCCACATGGAGTAGGAGGAGTTCAACCACTTTCTCTGGTGTCTTTCTCTTGTTTCTTGTTTGTCCAGTATGTACTTCGACCTCAAAGGAAATAACAAAACTAATCCTGCCACAAATCCATTTATGCTCAAAGCAGATGGAACATAGGGATTCTGTATAATATTCATGTTTAGAGCACAAATACAGATTCATTAGTTCTCCTTATACATCACCTGCAATACAACATGCAGAAATAGACCTAGATTAGTTTATACTAGAGGAGAACTGTACTGCAACAAAAGAACACAGTGCCAGGGACCATGTGCTTTTTGTGATAGGTTGCAACACATCATTTGTGACATCAGTTAATAGAGAATAGTTTCATAGCCATGTAACTGAGTAGGCTCCTTAAACAACTATATGTAAAAACATCTCAAGATCAAAGGGCAACTAAGCTTCACAACTTAATACTCTGTTAATGGTATCTAGGGATGCTTTGAGACTTATGATGAATTACCTCTCCAATAAACATTTCTCTCACCAAATCTAAGTAGCAAGCAAAGTTATAGGGCATAAAACATCCACTGTGGTTGGCATGCAAAAATACCATTCTTTGTTGTTGTAAAGCAAAACTGACAGGCTTGATCTATGTCCCCTCTGTACACATATGCACTATACCTCTTCACTGCATATAGTCTGGGAGAAGGAATAAGAGTAGCCCCCCACCACCCACACAAACACACACACTCCTAAAGGAGATATATTTCTATTAATAAGAGGTTTTGGCAATAAACTTCTCAGAATGTTAATACGGTCTGAAGCTTTTTTTCTGCCAGTATTTTCTGCCCTGTTCCTTAATAAGGTTCACACTAACACAACACATTCTGAAAGCTTGCACTAGTTTTCCTGTCTCACAACTTTTGATTCTTGTCTGAGATATCTGCCAGAAGGTATTTCAATTGGATAAAAAAGTAATTTCATGGTAGCTTATATAGACCCAGGGAGTCAGAGTCTTAGCAGAGTGTATAGATCCTAAACCATGAGGCAAGAGATAGCTTTTAAAAAATGACATGACAACACACACACACACACACACACACACACACACCTCAATAGCACTTTTTCATGTGATTGATTTGATTGTGAAAGTATAAGAATTAGAGTAGCTGGCACATGCCTAAAGAATGTGTTCCAGACGCTCTGTCTGAGTGGATAAGGCAGTGGTCTGTAAAACCTCTCGTTGTGCATGAACATAGCATATGAAAAAAAGGATAACTTCCATAGCTACAACACTCACAATTTGCTCAACACACACACACACACACACACACACACACACACACACACACACACACACAAATGATTGGAGAATAAGATTCTAAAATTTTAAATGTTCATTGAAATAAGTTGATTTTTCTCTTTCATACTTCTATTCTCTTGCTCTTGAATTATGTCTAGTAACTAGACTGATTGTAGCAATTAGAGAGAGAAACATATTCTATTTTCTTTTGAAAATTTCACACCAAATTATTTCCAGGAATTGCTATATATTCTAGAAAGTGAAATGCTACCTATACTTGGTGCAGGACTTGCGTGGTACTCAGTGACAATATAATATTATTCTCTTATTGACTGCTTAAAAACATCAAAAATTTTCACTGATTTTATGACATTAAATACATTTAAGTAGATACCTTTAAATTTTATGCTGCTTGATGTATTCCCTCTCTGGATGAGTTGCTTTCATCTTTGAACTATTGTTGTCACAATGAAATGATATATAGCCACGATCACATACAGCAAATGTTTGGATTAGCTTGGATAAATCAACTTCTAGACCTTATAACCTAGGGCTATCAATCAATATTTAAGATTCACATTCTTTCTTTCTCAAAATGCAGTAGAAAGTGTTATGCTTCAATATTTACTAAATTTCACTAAAGAAAACAGAATTAGATAGGAGAAAGCACAGGTGAATTTAGCAAAAGTGGTAACCATTGTGTAAGTATGATGAAGCATCCTTCTTCAGTTTTCATTTTCAAAGATCTAGAATCGCAATCTGTGTTTCATTGCATAGCTAACATTTTACCCATTTCCAAAGACTCCACTTAGACTTATTGGAAGACTCAGAGTGCATCAAAAGGAAATAATTATTTGCCTCAACCTCTAAATAACATGAACTTGGATGGTAAAAGTTTGTCATCGTCCTTATACTCTGTTAGGATTACAAAACATCAGGTGGTCATCTCCACCCAAGCAGCTCATGCTAATTCGTAATCAATGCAACACTGTAAACCCCTCCAGACCCACTGCATCAGAATCAGGAGAGGAAAATCTTTAAATCTAAAACCACATGTCTATAATTTAACATGCACACCAGGTGTTTCAGCTGTGTAACACAGATAGGATGGAAATATTCTTCAGGACAGGCACTGCATTTTGTTCATCCCTATGTCTCCTACATATTAAGTTACAAAATATCCATTTCAGGATCTCAACTAAATACACTTTACTTTCCTTTTCAATATGTGATACAATTCTCTCAGAACTTTCTTGTGGCCACAGTGGGTATCCTTTAGTTTATACAGACTTAATTATGCTTACTATCAGATAAAATTGCCTAGGTCTAGAGATTCTTGTTTTTGAAAAATACAGGCAAATAGTACCAATAAATATTTACAATAGTGGGAAATTTCATTTGGATAACCAGTCATACTCACAATATATGAAATGATATCAATATTTTTATATTAACATATCTATAAATGTGTTACTATATAATGTATATTAAATACTTTATTGCACAATAGTAGATGCTAGGTAGTAATAATTTTTGTTATTTGAGCATGTCATTTTTTCTTAGTCAAACGGAGAACTTATCTTACATGCCAAAATGTGTATAAATGACCACTAGAATGATTCTAGTATTCCTTTACAGTTAATGATTGGTAAGCTTATTTAGTTATGTTCAAACTCATAAGATAAGTAGTTCACAATTTCAGTTGGTTATTTTACTGTTGTGTTTAAAGCCATAGAGTGAAATAAATCCTGATGAATATATATTTATTGAAAATTTAACATCATAACTTAAAAACATTATTAAGAAAACTCCCTAGAGGGTGTCAAGCTGTTAGTATCCAGTGCTCATTTTATATAAATAAGAGCTTCAAAAGTTATGTGAAAATATTAAAAAATAAGACTTCACAGGCAGAAATTTACTTAGACAATATCATAACTAAGACTGACATTGGCATCTAAATACCATGATATTAATTTATATTTTTATGTTTTATATTCAGAGTTAATGATTAAAACTGACATTTGTGTCTGACTATAATTAAATATTTATATTTAAAACTTTCTCTGAGCATCTACAGGAGAGCTCATGTTTTTTACTTGTCTCATTCAATCAAATAATTATAGATTGTGCTTAGATGAGGTTGTTACTTAATATAAGGATTTGCTGGCTTCATGTTTTATAGAAAGCTGCTGTTAAGGCTATTGACACAAAAACATGGAGAATAATTTCACTTTCTGTAACCTAATGTCATAATCATCTATTACTTTCGATCAGAGTATTAATTTGGGTGGGATGGATCTCAGGTACCCTGGTGCTTTAGCCACCATTTTAGTTCTTTTCCTGGGGAAAAATGAATGGAAATTATAGTTCAGTAGATCTGAGGTAAAATACTTTATCAACTGTAAAATATAGACTGCAATATAATGTAAAGAATGGAAGTTTAGCTTCTTTTATTTTCTGTAGACAGCAGGAGACATTTTAGAGATAAGAAGCCACATTCATTATAAGAAGAAAATGATCTGGCTTTTCATCAAATATAAGGTTTGTCATGCCTACCCCACCACTGAGCTTCCTCTCATTCTTCTACAGCTTCTAATCCCTGTTACAAGCTTTAAAGGAAAGTCTACAAAATGTCAGGGATTTATTCAGGAGCTCCATTAAATTCTGCATTTTTTCTTTTATCTGATGAACCCTGTCTTATAAAAATCATATACTTTTTATCTGTGGGCTCCAGTATTAGCCCCAACAAAACAGATTTGTAATGTTATCTGATCTTTCTGCTGGCAACACTGGGGGTTTCCTGTCTGTTGAATGTGGGTAAAATATAGCCTGATATTCAAGCCATTTCTTCTCTACACATTTCCCCATGAAAAGTGTTTACGCAATTATATTTCCCTTCAAATCTCTTTCCCATGTTTTAATAATCTTTACACAATGTCTGACCAATGTGAATTCTGTTTCTATTTACCAGTGATCTAAGGATTTCAATATATAAATTAATGTAATGTCCTTGAGTTTATATTTAACATTTTATGATGGTTAATCCAGGTAACCTAGAAATGACTCAATTCCTTTAACTCTTTAATCAATGATTACACTTTAAAATACCCATCACATATTTATTTAATTTACTTTTAACAGTTGCATCAACAGGGAAAAAAACAGGCGAAGAAATGTTAATAATATTGAACGTATTTTAAATGGCTCACTAATACAATTTTATCTGTCAAATGCATTTAGGCAGAATGTTCAAAAATGTTCATGTGTTAACACTGTAAGCACACAGAACCAAATCAAATTCACCAGAAAAGCATCTTAAGATATTACAGTTACCCAATGATGGGGAGAGGAAACTTGTAAAGTGTACCTCCATTAGAAAGACAGAGCATCAAGTGGAAAGATGGACTTGCCATCCCACAGTCAGAAACACTAATCCAGAATTGTTCCAGTCTAAAGCACTGCAGTGACAAAACTGGTGAAGAGACTGAGAGAAAGGAGGCCCAGTGACCAGCCTAACTTGGGATCCATCAAAGGGGAGGCTCCAAGGCCTGACACTATTTCTGATGCTATGGTGTGCTTACAGATAGGACCTTAGCATTGTTGTCTCCTGAGAGAGGCCAAACAAGTAGCTGACTGAGACAAATGTAGATACTTACACCAAACCAATAGACTGAAGTCAGGGACACCTGAGGTTGAATTAGGGAAAGGCTGGAAGAAGCTGAGGAGTAGGGTGACTCCATAGGAAAACCAGCAGTTTCAACTAATCTGGACCCCAGAGATAAATCAGACACTGAGCCACCAATCAGGCAGCATACATTAGCTGGTCTGAGGCCCCTGACACATATACAGTAGAGGACTGTCTAGTCTGGCCCCTGGATAGCTGCGAGCCCTATCAGGGTGGGGAGTGTGAGCATGGGAACATCCTCTTGCATACATCGGGGAGGAGAAATGGTATGTGGAACTGTGGGAAGGCAGACCAGGAGGGGGTAAAGATTGTACTGTAAAATATATATATATATATATATTATTAATAATAAAAAGGATATTACAATTAGCTTAGGAAAAAAAAGACAGAAAGACCTTACCAGAAATAGTTCCTCTACTGGTAATTAGTGCCAATAGGCTCTTCTTTCTTTCAGGCAGCCAGCCTGTTCTCAGTTTGCATACTTACATAACATAAAGGAAGACAGAAAAGCAGATTTTCATTAACCTATTTATCAGCTTGTAGGTTAAAACTCTATAATGGTTTTCTTTTTCCATAGTGTCCTGTGAATCAGCTGGCTTTATCTCAGAGCAGACTCAGAGAAGAGTGATTACTATGGCATGATGAGAAAAGACCATGTCCCAGAACAAGCTCCTCCTTGATTGGAGCAGTTGTTCCTCTACCAACAGGGCCACTTTGCCATGAAGCAGATTTCTATGCAGTCTTCACAGGAGATGTGAGAATGCAGGCTGATGTATTTCTTCTTACAGGTGGGTCTTTGTGCATACATATCCCACAGCTGATCCCCATCATCTCCTCATAAGGCATTCTCCAGTAACAAACAAGGGTAAGTCCCACATTCGAAGTCAGGAACAATTGTTAGCAGCTGGCCTAGGCCTGTGTAAGCCTACACAAGACAAAATCTTAACATGGAGGATAGGAAGATATTTTTGAAGCTTAGGAGCAATCGTTAATTCCTCAAGCTGATCTTATTGCTAATTGGTGTGTCCACATGCATATTAGCGACTAGATTGGCTACAAGATTCACCTCTTGATGCCCTCTTGCTGGTCGACAAATTCATAGTAATAAGATAAAAGATTATTAATCTAAATATTGTACACACGAGCTCCATGCCTTTTAATAAGTTGCTAGACAACCTCCTCTCAATTGTCAGATACCTTCTCTTAACTTTAACTCAAGTATTTTCATGTCTTTTGATTCTTTGGTGGGATAAAATTTTCCTTGGGTGTTAAGAAGCTATCCCACAGATAGACAATATGCAGAACACTCAGCAAGCCATGAAAATCAAGCCAATAAATTTTAACTCTGTACCCATATCCTTTCATGAGTATTTTGTTCCTTATTCTAAGGAGGAATGAAGCTAAGATGAAAGGATGGACTATCCAGAGACTACCCTATTCGGGTGTCCATCCCATCAAGAGCCACCAAACCTAGATACTAATGCTCATGCCAGCAAGATTCTGCTGAAGGGACCCTGATATTGTGGACTCTGGTGAGGTTATAACAGGGCCTGGCAAACACAAAAGTGGATGCTCACAGC
>NC_034594.1:116240040-116254372 GCF_900095145.1 Mus pahari | reverse complement strand
AAAAAAAAAAAAAAAAAAAAAAGAAAATCAAGCCAATAAAGAAACTGCAATATCTTCATGGTTTCTAGTTTGGTTCCTTCCTTGAAGTTTCTGTTTTGAATTTCTGCCCACAATATTATTACATGAAAGACTATAATTTCTAAGGTGAAATAAAAAATTTCATCCCTAAGTTATATTTGGTCTTGCTGATCTATCATTATAATAAAAACCCCAAGAAAGAGAGTGATAAAGTTAAACATCCAACTTTAACCTGAGTCCTTCACATGAAAGTATACCGATGTACAGACATATATAAAATGAATGCACATACACACACACACACACACACACACACACACACAGAGAGAGAGAGAGAGAGAGAATAATAATGAACTGCATCTTTATAGTAAATAATTCTTTGTACTACATTTCTTTAGAAGTGTGAATTATAAAGCATTCCAACAGACACATATATAGATTTTCTATCCAGCCAGGTCACACTTCTGGTATGTCAATAGTTTCTGCAAAGAGATATAGAGGATATGACTTCCAAAGGCAAAGTAAACGCTGCTGAAACATTAAAAGATGACAAAAAGGAAGTATTCACTCATGTCTGCTTACTCATGTCAAGGAGGGAGAGAGAAAATCAGAATTCAATATACTCTTGAAAACTACTCAAAATTATATCTTGAAAAATTTTGTCTGCTCTATCCCAGAGTAACAAGAGTAGATGGTATCTGATTGCCATTGATGACTTAGATGTCAGTCTATGTACACACACACACATATATATATATATATATATATATATATATATATATATATATATGAAGATTGTCATCTCTATACTCGTATTATATATATGCACAGAGATGTATATATATATATATATATATATATATATATATATATATATGTATACAGAGATGAGAGATCTTGTTATACACTAAAAGTGTGAGCTTATAATGTAAAACAAATATTTGTGATTTTTCTCGTTTGTCATATTATCATTTTCTTATTTGAAACTGGTGTAAATAATGTTTCTTTCATCAAATTAACTGTGTGTGACAGAATCCTTAACATTATTCTCAAAAAGAATTTAACAGAGCTGTATTACTTTCTGTCTTTTTTTTCTTAATTTTATCAGTCCCCTGTGACACAAAAGATATTTAAAATGACAGGCAACATATTTTAAGTGCTACTGTTAAAGCAATATTTTGCTATAAATAAACAAGCCTTTTCTCCCAAGCTTAAATAGGAATGAAATGTTATGTGCCTTCTACCTCCATTACTACCTGTGGCAACAGGCCTAGAGAGACTTGTTACATTTGCTGAGGTTTCTCATTAGCTAGATATTATATTACATTCAATGTTAATTTTTTTGGAAGTGTAGAAAAGTCTAGTCCCGTGAAAGTACTAAGATGTTGTTCATTGCTGTGAACACAAGTAGACTGAACTTTAGATACTACATTTTTTATTGAGTGTATTGAAGAACATCATTAATTATGTTTCTAATAGTAAGAAGCACCCCAAATAGTCTAATAATTAAAGAAATGCATCACAACAAATCAGGGAGTACCTTGAATTACTTAGCATCAATGAATTAATATTAGATTAGGGGTTATTAAAACCACACAGTTCAGATTAGGTGCTACAGAACTATGATTTGTTTAAAATTGGGAGCAGGGGTTCAGGCTGTATAGTCACTATTTTCCTTCCTGGTCTACCTTGCACCATCCGTGCTTAATCTTGCAAGCAAGCCAGTTGTATTCCTGCTTATGTTTCTTTGTAAATTTTACTACTGTAAATTTTCTACCTCCTGAGCATATTAATTAGAGGTTACTAAATGCTTATTACTTATGAGTGCATATCTAACAATAATATTCCGATTCCCACATACAATGTCCCTTTCTTATTATTTGTCCCTGTCTTTTTTGACATATCAAATTCTGATATTGAAATATTTCCTAAAATACTCAGACAGCTTAGTGCTTTCCTCTATGTCTGCATACATCCCTTCTAGAATTTCACAGCAAGCTGTGTGTTATCTTGTCTCTTTCTCAAGTGTCTGTTGAGAGACAGCTTTGCAATTCTCAAGGCATGCAAAACTTTACACCATTTTTAGCTCAAAAAAGTTCCTTCTGTAAAACTTAATAGCATATAAATCAAGCAACTTTTTATAATTAAAGATACCTACAGAGCTATGGAGATGTTATTTCTGATTAAAATGTGTCTTTAGCATTTCAACACATATAAGCTTAGATATCTCTGTTGGATTTTGCAATTCGCCACCATTCATCTGTTCTCATTACCAAAATATTAATAAAATATGAATCCAATATTTGCTTACCTGTAGTCTAATCGCTATGGTATATCAGCATAAACCTCATTAAATATTTTAAATAAATGTGCAAAAGTTCTTTTCCTGTAAAGCTTCCATTTGAATTCAAATACTAATGGAAGACAGTAGGTTTCAATAAATTATCAGTGTGCAACTAATAATGGCTTTAGATAAAGGAGTAGCACACCGTAATGGAGACTGGGAATGCAACAATCCAATAGTATTAGCAGGACGAAAAAAGTCACATTGTAGCTTGAACCAAATTAGGCTGTGATATTAGTAGGAGGTTAAGTGTGAAAAGAGATAAACAAGCTTAGGTAATGCAGAACTTTACAAGCCAATGGAAAGATTCAAATCTTCAATCTAAGTGGAACAAGTGATGTGTTCTATGAATTTAGATAGAAGTTTTCCCTCTCTGTTTTTGGCATTGTGTGTGTGTGTGTGTGTGTGTGTGTGTGTGTGACTTTCCAGCACTGGATTAACGTGTAAATCTGTGGCCTGTATGTTGACTAGCTTTAAAATGAATCATCTGGCAGTCAAATTAGGGATCATTTGTAGAGGTATATACAAAGTGAGGGAAGTTTCCTCTGTCACTCACCTAGCAAGTTCATGGAACCTCAGCAAGAGTCATAGTCATGGGAATAAAATTGGCCAGATTCCATATAAAATTTGAAGGGAAATCCAAACTTTTGTAATGGATTAGATATGTAATGTGAGAGAAACATGGTGGCCTGGAGAGAGACACATCTTGACTTTCGACTAATTATCTGTATCCACTGAGAAAAAATTTTAAATGAATATAATAATGAAAAAAACTGATCTACAAGGTAATAAAAATGAAGCTTTCACCCATTAACAAATTACCATCCAATCTGAGAAAGTAAAATCATTCAGGGAACAATAAAACTTTAGCTAGTGGAGCACTGAACTGAAACTTTAATGGTGACTGTGAACGCCAGTATTCCATGAGTTTGCAAAACTTTCAGATGACAGGAATTATTAAATTACTATTGTATATTCAGTGCTTGAAACATAAAAACCCTTCAATTAACTAGGCTTTTGAGAACAGAAGGTTAAAGAATGGACATGCTTCATGGAGAAATGTCTAACTTGCTTACTTCTGAAGATAAAACTGGGGATTTTAAGGATATTTCTAAACTTGAAGAGAATTAAGGGTGAAAAAGGAACATATTTATTTTGCGGTAAATCTCCAACCCAAATAAGCCCAGGCAATGAAAACACAACTCAATTAATATGAAAACATGCTGTGTGCCTAAATTTGGCAGATCTACCACTATAATCTTCTCCATATAAGAGGCCCCTTATAACTTGTGGTTTCTTCAGACTAGGTGTCTCTCTCTCTCTCTCTCTCTCTCTCTCTCTCTCTCTCTCTCTCTCTCTCTCTCTCTCTCTCTCTCCAAACCTTCAGCTCCACCTTTCCCTCTTTCTCTGCCCAATCACTGGCTCTAGCCTTTATTTTATAAATTAAGGTAGGAAGAAATTTTACAGGAAATCACCTGAGTGCTGTTCACAACCCCTCACAGGAGAACAGAATTAACATCAAAATATAATTAGTCCCAGGGCTATCTGCAACAACTTTATTAGAGTGTTTTTTAAAATACATTTTAATTGAGAATCAATATTTTGTCAAAGAAAGGAAAGAAAAGATTTTATAAAATCTTTTAAAATTATGTACACATTTACCTACTATTATTAAATACACCATAAAAATAAACAATCTTAAGCAAGGTGGCATTTGTTTTTGCTTGTTTAGCTAAGGTCTCATTTTTTTGTGTATATGTGTAATCATATTTGTGATTGTGTTTCAATGTGTGCTTATACCTCTACTCTTTTCACATATAACTTGCCTATTAAGGCAAGATCATTAACTGTCAACAAGTCATAATTTCAATGGGTTTATGGAGACATGGAGTTAGTGTGGTAAGGTGTTGTCAAAAATATTGTGAAAAATAGAATTATCCTGAAAGTATAAACAATATTGTATGACTATGAATGTATACATATATCAATTCGATGTCTGTTGTCTTTATTTTGGATTCTCTGTTACATTTTGTGGTGGTTAACCAATTATTAATGGACTAAATCTAGGATCACCTATTGCTAATGTGGTCAGCCATCTTTTTGCTCCTGCTATAAAGCTTTTCTGCTAGCTGCCATGGCTTTCCCACCAGGACAGCCTGTAAGCCAATAAAACTTACTCTTTGTAAGCTGCTTTCGTAAATATATTTTGTAACAACAACAGAAAATGTACATGAAATGCACTTCTCAAAGTAAAATACCTGGAAATGTTCCTTTCTGGGATACATAAAGGATAGACTCAGGCTTCACTGCCTCCAAACTCAAACTCTTGAGTCAAACACTTAGGAGATAAAAACATCTTTGACAGCATTTTGAGTTCATACTAATGTGTAGAATGCTTATTCCTGTCCCAATTACATTAAATCAGGGGAATAACTGCTATTTGGGGAAAGATTTTCTTACTGAGAGATTGATCTTTTAAGCCTTTGAAGCCATTCCACTCAGATTGCCCATAAATACAACACACCAGTACTTTTAATGCCTGAGAATATTGTTGTAAGCCTCCCCTTAGTCTCTAGTTTATCTAGCTCAGTTTGCAGCTCAATTACTTTAGAACTGACACCTTCTGTTCTAAACTAAGGGCCCCATCATAAATACTTAGCGATGGGAATACATCAAAACTTTCTAATTTCATTTATTTAGTTATATATTTGTTTATTTATATTTTTATTAATCACTTTAGTCATTTACATTTCTAATATATCCATTTCTCTGTTACCCCTCCACCAACCCCTCTTCCTATTCCCCTCTTCCCCCTCCCCTTTGCCTCTATGAGGATGCTCCTCCACCCACTCACCCACTCCTGCCTCATCCCTCTAGCATCCCCCTATGCTGGGGCATCAAGCCTCCCTGCTCTCTCATTGATGTGAGATGAGGTCATCCTCTGGGGTCCTGTATGTACTCTTTGGTTGTGGGTTTAGTCCCTGGGGGCTCTGGGTGGTGTGATTAGTTGTGTGATTTTGTTTTATTTTCTTTAGTATTGTTTGGAAAATGAGCTACACATTGTATTTAAATTTATTTTCCTGAGCAAATGTTTCTATATCTGGCTCAAAAAATATATATACCTTTTGTCTTTCTGGTTTAGTAAAACACTTTAATAGGCTGTATGTAACATATCTGAAATCTCTCTGAAGTGAAGTTATTGAATCAGCTGATGTTAAACAGCACAAGTAGGATGATAACACAAGGCTACCAATATGTGATACAGACTCGTATTGGATAATGAGATTCCATCTACCAGTCAAGTATATTTTGGATATACCTTTCCACCTACTTAGCAATATTGCATTATATTTAAAAAATATTTAGCTAAAATTTCTACATTTTGGAAGGTGTGATGAAATGACAGAGCCTTTGGAAAAGTATGAGGACCATTTACAGGGCAGGTTTTTAACAGGAAATGAAACAATACAAATCATGATGAAAACTACCAACTGATCAAAAGACAAATGGTCCCATATAACAATGATGGATGAACATCTAAGCTAGTAAGGAACAGTAGAGTTTGGCTCTAAATTGTTATATTTAAATGTCTTGAAGTTTCCCAGAAATAAAAAGTTCTTTAATTTTCACTAGCAGGAATAAACTTTTTCAACAGGAAGATCATCTGAACAAAAAAAAAAAAAAAAAAAAAAAAAAAAAAATCCCAAATAAAGCATTGAATAACGATATCACACTGAAAGTCTAAAATTAGATATGATTTACTTCCTAAAAAAAGATAAGAAGGCTAATTTATTCTTGCACTTCCTTGTTTAGAGATACTGCAACTTACTGATTTATTTATAGTCATCCATAAAGTTTTAAGAAGACAGAAGATTTTGCTGTTAAAAAGAAGCAGCCAGCATTTAACCAAAACTTTCCGTGTTCAAAGAGAAAAGTGACAAGTTTTATGAGAGGATAAAAATGATTAAGAGTTAGGATCTTCTTTCAAAGAGATCACATTATGAAAAGATAGATTACTTTTTCTATTAAATTATTGTATTTATTTACATTCCAAGTGTTGCTCCCCTTCCTGGTCGCCCCCCCCCTTTGCATCTGAGAGAGAATTCTCCCACCCACCTACCCAACCCCACTTCACCCCTACCAGCATAGCCTTTCCCTGAGGCAACACGTTTGTACAAGATTAGGCACATCCTTGCCCACTGAAGCCAGACAAGGCAGTCATATGATATGTACCAGCCCATGTATGCTCCTTGGTTGGTGGCTTAGTAAATTTACAACAGTTGTCAATGAGATTTTGATACAGGTTTGCATACTCTGAACAGAAATTTTCAGAATGGTGCCTCCCCACCTCCCACTAGAAGCAGAAATAGTTTTATACAGAAGTGTATCTTTAAGGATGTATAGGAATTCAATACAGGAAACATGTCAGCAATTAGAGTTAGGGTATAGAAAGAGAAAACCATAAGTTCCTCTGACAAGAATAATGAAGAAAGGTTTTCTGTGAGTGGTTTTTATGCTGATGGTTGAAGATTTAAGAACCATGTCAAAGAGTTTGGTTTTGAATTTGTCATATGATTTAGGAAGTCCAAAGTAATCCTGTAAAATAGGAAAACAAAAACAAAGAGGCTCAGGCTCTAAGATCAAGAATTTATGAATGGGACCTCATGAAACTAAAAACTTTTTGTAAGGCAAAGGACATAGTCAATAGGACAAATCAGCAACTTAAAGAGTGGGAAAAAATCTTCACTAACCCCACATCCAATAGAGGGTTAATATCCAAAATATATTGGGAACTCACGAAGATAACCTCCAAAAAACCAAACACCCCAATCAAAGCATGTCATATAGAGCTAAACAGAGAACTCAGAACAGAGGAATGTCAAATGGCCAAGAAGCACTTAAAGAAATGTTCGAAGTCCTTAGTCGTCAGAGAAATGCAACTCAAAATGACCCTGAGATTCCACCTTACACCAATCCAAATGGCTAAGATTAAAAAAAAAAAAAAAAAAAGCAGGATTAAGTGTCTGTTTTTATTATAAAGTTACAATACCTAATAAGAAATGGAATAAAAACATAGTTCTATTGCACATATTGATCAATATCATTTTCTTCTCTGTATTGCAGCTCTTCTAGACCTGCCACTACTTCTAAAAGCCAGCTGGTAGTTTCAGGAGAAAACCAACTTCTTTATCTCCAAGCACTAAAGAACATGCTGTTTTTTGGAATCAGCTTTGTCCATAATAACTTCTTTGTTATAATCAGCTTTGTTCATAATAATGATAGCATAATCATTAACATATTATACCTATTTATTTCCTTATGCAATTCTAAAAAGTTGTGTGTGTATGGTTTTGTGTGCATGTGTGGTAGTTTTTGTCTGTCTGTCTGTTTCTCTATGAGCATATATGGAGAGTTCTGAGGAGGACATCAAAATTGTACTATATCATTTTCCATCTTATACCTTGAGAGGCTGTCTCTCCTAGAATCTGAAGCTCACCTTTATCAGGTAGAGTTTCTTTTGCCATATGAATCAAGTTCTCAGCATAAAATATGCACACACACACACACACACACACACANAGAGAGAGAGAGAGAGAGAGAGAGAGAGAGAGAGAGGCAAAACAGTCACCTACATAAAATTAAAAAGAAAATTGAAAATGTAACTTCATTAGTAACTGCTGGCTTTTCCACCCACCCTTTTCCATACCCCCACCCCCACATCTACTCCATTTCCCAGAGACTTGTTAATTATTACAAAGCGTACAGCCTTCAGTTTATGTATGCTCTTTTCCCAACTAACTCATAACTTCTTTAACCTGTTTGTTCTGTTCTATGTCTGCCACATAGCTGTTTAGTTACCACTTGGAGTTTCACACATCTAACTTCCTGAGAGTCTGGGTGGTGAATATCTTTTCATGCCTCTATCCTAGAGATTCTCTCTCCCTACCTGAACTCTCACCTCCTATTACCCTCTTCAGTTAATATGCTATCAGTTTTTATTGACAGGTTATGCTTCCATATACTATACAAGAAACTCTCTCTTCATAGATGTTTAAACATGTTTAAAATTAAGAAACATAAAGTTAATTTGATGTATGCTAGTAATAAATGTAGCAGACACCTCCCATTGCGACAGCTAAGGTAAGAAACTGAAAAATAATATAAAATAGACATTTTAAGATTGGATGAGAATTTATAAATATCACACATGCACACACACACACACACACACACACACACACACTAATTTATTTTTGAGATGCTTTAACTCAATGCCAGGCTCTTCTATGCCTTTCTCAACTATTGTACCCTTCTTTTCACTCCCACGCAGCACCCTAAATCTGCTCAAAACTTTAGTTGCTAAGTTATCTTCTCCTTGTTCAGCCTCCTAAATCTGCCCTCAACTTTATTATGTTTTTAATATCTTGCCTATTTCCCCAGTCCCCAGTCTTGGAAGTGCTTGATGGCCACTCCACCTGAAATCTCACGTGGTTGATGACTCTCCCTGAGAAGCATGGCAAATACTTTTCTCCACTGTGTCTACTAGCCTGCCTGCAGAAAAAAAAAAAATACTGCCTATTTAGCCCAGCTCATTGGCCACAGGCAACTTTATTGATAGATCAAGAATCTGTGTTCACCTACAGATTCCAGATCAAAAAATCAGAACTAGTCAAGCAATATAGATCATACTAAAAATCAAGACTGAACACTTTGATGACACTAGTAATTGTCCTTTAATTCATACCCTAAACACATATTTGCAGACATACCCCTGATGTTTTTCACATTTATGCATTATTGTTATAGTAAGGTTTTGTTTCAACTTGATAATATTTAATGCTAAAACGGAAACACGTGTGTCAGTATATCTGTTATCATATATCTCAAAAGATTAAGATTAGGAGAGACAGCTCACTCTCAGTATGAGAACCTTCATCCCATGGGCCCTGATAATGCACTAGATAAAGAGAAATGACTCATTAAACCAGTCACTTAATTTCTCTTTGCTTCCTGACTACAGGTACCAATATGTCTTCCTTCTCAAAAATGAACCATATCCCTTCTAACTGTAACCCAAAATAAACCACTTCTCCCTTAAGTTGCTTCTTATCCAAATTTTTTTCACAGCAGTGGGGAAAATGACTAATAAAGCTGTCACCTTTAGTAAGTGCTGCTATAGAAATGCTGAGTTTAAGAGATTTTCTACAAATACTATGAATTTATCCTCATTTTTACCCTTGATTCAAATTTAATATCTTTTATTTTACCTACTCAAATTCACCTAGCTTATTTCTTTTCACTAATACAGAATATAGAAAACATTAAAATAATTTTTCTATATTTTGGGGGGAAATACTTTCCCCAGACAAGTAATTTTTCAAATATATGAAATTATGTTTCATATATAGTATGATTTACACAGTAATGAGTATATAATTAACGAACCAAATCATCCTTATATAGTTCACCATTATAATTAGTGTGGTTTCTTCAAACTTAACCTTGTTTTCGGTCTCAGTTGTCTTTATTTTGTCTTGGTACTTATTAGTTGACACATTCTGCTGTTTTGGACCAGTCCTTTGTCATCCCTTTCTTGGTGGTCTTAAGCTCTATACTCCATTTAAACTGCTAAAATTTGAAACTAGCTTTTTACATTAGAGATAACGTTAAAGATAATGATGATCAGACTTTGGTGAAGTTGTTCACACTTTCTATCTTTGTCTCAGCAAGTTATACCCCCAGTTTTCCATCACCAGCATCTTACTTTCATTTCTCTAAATTCCCTTTCTATTATTAATTTAAGTATTACAAATTATTTTTACTGGAATTTTCATATACATATTTACCAATTTTGAAAATAAAATGTATTAATATTATCAAAATATTACATGTTAATCAAAACTGCATCTGTATATGGAAGTTTATTCATCATTTCATAACATTTGATAATGAAGACTCTTTTAATCTGCTAATTAGCGGGAAAACTTTGTGCTATTGCATGGGTAGATTGTCAGAGCACGGGGATATAATAATGTCAGCTAGGACTTGAGGGACAGGCATGTACATGGTTTAGTAAGACTTTATTGTTGTTGGTTTTAGTATAAAATGAATTAACGTTTACTTTCACTCAATAAATAAATGTTCTGTTCTTATTTTACATCAAAAGACTAAATCCCCAAAGAACCTTATGACCTTGGAATAAGTGTCAGAGTTGGAGACAGAAAGCGGTTACCTCAGGTTTCAAGACCATCCTTGCTCTCCCTGAGCAGACTGACTTTCTGTGAAGCAATCACGCATGCTCTGGAGGATATTTCTGCTCTACAACAGGTAAATTAAGCTTTGTTTCACAGTCTCATCAATTCAATAAGGATGACTCATTTCCTTCCCTCAATCATGGTTCAGGAATGAACATCCTACCCTTCTTTGCCTACCTGACTCTAAAACACATTCTTTGATTTTATTGGAGAAATCTGTTTTGTAGAAAGCAGAAAGCACAGATGGAATCACAAGCTGCACGTTGTTTATTTTTTTTCCCAGCTGAAAAAGAGCTCCAAGGCTTTGTTTTTCCCAAAACGTGTTTTTCAGTGGAGGAAGCCAATGAATCAGTAATGAGTCCAAAGTATTTGCATCCATGAGGATGCAAATAACATACATGTGGATTCAAATACTATATATACATATACAAACACATGTACATACATATGTATACATGTATATATATATATGTATATACATATACATATATGCACACATGGATGCAATAATATATATATATATATATATATATATATATATATATTCAAACATATATATAATTTGGACTAAAGAATCAATAATGTTCTTGAATTCAGATTTTAGTATACATTTCTGTTATTTTTCTGTAATCCCTTTAACTGTTTGACTAGATACGTTCATCATGCCTCAGTCAGTATACTGAGGCACTTACTTTTAAAGATTCAAAGTTTTATACTTTTTAATTAATCATATCCACAAAAAGGAAGGGAATCACATCTAAGAGAATATGCCTTCTATTCCAATCTCAGAGGATAATGCCCTGTGGTCAGCCGTTCTCTTTGCCTGCTTACTCCCTTTTCCTAAGCTAAGTTTTCCAAGCATAAATTGAAACCCTTGGATACTTGTTCTCCTAAAGTCTGCAAATGGATCACACACCACTGACTTGCATACCTAGCTCTAAAATGCTAGCATACTTCTCTATGGATTACATGTGGCCAGCATTTGATTTATTGGATGCTTAAAATGCTTTTGTTTCAGAGAGCTACTCTACAAAATGCATTACTCTCCTATTCTTCCTGAATCGGTCTCAGCTCAAGAATAGCATGTCATGCCTGTGAAAGAATTTCCCCACACCATTTTTAGAACTTTAGATTCTCTTTGACACAGCTCCTTTTAATGCTTCTTATTCAAAGCTGAGCATGCTACGTTGACGAAGTGCTTAAACGTTTAGGGGAGTTCTTAATTTTAGTTAAACTAGCTTTTGTAACTAGTTTACTTTATATCCATTCCTTCAAGGAAAAGTATAGACAGTGCAAAGGAATTCTCAGGATTTAGATGTAAAATTTCCTTGTTTATTTTTCCATGTCTCTGTTACATTCTCTGTATCATCTGATCTGAATTTTCACTCCAATGGCTCTGTTTCTTCCATTATCCGTTCATCCTGCAGGATACTAAACGATTTCACTGACTATAGTCTTTATTCCTTTATGTATCCTTCCTCCTTATCTTACCCTGAATTATACACACTTGGGAGTACACCAAGTCATATGCACACATGTTGTTACAAGTTATAAACATCTGCTCATTTATGCCTATAGGTATTTGCAGGTTTCTGAGTTTCTTTTTGAATACAGAATATGACTCAAGCATTGTTTAGCTACCTACTCCCATGGTTCTTATTTAGAACCTCAAGAGTAAGTAACAACAAAATCCTAAATAGTAAGATTTCTGTAGACCATATGTGAACCATGCTCTGAGACTCTCTTCAAACCACTATCTGTATCATAGTATACATATCATTTACATGTCATTACCAAAAGTTACTTATCTTCATTCACACATTTAATAATTTTTCTTGTTTTCATTCTCTTCATAGAATTTTTGTGCTTTTGAGCACTTCTTTAATCTTCTACCTACAAATTTGTTAGATTCAACTTAGATATCACCATTTTCCAAAAGACGTTTTTCATTTCCTGAGGCCATCTTCCATATTTTGAAGAAAAAATGGAATCATGTTGAAAATGTAGAACTTTCTAAGTGAATATTTATAATTATGAATCGACTGTTATATAACTGCAATGACGTTATATGGTGCATAAGGTCAGAACACAATAAGCTGTTGGATAGATGTAGACACATATTGTGCAAGTCAGTATAATGAATAGTTAGCAAAATAATTGTGAAGAAGTTATAAGTTGGATTGGAGAAAAATTAGATCCCTAAATTCAGGGGCTTACTTATAATTTTGAAGTTAGCATATGCCCTTGACTTGTTTTGGAAGACAAAACTGAAAATTTCTGAAACGGTTTAATTAATAATTTCTACTTAAAGGCATGATGAGTTACCTTGTTTTTGTTTCATCATTATGACATTTAAGTTACAAAATTGAGAAGTAACATTAAAATTATGTCTAATAACATGCTGTTCTTTTTAGAATACCATAATGACATTTAGGTATTCTAAATAAATGACACACGCTCGTGTGTGTGTGTGTGTGTGTGTGTGTGTGTGTGTATGTATGTATACATTTATATCTCAAATATAAATTGAGCACAACAAAATACAAGCAACCCCAGGGCTATCTACAACACCAAGAAAGCAATATGTCATATATTCAATGTCAGCTCCATAAGACTATAATGCTATGTGGTCTTAACTTGCTCATGCAATGATTAGAGCACATTTGAATGATTACCTAATGAGATTCACAGAATATCTCTCTATCATTAAATGTTGCATGAATGTGTTTGTTTCTAAATGTAGAGAAAGTGCTACTTAGGCTGGGAGTGTAAAATGTTACAAAAAACATTCATTGTGAATTTAAATATATGTATAAATTAAGTGGACAGAAAGGGGGAAGCAGATAGGTGTAGATAACCCTGGAGTTACTTGTATTTTGGTGCTTACTCTGCTTTCTGGGGGGGGGGGGGGGGTTGCAAAAGAGGAATGAGTCAAGTACTCAAGCGACTTCTTGTGAGCCATCCCTTAATGAATAACGGAGTCAATCACTGGGCAAGTGGGTGGGACTTCCAGGTTGGACAGAGGAAGAGAGGAAGCAGGAGAGAGAGAGGCCTTTTTGGACAGGGATAGCATGAGGACAAGATATAGCTACTAATGTCTCCAGGTTTCAATAGTGGATCTGCCAGAATTGCCACTAGAGGATTTAGATTTAATAAGGCTTACAAGATAAGGATTTATTTGCTGCACCCAGAGACTGAGTTACTGTAGTTTCTGAACTAAGTTTGTGTTGAGTTTTCCTTTACATGGCAGCTTATCCAGGTTCAAGAGAGAAAGGTATGGAGGCAAAGCTTGGGTTTGCCTGAGTTGCACCGCAAAGGTTGTGGGGGATTTGAAGCACTGGGTTGGCTTGGTAGCATCCTGCCAGCAGGAACCTAGCAAGGTGAGTGGAGAGATTGTGGGGTTCTGAGTCAAAGTGTCCATGAGATAAAAAACAGGTAGGCCATTGCCTGCCAGTGCATGACCAGTCAGGCTGCCAGTTCCTGTAACCAGTTAGGGTTCTACTGCTGTGAACAGACATCATGACCATGGTAACATTCGTTTTTTATAAAGAATATATGTAGCTGTCTTTAGACACACCAGAATAGGGCATCAGATCTCATTACAGATGGTTGTGAGAAAGAGAAAGAAAGAAAGGAAGGAAGGGAGGAAGGAAGGAAGGAAGGAAGGAAGGAAGGAAGGAAGGAAGGAAGGAAGGAAGGAAGGGAGGGAGGGAGG
>NC_034594.1:116233427-116240004 GCF_900095145.1 Mus pahari | reverse complement strand
CTTTACTAAGGAGGGAGGGTAGGAGGGAAGGAAGGAAGGAAGGAAGGAAGGAAGGAAGGAAGGAAGGAAGGAAGGAAGGAAGGAAGGAAGGAAGCTGAGTACCAACATTCATCATTTTTTGTAAACTGTTTCAGCAACAGTAATGTCTCTGACATGGTATACTGTCACCCAAAGTGAACCCCCTCTCTTGTTCTTCCTTCTCTTCCTGTCCTCCTTGTTCTTCATGTCTTCCTCATCCTCTTCAACCTCCTAGTCTTCCCTCTTTAACTCCTCCTCCTCCTCTTCCTCCTCCTTCTCTTCCTCCTTCTTCTATTTGACACATGCTTTCCTTATATACCCTTGCCTGGCCTTAGACTCATGAAGATCTATCTGTGTCTATCTAAATTGCTGAGATTAATATT
The DNA here is from genome assembly GCF_900095145.1 of Mus pahari. NCBI lineage: Eukaryota > Metazoa > Chordata > Mammalia > Rodentia > Muridae > Mus > Mus pahari. Next base: position 116,239,603 of record NC_034594.1, on the reverse strand, counting down.
GCACCACTATGCTCAGCTAATGCCTCCTTCTTCAAGTTCTTTTAAAAGTATTTTATTACAACAATGAAACAATGCAGCCACTCTTACTGTAGGCAATGTCATGCAATGTCTCAAACTGCCTATAAGAAGAAAGCTAACAGAGCACCAGTACTCAGTTCTCACTGTTTTCTCATTTCCATACTTGGGACTACTAAGTGATCAGCTGCCTTACCTCCTTGCCTCCCCTTCTCTGAGTCAATGGAATGAATCTCATTGAACTGGGAGTCAAAATAAGCCTTTAGTTTCTTAAGCTGCCTTTGTCAGGCATTTGATCCCAATGAGAAAAATAACTACTAGAATATGTTGCAGCTCATTCTTGTTAATTATTACCAATCATACAATAGCACAGGTTTAAATCATTTATTATAGCTAGGTGATTATTTCATACTTGGTTTTTAGAAGAATGTATCTTGATTCAAATTACAAGTTTACAGGTATATAGTTTTTCAATACTAAATTTATACCAAGGGAAATTATACATAATAATGGTTATATATGGTTCACTTTAAACTATATGGGTAATGACTTATAGTACCTTTAATGAAATGCAATTATTTTTAGTTAAGTATTCATCAGTTATTATATTATAGTGTCTTCACATTGCTTACTTCTCCAAGTTAAAGAGATTGAATTAATCTTACCTCATTCTACATCCAGATAAGGGAAATTAGAAAAGACATATCAAATTGCATATTCCTTTATATTATCAGGACTTTATTATTGTTTTTCCCAAAGTAAAATGCCACCTGTATATGAGATAGTGTTAACATGTAAAACTGAATGCTGGCAAAGAAATGTTCCTTAAATTTTCCTAGAAGCTGATGTCTTTGCACCATCATGTAAGAAATCTACAACAGAAGAAAATGTGTATTGGTGTAGAAACACTTCTTAGAAGGTACACTAACAGGATGTGTATCACATACAGATTAATAGATAAGCAATGAATTCAGAGTTAGTAAAACTGTTCATGCCTTTCTGAAATGAAAAATGTTCTTGAATAAGCATGTACTATATCAGCACATTTTGTTAGGGATGAAAAATAAAAACACCAACAAGTATAAACTGAGTGTTATAAATTACAGCCTCTCTAACAAATGAAGAGTAATGAATAATCTTATCCAGGGTGAAATAGAGAAAGCTAATTGGGGAGTTTAACTGCTAAGCTAATAGCATTGAAATGAAATGAATAGGTTTTTCTGTATTGTAAGTTTTTTCTTTTATAGTAGCCTCATTAAAAATAAAATGCATAAGATAGTTTTAAAACTAAATTTATAAAATGCAATTTTAAGAAGTAGACTAGTTTATCTTGATTAATGGATTTTCTTCTTGAAAACATGCTTACTTTCCTCAAACCATCTAATGCATGAAAATATTTTAAGGTATTATGAATTTACAATTTTCGAAGTAGGTCTGGACATGAGGATGATTTAAAAGGAATGTTGGAATATATATATACTTTATATAAATTAATATGAGAAATTGGTGTGAGAAATTGTGAGAGAATTCTGAAGAAATTCAGGTTTCATGCATCCTATCAGGCCCTTTCTACACACGCATTTAAATGTAAAATATCCCTTGTACAGGATAAGGCAGCTGCTCACTAGTGAATCCTGTTCTCCTCTCCACAAATGAATAACATGCAAAAGTCTAAAGGGTATCTTTGAGTGACATGGCAAAAGGAAAACTGTTTTGTAGAAAGAGTATGTGGTTTTGTGACTCTTAGGTATTAGGTATTTTATTTGGGTGTGCATGGAGGTTAGTTTAATTCTCAGCTTTAAATAATCTGGTATCACCTGGGATAGTAGCTCCCTGTAAAGGAATGCTTAAGTTACTATGTGCCTTTCCCTCTGGAATATAATTCTTAACTAATGGAGAAGAGTTACCCATTTTGGGTTTACAGTTTTCTACTGAAAGGATAATGAACCATATAAGAAGAGCAGTAAAAGTGAGTGGAGTGTAAGCATGCATGCTTTGCTCTTGACTTCTGACTACGCTTCCAATGTGAACAGTGCTGTCAGTTCAGTGCATTTGTGATGCCCCTGCTATGTACGGTGGTAACACGAAACTGTGAGCTAAAATAAACCCTTCCTGTCTTGTTATTTTTGTCAGGTATTACACCTACATAAAGATAGCATTTATTATTATCATCATAAACTTGAAGACAGAATTCATTTTTGTTACCTGGATATGTCTCTTTGACAGCTATACTGAGTATCATGAGCATTGTAACTTAAAACTTACATGTCTTCTCTTATAGTTCTGGAGAACAGAAGTTGAAACGGTAAGCAGGTTGATAACATGAAGGGCTGTGACTTTCAAAGATTCTGAAGGAATGTGTTCCTTGCATACTTCAGCTTTCAGAGCTTACCTTCTTGCTTAGTCTTTGTCTTCCTTCTTAAAGGACAGCATCTGCAAGCTTTTCTATTGGAAGATGAATTTAATGTATGTAGAACATAATTATTAGTGCATATTAATCTCAGGACTTTCAGATTACTAATTCTGCTGCATCCCAAATCTCTCTTTATGTAGAAATTTGGTCATGAATACGTATTTCAAAACATAATTCTTAGACCTCCTTTTTGGATTCAACCTGATGTAATACTTAATTGTTATTGTCAACTTCACTGTGATAAGAATTATCATGGAAAATATTGTTCATTTTCCCTTCCGGGGAGTTATGTCTCAACCACCTAGAATCTTCCATATTACTTAGACTCTCTGGGTCTGTGTATTTTAGCATGATTATCTTTTAATTTAAAGCTTATGCTAATTTATACATGAGTACGTACCATGTTTATTTTCTAGGTCTGGGTGTCTAAGCTTATTGTAACTTGTTATCCCATTTTTAGTTTATACCCCTGGTAGGCCTGATTTTATTCTAAAGAGAAATGGTAAACTAGTAGATCTAGGGGAAAGGGGAGGTTGATGGGGAGTGAGAGGAGTTGAAGAAGGGGAAACTGAAGTCAGGATGTATCCTATGAGAGAAGAATAAATAAGAATAATAATCATAAACCACCTAGAAAGACAGTTCTCAAAATAACACAGGCTATGTCCTTAGTCTAGGATATTCACCATAACTACATGGTAAGACCATATTGATGAAGATAATACAAACTTTGGTTACAAGTAACAGATAAATCAATCTTAAGCCAAGTGTAAAACATTTTCCCTACTGGCTAGCTTTTAAAGGCCTACATTTGGTTTGAAGGCTACTAAGTGAGAAAAACATCTCAATGACATAGTTAGACTGCATTCCTTTTGATAGTTTCTGGATTACAGAATATCATTCAATTTTGAGGATTTAGCCACAGGTAGATTTTCCTTGTTCCAGTAGTTAATCTGAGACCAATGTATATGGATAATGCTAACTGGATATAAGAATTTATCAAAAACAAAACTGATATGAAGTTGGGAGTAAGGCATTTGGTGGGTATATGGGAGGAGATAGAAAAGTAATCAGAAGAAAATAAGATCATATTTAATTCTAGAATTTAGGAAATTCTGAGAACAGTAAGAATCTTTTAAAAACAATATAAAGAAAAATATGTCAAACCTTCTACACATTAAAAGTTTTCAAAAGAAAAATCATCAATTTCTATTGAAAGAAAATTTACTCAGTGAGAATTAGAAAGGCTGAACTATTTCCTTGCTTCCCGTTCCTCAAGTGAATTTAAAATCTTCAGGTAAAAATTAGATTTTAAGTTAATGACAGACATAAAAAGTGAATGATAGTGAATCTAAAAGCTCTTATAAAAGTCAGGCATCATCTAGTATTGGGTCAGTGAGGAAAACAGAAAATTTGAATGTATTTCTAAAATTCTCATATACGGTATTCAGTAAACGTCTTTATTTCTACAATAAATTTTCAAAGTACTTTTGGAATCACATTAAGAAACAAATCTTTCCATACCAGATCTATGCATATTAATATTATTTTATTTTCTGATGTTTTTAGAATTTCAAGTCTTGAGCCCTTTATTCCACTTTGTGTTACCAGTTATATATGGTAAGAGATTCATTAGTTCTCACATAGGTTTTTCATAAAGTATCTGAGAATCAAATAGACACTGCTTTAGGCGCTGTGGCTCTAGGCTTAGGCTCATAGATGTGACGTGTTTCTTAAGAGGTTCACAGTCTGTGGAAAAGTATTAAAATTAAGGTGAATTTAAGTATTTATTGATAGCCTTTTTTAAAGACTTATTTATTTATTATAAGTAAGTACACTGTAGCTGTCTTCAGACACTCCAGAAGAGGGAGTCAGATCTTGTTACAGATGGTTGTGAGCCACCATGTGGTTGCTGGGATTTGAACTCCGGACCTTCGCAAGAGCAGTCGGGTGCTCTTACCCACTGAGCAATCTCTCCAGCCCCATTGATAGCTTTTATGATGTTGATTCATATTACTCTAGTCATTTACTTTGATCATTATGTTCATGTTTTGTTTGATAAGACTATTGATCAACATAGCATTGAGAATTGTGTCCATAAAGTATATGAAGTTCATACTTTGGTATGGACTTTTATCCTTTTTCTCCAGTACCAATTATGTTATTAGATTCTGATGAGTAATTCTATCATAACCTGTAACAAAGTGACATGGGTCACTTCTGAATAAGTGCTTAAAAAAAAACAAAAAAGGATAATGAAGATATAATATTTTTTCTTCCACCAATGTTTTCACTTCATGAGAGGTTAACTTTGTCTGACTTGGAAATGATTATATGGATCAGCATACATTGTCTTGTTATTTTTCTGAAATGTAACAGTTCATCCAGGAGGGAAGCCCTTTAAGACACGGAAAATTCTATGTTAATGTTTTTGAGATGGTTGTGTGGCTCCATCCCTCAACAGGGGAAGGGGATGTGCCCAACCTCTGGATATGGTCTCTCTCTCCCCTTTGTTAGGAATTTCAGCTACTGTAATCCCTGATGGGTCCTGGGAGCCTCTTGCTTTCCTAGCATCTGGGACTTTGTAATGGCTACCCCCAGTTCCCCATCCCCCACTGCTACACACATCCTTTCAATATCCAGTCACTCTGTACTTCTCCCCTGTCTCCTCCCACAACTGATCCTGTCTCCCTCCCCTCGCCCCCCCACCTTCTTCTCCCTCCAGGTCTCTCCCTTCCTCTTCCTCCCATGATTATTTTGTTCCCCTTCTAAGTAGGACCGAAGCATCCACACTATACCCTTTCTTTTCCTTAAGCTCAAATATTAACATAGAATTTTTCCAGTTTAAAGGAAATACAGGGATAAAGAGTGGAGCAGAAGCTAATGAAAGGCTCTCCAGAAACTACCCCACCTAGGGATCCATCTCTTCTACAGACACCAAACTCAGACACTATTGCTGATGCCTAGAAGTGCTTGTTGACAGAAGCATGGTGTGGCTGTCCTATCAGAGGCTCTGCCAGAGCCTGACCAATACATATGAGGATGCTTGCAGCTAACCATCAGACTCCGCATGGGGACCCCAATAGAGGAATAAGGGGAAAAACAACAATATTAACCAAAGGGAACACCCAGAGCTCCCATGGACTAAACCCCAACCAAAGAGTTTATTTGGAGGTATCCATGGTTCCAGCTGCTTAGGTAGCAGAGGATTGTCTTATCTGGAATCAATGGGAGGGGAGGCCTTTAGTCCTGTGGAGATGTGTTGCCTTAACATAGGGGAATGATAGGGTAGTGAGGCAGGACTAGGTGGACCGGTGGGTGGGTGGGTGAGCTCCCTCCTAGAAGCAGGGGGGCGGGGAGAGGGAAGGAATAGGTCATTTTCAGACAGGACACTGGCAAGGTGGATAACATTTGAAATGTAAATAAATAAAATAACCAATAAAAAAGTTTTTAAAAAAGACAAAATTTAAATGGAGGTATAACAACAGATTACTTAAGAAGAGCTACAACATTAGGTTTTTCAGGGAACTTCCATAGCTCAGGGAGTAAATAAGTTAAAAAATACTTATGTACCAGAAATTGATAAAAAATACTTATATAAGTTAAAAAATACTTATGTAAGTTAAAAAAATACTTAGGTAAGTTAAAAAATACTTATGTACCAGAAATTGACAAAAATACTTATGTACCAGAAATTGACAAGCTATAAAAACTGTTGAGAGATATTAACAGGCAATCTGAGTGCCATGGA
>NC_034594.1:116230205-116233218 GCF_900095145.1 Mus pahari | reverse complement strand
AAAAAAAAAAAAAAAAAAAAAAAAAAAACACAACTCCAATATGTGACTGAACAGTCTGTAGGTTGTTCAGTAAGATCCAGGTTTCATATGCCGTTAGGAAACTTTCAGGAAGCGTTTGTGATGCAACTATGTTTGGATAATTTTTGCTCCCATTCTTAACTCCTCGCTTATTCTCCTGTAAATGTTCTCCTGCAATGTCATTGGTTCACTTGTTTGACTTTGGTGGTAACTTTCCTTTGGTCTGTCATAAGCTATCTTAGGGAGATAAATCTGTTCACATCTCTCCAGGAATAGTGTCACAAAACACAGCATTGCAAAAAAAATAGATTCTGTCTTGAGCAACTAAATTTGCCAATATAGTATAACTTAGTGTACTCACTTACATCAAGGATTCATTATACCTTTATCCAGAGCACTGTTTCATTTGAATACAATCTTCATTTCATCATTCATTTAGCTCAGGAAAGTTTATTTTTTTATTTCTGACTCTTGGTAGTCTCATCTAGGAACCAGTGATATAAGTTATGAGTCATAACTTTGTTATCAAAAGTTGAGAGCACCCAGATGCTATTTTCTGATTTTCCTTGAATCCTCTTGCCTACATATTATTGAGGTTATCTCAGTACCTGCCACTTTTATTTTTTTCTAGATGGTTTTGAGTAGTTCATCATCCTTACTCAGCCATTGAAAATTATAAGCATCAATTTACCACTGCCACATCCTCTGTTCTGGATAAGTATTTTCCCTCAATGATCTAATTTCTTTTATTAACTTCAATTTATATACTTTCCCTTTTTAATGTATTATTTTATTTATTGCATCCCAAACTCTGCCTTTCCTCCTGGTACCCCCTCAGAATTTTTCCACCATCCCCTCTCCCCTTTGCCTCAAGAGTGACCCCCCACCAACAGTATCCACTAACCCTGGGGCATCAAGACTCTACAGGATTAGGCACATCCTCTCTTATAGACTGGAGCCTAGCATGGCTATCCTCTGAGAGCCTCATTATCTATTTCTACAATCATAGACCCAAGTTTATGTGTACATAAACTGCACCTACATCTGAAATCTTGTTCTCAAACTATAACCTGCTTATCTTATATTCTATTCAAATAGTTCTAATCCACATTTCATAAAGCAAAGGACACTTTAGACTGGAAAAAAATCAATATAAGATCATAGGATATTGATGTTTCCCTCTTCCATCCTCAAAGGATATTTGAATATAAAATATATAAATATAAAATGTTGCTTGTTGGCAATAGAAAATTGTAGGTAATATATTATCAGTTATAAGGACATCTTTCTTTGACTTCCTATAGCATTCCCTACTTCCATTACAGCTTTACCACAGGCTGCTATATACTTTTGTGATTTAATGTTTGTACATTCTCTGTTATTATCATTACATGAAAAACAACAAGGAATACTTTCTTTATAAATACTGTCAGACAGTAGTAGCAACTGGAAGTTTAAATGGTTATAGGTGCAAAATACTAACTGAAAGTATAAAATTAACAATTCATGATTGAAGAGTCTCATTGGAAATATAAGATGTGTTACATGCCCATTTTAATTATCACATTTTCTTAGAATACCCTGAATACACCCATGATAGAGAGCCTATAAAATAGTAGTAATAGTCAACATATTATCTATACAAATTAATCTGTGATTTGACTATAAATATTATATAAGCTGTTTCCATAATGTACATAATCTAATTTTAGATATCACATAAATATTATGGATGTGGAAGATGCATCCCAACCCCATATCACACTGTACACGTAACAGCAAACGATTTATTTTTGTGTGGCTTTCCTTTTTTTAATTTATTTTATTAAATATTTCCTTCATTTAAATTTCAAATGCTATCCCAAATGTCCACTATAACCTCCCCCCTGCCCTGCTCCCCTACCCACTCCCTCCTACTTCTTGGCCCTGGCCTTCCCCTGTATGGCAATATAAAGTTTGCAAGACCAAGGTGCCTCTCTTCCTAATGATGGCCGACTAGGCCATCTTCTGCTATATATGCAGTTAGAGACATGAGCTCTGGAGGTGCAATAGTTCATATTGTTTTTCCATCTATAGAGTTGCCGACCCCTTCAGCTCCTTGGGTAATTTCTCTAGCTCCTTCATTGGGGGCCCTGTGTTCTATCCTAAAGATGATTGTGGGCATCCACTTCTGTATTTGTCAGGCACTGGCATAGCCTCACAATAGATAGCTATATCAGAGTTCTTTCAGCAAAAAAAATTCTTTTTTCAAATTTTTATTAGGTATTTATTTCATTTACATTTTAAATGCTATCCCCAAAGTCCCCTATACCCTCCCCCCTTGCTCCACTACCCAACCATTCCCACTTCTTGACCCTGGTATTCCCCTGTATGGGGCATATAAAGTTTGCAAGACCAAGGTGCCTCTCTTCCCAATGATGGCTGACTAGACCATCTTCTGCTACATATGCAGCTAGAAGCACGAGCTCTGGGGGTGCTGGTTAGTTCATATTGTTGTTCTATCTATGGGGTTGCAGACCCCTTCAGCTCCTTGGGTACTTTCTCTAGCTCCTCTATTGGGGTCCCTGTGTTCCATCTGAGAGCTTACTGAGAGCATCCACTTCTGTGTTTGCCAGGCACTGGCATAGCCTCACAAGAGACAGTTATATCAGGGTCCTTTCAGCAAAATCTTGCAGGTACATGCAATAGTGTCTGCGTTTGGTGGCTGATTATGGGATGGACCCCTGGGTGGGGCAGTTTTTGGATGGTGCATCGTTTTGTCTCAGCTCCTAACTTTGTTTCTGTAACCCCTTCCATGGGAGTTTTTTTTTTTTTTTTCCCAATTCTAAGAAGGGGCGAAGTGTCCACATTTTGGTCTTCCTTCTTGAGTTTCATGTGTTTTACAAATTGCATCTTGGGTATTCCAGGTTTCAGGACTAATATCCACTTATCAGTGAGTGCATATCTAGTGACTTCTTCTGTGATTGGGTTACCTCACTCAGGATGATACCCTCCA
>NC_034594.1:116206583-116230194 GCF_900095145.1 Mus pahari | reverse complement strand
TGAGGGACATCTGGGTACTTTCCAGCTTCTGGCTATTATAAATAAGGCTGCTATGAACATAGTGGAGCAGGTGTCCTTATTACCAGTTGGGACAACTGAATATATGCCCAGTAGAGGTATTTCTGGATCCTCTGGTAGTACTATGTCTAATTTTCTGAGGAATCACCAGACTAATTTCCAGAGTGGTTGTACCAGCTTGCAGTCCCACCAACAATGGAGGAGTGTTCCTCTTTCTCCACATCCTTGCCAGCATCTGCTGTCACTGGAAATTTTGATCTTAGCCATTCAGAGTGGTGTGAGGTGGAATCTCAGGGTTGTTTTGATTNGCATTTCCCTAATGATTAAGGATGTTGAACAGTTTTTGAGGTGCTTCTCAGCCATTCGATATGCCCCAGTTGAGAATTTTTTTGTTTAGCTCTGTGTCCCATTTTTAATGGGGTTATGTGGTTTTCTGTAGTTCATCTTCTTGATTTCTTTATATATATTGGATATTAGTCCCCTATCTGATTTAGGATTGGTAAAGATCATTTCCCAGTCTGTTGGTGGTCTTTTCGTTTTATTGACAGTGTCTTTTGCCTTACAGAAGCTTTGCAATTTTAGGAGATCCCATTTGTCAATTCTTTTTTTTAAAACTTATTTTATTAGATATTTTCTTCATTTACATTTCAAATGCTATCCTGAATGACCCCTATACCCATTTGTCGATTCTTGATCTTACAGAACAGGCCATTGCTGTTCTGTTAAGCAATTTTTCCCCACTGCCCACTTTTTCATCTATAAGTTTCAGTGTCTCTGGTTTTATGTGGAGTTCCTTTATCCACTTAGAACTGATCTTAGTAAAAGGAGATAAGAATGGATCAATTTGCATTCTTCTACATGATAACTGCCAGTTGTGCCAGCACCCTTTGTTGAAAATGCTGTCTTTATTCCACTGTGTGGTTTTTGCTCAGTGTCAAAGATCAAGTGACCACAGGTATGTGGGTTCATTTCTGCATCTTCAATTCTATTCCCTTGGGCTACCTGTCTGTCGCTAAACCAGTACCATGCAGTTTTTATCACAATTGCTCTGTAGTACAGTTTTAGGTCAGGCATGGTGATTTCCCCCAGAGATTCTTTTATCATTGAGAAGAGTTTTTGCTATCCTAGGTTTTTTGCTATTCCAGATGAATTTGCAAATTGCCCTTTCTAACTCATTGAAGAATTGAGTTGGAATTTTGATAGGGATTGCNTTGAATCTGTAGATTGCTTTTGGCAAGATAGCCATTTTTACAATGTTGATCCTGCCAATCCATGAGCATGGGAGATCTTTCCATCTTCTGAGATCTTCAATTTCTTTCTTTAGGAATTTGAAGTTCTTATCATACAGATCTTTCACTTCCTTAGCTAGAGTCACACCAAGGTATTTTATATTATTTGTGACCATTGTGAAGGGTGTTGTTTCCCTAATTTCTTTCTCATCCTGTTTATCCTTTGTGTAGAGAAAGGTCACTGATTTGTTTGAGTTAATGTTATATCCAGCTACTGCACTGAAGCTGTTTATCAGGTTTAGGAGTTTTCTGGTAGAATTTTTAGGGTTACTTATGTATACTATCATATCATCTGCAAATAGTGATATTTTGACTTCATCCTTTCCAATTAGGAGCCCCTTGAACTTTTTTTGTTGTTAAATTGGTCTGGCTAGGACTTTAAGTACTATATTGAATAGGTAGGAAGAAAGTGTCTCATCCCTGAATTTAGTGGCATTGCATCCAGCTTCTCTGCATTTACTTTGATGTTGGCTACTGGTTTGCTGTAGATTGCTTTTATTATGTTTATGTGTGGCCTTGATTTCCTGATCTTTCCAAGACTTTTATCATGAAGGGGTGTTGGATTTTGTCAAATGCTTTCTCAGCATCTAAGGAGATGATCATGTGGTTTTTGTCTTTGAATTTGTTTATATAGTGGATTACATTGATGGATTTCCATGTATTAAACCATCCCTGCATCCTGGAATGAAGCCTACTTGGTCATGATGGGTGATTGTTTTGATGTGTCCTTGAATTCGGTTTGCAAGAATTTTATTGTGTATTTTTGCAACGATATTCATAAGAGAAACTGGTCTGAAGTTCTCTATCTTTGTTGTGTCTTTACATGGTTTAGGTATCAGAGTATAGAATACATTCTGTTTTTCTTTTGTGGAATATTTTGAGGAGAGTTAGAATTAGGTCTTCTTTGAAGGTCTGATAGAACTCTGCACTAAACCCATCTGGTCCTGGGCTTTTTTTTTTTGGTTCGGAGACTACTGATGACTGCTTTTATTTCTTTAGGTGATATAGAACTGTTTAGGTCATTAATCTGATCCTGATTTAACTTTGGTACTTGGTGTCTGTCTAGAAATTTGTCCATTTCTTCCAGAGGTTTTCCAGTTTTGTCGAGTATAGCCTTTTGTGGTAGGATCTGATTGTGTTTTGGATTTCCACAGGATCGGTTGTTATGTCTCCCTTTTCATTTCTGATTTTGTTAATTAGGATGCTGTCCCTGTGCCCTCTAGTGAGTCTGGTTAAGGGTTTATCTATCTTGTTCATTTTCTCAAANAACCAGCTCCTGGCTTGATTGATTCTTTGAATAGTTCTTTTTGTTTCTACTTGGTTGATTTCACCCCTGTGTTTGATTATTTCCTGCCATCTACTCCTCTTGGGTGAATATTTTTCCTTTTGTTCTAGAGCTTTAATGTGTGCTGTCAAGCTGCTAGTGTATGCTCTCTCTAGTTTCTTTTTGGAGGCACTCAGAGCTATGAGTTTTCCTCTCAGGAATGCTTTCCTTGTGTCCCATATTTTGGGTATGTTGTGGCTTCATTTTCATTAAACTCTAAAAAGTCTTTAATTTCTTTCTTTATTTCTTTAAAGTCTTCCAGCTATTTACCTGTGTTTTCCTGTATTTCCTTTTTAAAATCCTCCTCCATCATCATGAGAAGTGACTTTAAATCCCTGTCTTGATTTTATGGTGTGATGGTGTATCCAGGACTTGCTATGGTGGGAGAGTTTGGTTCTGATGATGCCAAGTAACCGTGGTTTTTGTTGCTTCTGTTCTTACTCTTACCTTCTGCCATCTGATTATCTCAAGTGCTTGCTGCCCCCAATATATCTGATTGGAGCCTGTCCTTCCTATAATCCCAGCTGATTCAGGACTCCTCAGAGTTCAGTTTTCTCTGTGAAACTTCGATTGCGGGCTCCTGTGAACCTGATATTCTGGGTGTGTCAGAGTTCTTGGCAGTTAAGCTTCTCTGAGGCCCTCAAATACTGGCGTGACCCAGCTCCTGTTATCCTGGGATTTTGTTGTCCTAAGATCCTGGGCGTGTTACAGTGCCTGGAAGTGGTGTCTCCTTTGAGAACCTTGGAGTTGTCTGGTCTGTTTGAAACCAAGGCTAACCAGCACTGATTAAAAGGAATTTGAGCCTCTGGTCAGGAAGGGCTCTGGTGTCCTTGTTCTGCTTGTCACAGGCCCTTCACAATTGAATTGGAGCAGATGTAGTGTTCAGCTCACCAGTAATCCTAAAAATGCGTGGGCAGTCCTCTACGGACCATGGGGATGTCCACAGACTCTGTGCCCTAGGTGCCCTGGTGCTGGTGCTGACCAGAAGGGACTTGTGCCCCTAGTCAGGCCAGTTCCCTGCTTCCCTAGTGCTGTCTCTGGTCCCGCGTATGATTGGATTGGAGCAGATGTAGTGTTCTGCTCACCAGTGATCCACTGATCGCATGGGCAGTCCTCTAGGGACTGTGGTGGTGACTCTGTGCCCTAGGTGCCCCAGTGCTGGCGCCGACCAGAATGGACTTGTTCAGGCCAGTTCTCCGCTTCCCTAGTGCTGTCTCTGGTCCTGCGCGCTATTGGATTGGACAGATGTAGTGTTCTGCTCACCCTGCTCACCAGTGATCATAAGATTGAGTGGGCAGTCCTCTAGGAACCGTGGGGGTTGTCCACAGACTCTGGGCCCTAGGTGCTCCGGTGCTGGCGCTGACCGGAAGGGACTTGTCACAGGTTAAAATTTTAAAACTAATAAAAAAGATCACTGTGATGAACCCACTAAATTGCTAAAGTCAGAAAGATGACATCAAGTGTTATTAGAACTTCTGTTCACAGAGATTCTATAGTAACTTTCAATTGCAAAGTGCCCAGAAACCTTCAGTCCCAAGTTGTTCCTTTCTAGTAAGTTTGAGTTATAAGTACAGTTGCAAGCTTTATCAAACTTACTGATTAAAAACATCTCAATTATTTCCTATATACTAGACATTCTTCTATTAATTTTGCTATATGAAAAATATTTTTCAAAGTTATCTAAGAAAAGTAATAGTTAAGTCATGTTGACCTACTTAGTTAGAACTAAAAAGCTAGAAGAAGCTAGAAACTGTGTTCATCCTTCTAATGGGCAATACATGGAAGTGACTATGACAGACCAAGTAGCTTGACCTTCTTGATAACCTCTAACAAGGGGTATTATATGATTTGTGTTGAAGCAGAGATTCTTTTTCGTCTCCTTTAGTTATGGGGATCATATTTATATTTGAAAAATTACCATATTCCTGAAATACAAACGTTTTTAAAGGAATGCAAAGTTGAATATATTTTTGGGCATTTCCAGACTTATTAATGATGCACAAATAATTATAATAGACAGCCTAGGTTTGTGTTTATTTACTTTATTTGGGAAATTATGTCCCTGCAAGTATAAATATATTTCTTCTTTTTCCTGATAAAGCTGATTCACTAAACAATCACAAAAATAGTTCAAACAAGTTTCAGGAATATCAGGAAGTAAAAATAAGAATCATGGCCATAATTACCAAATTGCTCATGAATATATATGTTGAGTATGACTTTAATTTCTAATCTTGATGGATTTAGACAGTGTGACAGCCCTATATTGACTGATTTTATATGATGTAATGGCTTACATTAGAAATGAAGAGCAGGCCCCAGAAAAAGAAATGTGGCTAGGTCACTGAAAGAAAAATTCTAGTAGTGAAAAGTTATCTTGAAGAAGTGTATTCTTCCATAAATGCTGATGAAATGAACACACTGTAGATGCTTCTTGTTTATTTAGAGCTTAATCACAATATCACATTGAAGCAGAACATATATTTTTAGCCTCCAGTGACACCAAAGACTGTGCTTTTGTCTCTCAATACCACTTTTATGATTATGAAGGAATAATAATGAAAGCAAATACTGACTCTCTTAAAATCTAATTTTATTTGCTATTTTTGTGTGCTTTGTTTGCATAAATATTTATGTATTATGTGTATTATGTATGTGCTTGTTACCTATGGTGGCCAAATATAGACATCTCATTTGATTGTAATTTAAGATATGGGTGGTAGGAATTGACCTGGGGTCCTATAGAAGAACAGCCAGTGCTCTTAACTGAGGAACAATCTCTCTAGTCTCAAGTAACTTGATGATATTGATATTTTATGACTTCTTGTCAGAATACCATCATCTGGATGTTCTAGAAAGCTTATGGCATTGGCACAATAGAAAGAGATGCTCTAGGAAGCTTATGGCATTGGCACAATAGAAAGAGAAAATATTATCATACATTTTTAATTTGTATGATTGGCATAAGAGACAGGCAGATTCCATTTGTTTATTATGCTACTCCTTATTTCTCCCTGTGAAAAGGAAAACAATAATATTCCAGTTATACAAAGAGTATATGAGAAAAGATAATAAATATTCCCAACTAAAGAATATGGAAATAACAGAAAAGGGCCAAAATTAAACAAAACCAGGAGGTAGTCATGAACAAGATTATGAGACCACTGGCACAGTGAAAAATTGGTCTGTTGGCTTATATTTTATACTAGTTTTATTTTTTTGCCAGTAATAGTGATATTTGAAAATCACAAGAAATAACCAGATTAGATTTCCCCCATTTCAAAGCACTATTAATTGAGCTAATATATTTTCTATTTGTTTGACAGAGCAAAAATTGCAAGACAAGAACCGAAAGTAACTAAAAAAAAGTAGTAACAAATAAACAAAAGCTGGATTGGATGTTGGAGAAGTGTAAGCTATATTCAACATGAAAGAATCACCAGGAGAAATGAACACAAGCTATGCAGGTGGTGATAAAATCTAAGAAACCAAAAGGTCTACTCACGAGACTAGCATACCTATACCTCCCTGATTCAATAGCTATGTATAACTTCTGAATTACAGCAGAGACACTTTCTCAACCCATTTCAAGTATATATACAAATACAATAGAGGCATGATAAATAATAAGCCAGAGCCAGTAAACTGTCTGTGGATAAGATTAGAAAACATGATAGTGTGCTTATTTCTCCCCAATATTTCATTTGTTAACAAGTCGTTTGTGAATGATAAGTCAGAAGACTTCCTCCATACAGCTTCTTCTGCTCAGATCCTTTTTCTTTCTCAAGTATCCTGTCTCTGAGGTTCAGGAGCTACCTATGGTTCAAACACTCTGTGGTGACTCCTAGCTGGAAAGACCATGGTAATTCTAATGAAAGGCACATAAAAAAGTATGTATTGGAGGTCTTGTGAAATGCTTTACTCTATTAAACTTCTTAGAAGACAGGGGTTATCTTGGTATCTTTCACAGCCTGTGTTACCAAGGATGTCAAGTGGATTGCAGTTTCAGTCTATATCTATTTTTTTTCAAATGGAAAGTGCATCTGTGATGGTTTGAATATTCTTAACTCAGGGAGGGTCACTAATAGGAGGTGTGTGCTTGTTGGAGTAGGTGTGGCTTTGTTGGAAGAAGTGTGTCATTGTGGAGGTAGGCTTGAGTCCCTCCTCCTTGCCATGTGGGAGTCAGTCTGCTCCTGGCTTCCTTTGGGTGAAGATGTAGAACTTTTAGCATCTTCAGCACTTTTCCTGTCTGAACATTGCCATGCTCCCACCTTGATAATAATGAGCTGAACCTCTGAATCTGTAAGCCAGCCCCAATTAAACATTGTCTTTATAAGAGATGACTTGGTTATGGTGCCTGCTCACAGCAGCAAATCCCTAGGACATCATTTCAGAAGATTCAGTTTCAGTGCATATATATATGAATATGAGAAGCCTGGGCTAAAGGAATTGACTAGATGTGGGAACACTTTCAAATAAGAGTGGCACTGCAAGGAGGGCTAGGAAACATTAATCCCTGTGGGCTGCTTTGTAATTTATTTGTCAGAACAAATTTAATCACTGATTACAGAAAACATAAGGCATATAATTAGGCTTGAGTGTCATATAGTACATTCTGTACAAAAAGAGCCTGATAAAAAATAGTCTCTCAAATAATTTTCTAACAATTGGCATATGGATAACAAAATATAAAATGAGGCTGTGGAGAGAAAGGAGACAAAAATGAGAAGGAATTTTGAGAAAAATAACAATGGCAGAGAGAGAGGTTGAGAGAGAAAGAAACAAATAGATCTCTGGTAGAAACATCTGATCTACTAATGTATTTTTAAAAGTATTGTTTGCATATGAATTATATTTCTTTGTCAAAGGCAAATGCTCTATATTTACCTTATTTAAAGTTTTCGTTTTGTCAATCACACTTACCATAACGCTTAAAGCAAACAGTTTAGCATTTTTCACATGCTATATATTATAGTAGATGTAAAAGGATCAGATGTCTTGGATTTAGAAAATCTTTTGCCATTTACTCCTAATCTTAGTTACCTGCATACAAGTGTTTTCTGACCTCTAGCGCTCTCCCTCCCCCCCCCTCATATTTCTACTCCATTGCTTTATATTGACAAGCAAAGATGCCACGTGACTGCCCAGGACTTTACTTGTTAAACTGAAGTCTCAGAAAGTTTAGCATCTTGCTTTGGATGAAGCTAGATAAGATTAATCTTGTTTTCTCTACTTTCTCTGTAAACAGCTAGATGTTCTTGGGGAGGAAGGGAGGAAATCCATTTTAAAATTTAATATATAAAATGAGAAGGTAACAACTATAGCCTAACAACTTGCAATGGCTAAATCCAAATGAATTAGCAACCTGTGGTTCATAACAATTAGCAAACTGGAAGCACAGGGTCTTGTACCCCTGCCTTTTTTTTTTAGCTTATAGATCAAATAAGGGATAGAAAAAACAATTATACAGGGAAAGGCTGGATGCCAGGACAGGTTTGTAGCTTAAGCATTGTACTTGGCTTAATAATCTGTGCTACTTGGTAGTATTTTTAAAATGAACAAGTTACTTGATTAAAATGTAATCAGTTTAGTGATGCAACAATGTCATTTACCAAGGAAAATCCTGGTAGAATTTCCACAAACAAAAAATTTTGTTATTATTTTAATATTATACATGTCTGACCAATAACAATTTACATTTTCACAGCAACAATGTTACAGCCTCTGCTTCCTTCATATCACATAGCTGAGTTTCTTTTGTCTTCCTTTTTATGTTTATATGATAAATATATGTGTGCCTGTGTACATGGGGTGTTTGTTTGTAACAGAGGAAGACTGGTCAGCAGTAAGCATCTCCCTTGATCACTCTTCATCTTATTTTGCCAGATGGAACCAGGTAGATGAGTTGACTACTAAGTTTCAGGCTTCAGGATTCATAGATCTTGCTATTTCTGCTTCACCAGTACTGCAATAATTATAACCCATACTGCCATGCCATGTTGTATGTATGTATGTATATATGTATGTATGTATGTATGTATGTATGTATCTATCTATCTATCTATCTATCTATCTATCTATCTATCTATCTATTTTTCTATCTCATTATTTTTATTTATTTAGTGTTGGTCCTGGAGATCTTCTCACTTGTGCATCACTTTCCTACTGAATCATAGCCCACCCCATGTGGTCTTCTTGATAGTAACCATTCTTAGTGACAGAAAGTGGTAATTATAGTTTACTACAGATTTTATTTCTATTTTCCAGAAGATGGCTATGTTCAGCATATATTGAACATTGTATGTCATTGTTGTAAATGCCTATTCAAATCATTTAGTAATGTTTTAAATCTGAGTATGTTTATTTCACATTTTTGTTCACTGGTAAATTGTTTGGGTGCTGAATATGTATTCTTAATGTTAGTCCCCTGTCAAATGAAGAATTTGCAAATATTTTCTCCTCTTGTGTAGGTCCTCTCCCTACTCTGCCCATTGTTCCTTTCCTGCAGAGAAGCTTTTTAGTTCAATGTAATTCCCTTTGTTTATTTCTGCTTTTGTGTTTTGTGCTTTGAAGTCTTAGCAAAAAACTCTTTGTTCAGACCAATATCCTGAAGTGTTTCCTTTCTGCTTTCTTCTTGTCTGTTACTTTGAGGACTCGTGTTTAAGGCTTTGATCCCAGAAACCACTTTTCTTCATAATGAATTGTAAAATAGAAGGAACATAGAAAAGATGTCTGGCCCATTGTTGAAAGTAATGAAAGACTTCCAGAGAAATTCGCTTCATTTTTGACCTGAAATTGTTAGGCATTATTAGTATAGTACACAGGTGAGGTTTTTATTCAAATACAATAAACCTTACAGCAAACTCTGGAAGGCAAGGAATGCTCAACATGAGAATTGAAGCAGTGTGTCTGGAAGTAAGAAGTAAGGAAAGGGAAAATGACAAGCAAGGTTTAGAGGCTGCTCTTTTTTTTTTTTTTCACGTTTTTAATTTTTTTATTTGATATTTTCTTTATTTACATTTCAAATGATATCCACTTTCCAGCACCCCCCTCGAGATCCCCATCACCTCCCTCCCCCTGCTTCTATGAGGTGCTTCTCCACCCACCCACCGACTCTTGCCTCCCTACCCTGGCATTCCCCTACACTGGGACATCCAGCCTTCACAGGATCAAGGGCCTCTCCATTAATGCTCAACACTGCCATCCTATGTTACACATGCGGCTGAAGCCATGGGTCCCTCTATGTGTACTCTTTAGTTGGTGGTTCTTAACATTAGACAGAGACTCTGAGAGCCGCAGATAACTGAGAACAAAACCATGCCCAACTAGTGAAATCCTCACTTAAATTCCATTTAACTCACTATTCTATTCCCTTCCTCTCATTTGTGCTCACGGATATTCTACTATCCATTCCCTGTGGTTTTTGTTTGTTTTTTTTTTGTTGTTGTTTGTTTGTTTTTAGTTGATTTGTGGAATACTAGGCTTCCACATGCCTTTTTCGAAACCTCTTCTTTAGGTTAGCCTTTTCTGTCACTGTGTGCACCCACACCTCCATGCCTAGACATTTAAGTCCCTGTTATTCTATCTTCTGTTATTTAATCTAAATTCTATTCTTTCTCTATTTTAAATCTCTCCACAAAGCCCTTTTGTCCTTTCCTGGGTTTCACATGTTCTTCAAGTTAAATACACAAAACAAAAGGTTTGAAGCTGAGATCTGCTTATGAAAGAGAACACAGATGTTTGTCTTTCTGATCCTGACTTATAGCACTCAGTATTAACTTTGTACATTCTAGACACTAATC
Source organism: Mus pahari (assembly GCF_900095145.1). NCBI lineage: Eukaryota > Metazoa > Chordata > Mammalia > Rodentia > Muridae > Mus > Mus pahari. The sequence goes on along the minus strand of NC_034594.1, from coordinate 116,219,761 downwards.
ATCTAATTACTTTGATCCACTGAACCATAGTATTTATGATTTTATTTTCTTGTATAGCTGAGTAATTCCAATTGTGGTCCTGTACTACATATTTCTCCTCATCTATTAGTCTATTGATGGGCATCTAGATTGCTTCTACTTCTTAGGTATTGTGAGTACAGCAGCAATGAATATGGATGTGAAAGTATATCTTTAGTAGGATATACATTCCATCAGGTATATGCTCAGATGTACTATACCCATGTCATATGTGAATCCTATTACTACGTTCTGCAAATCTCCAGAGAGATTTCCAAATTGGCTTTCACCAGTTTACATTTCCACCAACAGTGCATAGTCCTTGTTTATCATTTCCATATGAGCATCATTTGTAATTGGTATTCCTGATGATGACCTTTTTGATGGGAATGTGGTGGAAGTTTGGTTTTAAATTGCATTTCCCTGAAGATTAAGGGTGTTGAGTATTCTTTCAAAGCATGGGTTGGCCACATATATTTCTTCTTTTAATGATTTTCTATTCAGTTCTGTAGCACATTTTAAATTATTGATAAATAAACTTAATTAAATAAAAAATGCTGAAGTTACATATTTAATTATTTTCTTATTATTTGGTTGTTTTGGGGCTTGTTTGGGGGGGATTGTGGAATAAAACATTCCCTTATTCACTGTCTTGCTTTCTTCCTAGTTCATATGTCTCATTCTTTGAGCCCTGCTTTTGCTACTTTAAGAGAAACCTCGTTCCTCATATTAAATTTGCCACCTTTCCCATATGGCAGTAACTTCAAGTGAAATCTTACTTAGTTTGTGATTTAAAAATCATATTGCTCAATTGTTTACATTTAACTTAAATTGATAATTCATGACACCTTCATTTAAGCTTCTCATAAGATCTAAATTCTATCTTTGAAAACTTGAAGTACTGTATGCTAATATATGTGATTGGATGATTATACAATTTCTAGGACTGATGCATGTAATAAAAGTTTAATCATCCTTCCATACTTCCTGAGAGCTCAAGCACTCTTACAGCTCATCTTTCCAAATGCAGTATCAGAGTTGCAGTGTGTGTAGTGGGAAAATAAAAATGTTATGTAAAATTATAAAGCTCATAACTTCTTGGAATTCAAGAATTTTAAACTGCTAATTTTAGAAGAGAGTTAGTAAAAAGGTGAGATACTACAAGCAAACAGTGTTACTTGTCACATGAGCTGTGAAGTGACACTTAAATCCTTTCAGATTCCTTTTGCCAATTAAACATCCTCTATTTCTAATTTATTTTTACAAATCTATCACTGAAACTTAAAATACCTTCTGAAAAGTAGACTGGTAAGAGGGTAGATCTAGTTATATTTTTTAAAAACTAGATAAAGCTGTGTAAAAGCACACTTTTATCCCATTGAATGTCCCTCAGGTAAAAGTCCAGTCTTAAGACTGTCAACTTATAAAGCCTCCAGAAGAGCAAAAGAGCACACTGTCTGATCCCAGGCTATGACATTCAGCAACTTGAACTGCACTATGATGTGCCACTTAGCAACTGTGTGACATCTGATATGGATTAACCTTTTAAAGGTCAGACTGGCCATTTCTAAAGGGGATGATACCCCTCTGTGAACTACTGAAAGATAAGAAAAGGTAATTTGAAATGTAGAAAATAAGCCAACTACGTATTACAGACTCTAAAAACTTTTTAGTTAGGATTATTGCTCTGAGAATCTGTTAAATTGGCTGCCTGAAGAATATCACTTGATTCACTAAAAGTAGGTTACTTTAGAATACTTCTTTATCCCTGCACCCATTTGTCATATTGCTTACCAATAAATGCTCATCCTTACTTCATGTCCCTACTTCTGGGCTTTCAAGGCCATGTCACATGCCCATGTTAATTGCCTCATCAATTTCTTACCTTGCTTTTTCATTTAGTCTCACTCAACAATCATTTTATTTACCACTAATGACCTTCCTTTCACATGCTTTCAACAGTGCCAATTATTCTTTTCAACTCTCTGCTAGCTCTTCAACATCTTTCAGGCATCTTGAGCATAGTGTCTGCTCTTACCCACCAGTTAGGGAGAAGATCAATGGAATCAAGTCTCTGAATTCCTTTAACCCTTTTTCCAATGTCTATTTGATAGCCCAGATCTATACAAAGGACTATTCATCCTCTCGGCATGATCCTTGGCTTAAATCATCTTTTGGATTCATATGATTGTGGGCTTTCTATTCTTCCTTAGTTATTCCTACAGAGTTTTTGATGACACATACTTTCTTGTATATGGTATGCCAAGATCCTTTAACTTTGATTGACTCATACATACCTGACTCTATAATTATTTTTAACTTCCATTTTCTTCTTTGGTTTTTCCATTTTTAACCATCCCCAAAATGAATCTAAGTTTAGAGAATGAAAGCCAGAAATATTACAACAAATGGTGTAGTTAAAAATGAAAAGAGAAAGAAAACAGAAATATGCCCTTTGGACTTTTAGTAATCATATTTTTGTTTGTTTTTGTTTTTGTTTTGTATTGTTCTAACAGATAATAACATTGCTCTTCTTTTGTCATGTTTATAAAATTATATGTGAGGAATACTCAGCAATATGTACTTATTTGAATAAATTACATCTGTGCTTTTGAAGTACATTGGTAGCATTTCAGAACTTTAAAGTTTGTACTGAGTAATCCTAAACTAGAAAGAAATGTTCTATTTCCACTTTTGAGACAACACAATCAGGATATTTTCTTGGTGTTGTACAACTTCAGAGTGACAATTGATGAAATCGCCAGTGGGTTTTCAGGTTTCCATTATTATTTTTAAGCTATTTCATTCTAGGTGTGAAATATATTTTTCTAGCAGAAAATGGAAAAGTGAAAGTGAATGGTGAACAAGTATAACTTCATAAAGTCTTGAGTTTTAAGACTATATGAAGCATTTTAAGAGTATGCAAATTTTCAAATATATGTATGCCCTTACTGATCATGTCATGTATGTATGTATGTATATATATATATATATATATATATATATATATATATATATGAACATAATATCAAGAAATACTGCACAGAGACTTAAGACATGATGAAATGGTCAAAGGAAAAGGCAGAATTGGAGACTCATGAATGATGTTTCAATATTCACATCTAATATCTGTAATTCATTTCAGAAATAAGTGAAACAGGAACTAAGAGTCAAAGATCACACACAAAAGCAGCTTCAATTTTATCGTGTCTTAGTCACTGCTCTACTGAGGTAAAGAGACTCTATGAGCAGGGCAATACTTATAAAAGAAAGCCTTTAAGTAGGGACTTCTTAAAGTTTTAGAGTCTTTGTCTATTATCTTCATCGCAAGAAGCATGACAACAGGCAAGATTTTATGTCTGATTCTATAAACCTGGCTGTGTGTTGAGAAGTTTTTATGTCAGTATAGCACAGGCTATAGTCATTTTCATTAGGGAATGTTTCTCTCTCTCTCTCCCTCTCTCTCTCTCTCTCTCTCTCTCTCTCTCTCTCTCTCTCTCACACACACACACACACACACACACACACACACACACACACCCCACAGTAGCAGATCATGATATTAACAAAACCTTACAATATATAAAGCTTATAGTTTCTGCAGAATATAAAAAAGTTCTGTTTCTTTGTGTAAAATAAATAAATAAATAAATAAATAAAGTCTAGTTCTAATTCTGCTTTGATAATTTTTATTTGGTTTTGACTGTAGATAAGTGAATAACAATGGACTTGATAATGAAAATAGAAAATCCAGTATGAAACCCTCCGTTTCTGTTCTCCGAGACTACTATAACTCTTCAGAAGTTTCCTGGATACTTTTATGTCACCTTGACCTAAACTACAGTTATCTGAAAGGATGGAATCTCAATTGAAAAAAATGCCTCACTAAGAACTGGCTATAAGGAATTTTCTTAGTTAGAGATCCATGTGGAGTGGACCCAGCTCACTGCATTTAGTGTCATTCCTGGGATGTTGCTTCTTGGTTTTATGAGTGAGTAAGTTTAACAAGTCTTCGCAAGCAAGCCAATATGTAGCAATCCTCCATGCCTCTGTATCAGCCTAAGCGTCCAGGCTCCTGTACTGTAGAGCTCTTGTTTTGATTTCCTCCAGTAACAAACAGATGCTGTGAAAGTATATGCCAAATAAATCCTCTTCTCCAAAATTTCTTTTAGTCATGTTATTTTATCTGAACAATAGTAACAGGAGCTAAGACAAGTTGGTACCCGGAGTAGGGTATTGCAGTGACAGACCTGACCATGTTTAGTGGAGAATTGTGAAAAACTTTGGCATTTTGTCCAAGAACAGCCATTGAGTCTTCAATGCTTGGTGAATTGTTCTTTTGGAGCTTGGAAGATAAAAATATTGAAGGCAATGCAGAACATGGAGGCCTGATTTATGACATTTCAGAAGGAAATTTAAATACTTTGTTGCATTGTTTGTTATTTTTTTATTAAGGCTTTATCCTTTGGACAGCTGGGCCTGAAGAGTCCGTTGTGATTAACAAGAAACAGTAACTACAAAAATGAAACCATTACATTGCTGGGATAATTGAAGCTGGTTTACTGGAGCTGAAAACTTAGTGGTGATTAATAAGACCTTCACCATTGTGGTGAAATCTTCTGGGAAGTGTTTTTTGAGAGTACAGAAGCTGTCCAAGGTTATACCTCACTCTCCCTGTTGAAATTGATTATGTTATCCTGGTTGGTTTTGATTTCAAGGCATAAAAGGGTCATGGAGAATACCTAGGGCTTGGCAATGGAAAAAAAAAAAAACTTTGGTGAAAGTGCAGCTTCAAAGGCAGGTCAAGACCCACAATTGATAGGGTCATGCAGAGAATTTGAGGCTTGGCACCATGAGAAGAATGTATGAGAGGCTCTTGGTGAATGTACAGCACCCATGTGGCAGAGGACAATAGCATTTTGGAGATGACAACACCACTGGGAGACCAACAAGAACAGCAAAAGCAATAGAGAGTGAAGCTAGCCATGCTTCAAAAATGATGAGTGAATGCTAGACATTGGACATCAAAGAATTTATACCTCTGGAATTTGCTTTTGCAAATTGTGATTGGTTTGATTTCTGGGCTCTTGGTCCTGGATTCTAGGACACAGCAGGTTGAGCAAGCCATAGAGTGTAAACCAGTAAGCAGAACACTTCCATGGCTACTAACTCAGCATCTGCCTCCAGGTTGCTGCCCTATTTGGATTTTTGTCCTGCCATTGATGCTGAAAAACTGCTGTGGAAGTACAAACCAAATAAATCCTTTTCTCCCCAACTTTCTTTTGGTCATATTGTTTTATCACAGCAATAATAGCCGTAACTCAGACAAGAAGTTGGGTTTTTGTTTCTTTTGTTTTGTTTTTTGCTCATATTGCTTTGCTTCTATACTTGTTTAATCTCCTGTATTTTTTCCTTGTATGTTATTTTTTCCAATTTTGTGTTTTTATGCTTTGTGTGTACAGGTATGTGTATCCTTGTATGCATGTTTCTTGTGCTTTTATTTTTATATTATACTTAAAAAAATTCCTGTTTGTTTTAATTGACTGTTTCTAAAATGACAGGTAAATAAGCAGTAGCATTGAATGGGAGAGGAGACAGGAGAGATCTGGGAGAGGATGGGAAAGAGAAAACATGGTCAGAATACATTGTCTGAAATTTTGATTTCTATAAAAATACTTAAAATAATTTTTAAAATGATATATGTAACAACATTTTAAAAGTATAGAGATGGTATTAAAGAGAAGATGGAGGGTGGAACCTTATTTTGAAGTTTTCTATATTAAATCCTTATGTTATCTGGGGTCCCATGAGTGCTGACAATCTATAAAAAGAGGAGCTAAGAGTGCATATCCATGTGACATTGAATCTTCTTGAACCATTTAAATGGAGTCTGTTTCTCTCTCTCTCTCTCTCTCTCTCTCTCTCTCTCTCTCTCTCTCTCTCTCTCTCTCTCTCTGTGTGTGTGTGTGTGTGTGTGTGTATGTGTGTGTGTATACTTGTAGAGTTTTCTTATTATGCTGAATATTAGAGAAATTTCCAGATATCTAAAGACACTTTTACTTATGTTTTAAAAATATTCTTAATTTTATAAAGTTGTGACTATTTGTTCAACAGTAAACTGATATTCTTCATTAAATGCATTAATAAAATAGTTCGTTCAGTTTTAAGTTTTTAAAGTGAATATAACCTGAAATGAAGCCCAGTGTAATGAAAAGTTGTAGAGATCGTGAACATATTGGATTGGAATTTTAAAGTTTAAGTGATGTCATAAATTATTTAAATAATAATCACCTTTTAAAATAGGCTCAAAGTTAAATATGAAAAAAGGAGACAATACTAAAATGTCAATAATTAATATACCTAGGAGTGAGCATGGGCAATGGTAAAGTTTATCAGGAAACTCCTGTGATGAGCCCTCAGGTATAGGGTATCACAACGTGCAGACAGGGCAACGGGTGTTCTGAAGTATCTAAAGAAGCCCTATCAGCATAAAGTTAGATATAATATTCTAATATTAAATTTTCTAGACTGCAAAATGCTGTCCAAAATGCTGTCCACCAATGACCATGGTGGATATGAAGACGGCTTCTATTTCAAAAGGGGCTCTTCTGTCCTGTCATGGTTAAAGTAGGTAATTCAAATCATTCTTCTGTAGCTGTAAGGACAGAGAGTGACTAGAAAGAGTTAAGAGGTAATGAGAATGTAGGACTAGGAAATAAATTATTTTAGACACACAGAAATATAAATTTACTTAAATGTTTGTATATATGGGAAATTCAGAAATGTACCACAGTTAAATAATACCCAAACAGGATTTGTGATTAAGGTCATATGAATAGACATGACTTGACTTTTGTTTTTATTCTTGGTAACTTCCATTATAATTCACAAAATTTGCACTGTGTATTGATTCCAGAGTTACTGTTGAAACCATCTTTGAACTTTTACTGCTCATTTGACTATTTTTTTTGCCTAAGGACATAAAAGTTCAAGGAAGTTGATTAAAATATTCTCTTCAAATAGTAATACATTTGCATTTATATCACAGTTCAGACATTTAAGTGTATGAAAAATTGACAATGAGAAGAATCCAAAATATCTCAATTATTGGACTTAAACCTAAGTATGTAACAAAAAAATATTTAACAGTTTTTGTAACTCTTAATGACAAGAACAAATTTAAGTTAGCATGTAGGAGAAATGAACTAGAATTTAAAATATAAACTTCAGATAATTTATTATGCATTCCTGTTTACATTCTGGGATCCCTCAATGAAGGTAAAAAAATGGAAGTGATGAATTCCAATGAAAAATGTCATAGATAGTATAAGCAGGATTGAAACGCATCAACATTTTAGTAGAAAATTACATTTATTTGAATTAGTGTTAACAATAGGAAAATATGCATATCAATTGAGTACTTTATGATTTTTGCTGCATGTATAGTTTTATAAAGATTAAATATGTTAAACATATCTTTTCTTAGTGGTCAAAAGCATTCCAAGTTTAGTCTTGTACATGATTGGCATGTATCTAACAGCTGCAAACTTTACAACAGAATGCTAGAATTTCTTACTCCTATATGTGACATAAACGCACTATTAGTGTTCTCCATTACCGACTCATTTTCTTTATGAAGCATTTGTAATAATCATTATCCTCTTAAATTCTTTGACATTAACTCTTTTTAGTTCACATATGAATGTGGTCATGCAGAGGTCATGTTTCTCTTCCTGGCTCACTTAATCAAACACAATGAGATTCAGCTTACATTCTATGCACATTAATACAAATGATAATATTTCACTCATTTTTATTATTGAATAAAATTCTGTATATATGTATTTCATACATTCATCCATTCATACAAAAATAGGTTTTGATATGAACATGTCAGGGTGCTTGTTTTTGCTGAATGGTTCTTATTCTATGAGATTCATACTGCAGATATTATTTTACTTATATTAAAAAATGAGTTAGTACATAATAAAGGTTATTAATACCTTTTAATAATGACAAATTATTTGTTTTGCTTGTGTTAATGACTAAGAAGTGATCAGGAAACTCTAGAACTAAAAAAGGTAAATATACATGAGGAATAAATAGAAGGGGAATAATAAGAGGAAACAATACATGCATTGACATCTGCTGAAACTTATTTTAGCAGTATTTTATAAAGTCTTTGTGGATGTCTCATGTTGCATTTCAAATATATTCAATTTCTTCCCTTATTTTCCATCACTACTTCCTTCTCCATCCTCCTATCCTTTTCCATTAACTTAGAGATTTTTTTTCCTCTTTCTTTTCTTCTCCCCTCATCAAGTTGTTCCTCCAGTTTGTTCTGTACACCTAACCTTTTGAGTGTGCTTACTCTGAAGTGTGTTCAACCTGACATGTGTTAAATCATTAAGCAAAACAGATCCCATTCCCTAGAAGCTTTCAAATATAGATAGCACCTCCACTACTGGTGGTATTTCTTATGAATCTGCTTCTCTTTAATATACGAATTTTGTCTTGCTGTAAACTAAGCATGCTTGTGTTCACAAGTGCTGTGAGCTCATATAAGCATATGAAGTCTCAAGTCTGTAAACAAGTTTCCTTGAAAGTGTCCACTGTCTCTTTTCACTTTTTCTTCCATGATGCCCCCTGAGTTTTCAAAGTAGAGTTCTTAATTGAGTGTCCCATTTAGGGCTGAATAGTCCATAGTGTTTCATTCTTTCAAGAGACCTACCCCATCAAGTGATCTATCCATTTGCAGACATCAAAACCCCATATTATTGCTGATGCCAAGAAGGGCTTGTTGACAGAAGCCTGATAGCTCCTGGTTCTACCAACACCTGGGTCTACCAGCACCTGTTCAACGCAGATGCAGATACATGTAGTCAACCACCGGACTGAGCCAGGAGATCCCAATGGAGGTGTTAGGGAAAGGACTGAAGGAGCTGAAGGGGATTAAAACTCCATAGGAAAAACTATATCAACTAATTTGACCACCCAGAGCTCCCAGGGACTAAACCACAAACCAAAGAGTATATATGGAGAGAGGACTCCAGATAAATATGCAGCAGAGGATGGCCTTATTTGACATCAATGGAAGAGGAGGGAGGCTTGATGTCCAAGTGTAGGGGATGCTAAAGGGGTGAGGTAGGAGTGGGTGAATCGGTAGAGGAGCACCTTTATAGAGGCAAATGGGTGGTGGACTAGGGGAGATCAAATGTTGGGAAGAGGGATAACATTTAAAATGTAAAAGAATGAAATTATTAATATCAAAAGTTGAAAGTTATGGGTTCTCTGTCAATATCTTCTGTAAAAAAGAGCTTCCCAGAAGTGGGTTGAGAGATATTCTGCTTTATGGCAATAAGTCAATATGAATTGACTTAATATTATGCTCATTTAGCAGAATAATAATATTGGATTCTCCCTTAAAGATTTGCCTTTACAAGTTTCCTTGAAAGTGTCCATTATTGAGTTCTATTTCAGGATTTGTGCTTCATATCCAATCAGATAGTGGCTATCTACTTCCATAATATTGATGCCAATATTTTACCTCTGACCCTATCTTGTGAGGCCATTCTTGTAGCTTGCAGAGTTTGCTGCTGAATGAGATTGAGTATTACTTTTCTCTTCTGACATTGTACATAACACTTTGCATCATCATGAAAGATAACTGGAGATTAAGCTCTCCGGTGAGTACCAACATTATTTATTCATGATCTAAAAGACTCAAACATGCTCAGCAATAGAAACTTAATATTCAATTCTGGAGGTTAACAAAGGGTATTGGAAATCATCTGTAATGTTTTGGATGGTATATATGACCCAATTGTTAGTAACTCAAGAAGAATTCATGGTATTGGGTATTTATTTTTAATTAGTTGTCCTTTTTGGTTTTGGTTATTTTATTTATTTACATTTCAAATGTTATTCCCCTCTTCCCAGTTTCTCCTCTGCAAGCCCCCATTCGATCCCCCTCTTCCTGCCTCTTTGCAGTTGCTCCCCCACCCACCCACTGACTACTTCCTGCCTCACCACCCTAGCATTCCCCTATGCTGGGGTATCAAGCTTTCACAGGACCAAGGACCTCCCCTCTCATTGATGCTCTATAAGGCCATTCTCTGCTACATACACAGCTGGAGCCATGGGTCTCTACATGTGTACTCTTTGGTTGGAGGTTTAGTCCCTGGGAACTTTGGAGGGTCTGGTTGGTTGATATTGTTCTTCCTATGTGGCTGCAAACTCCTTCAGTTCCTTCAGTACTTCCCCTAACTCCTCTATTGGGATTCTCATGCTCAGTCTGATGGTTGACATCAAGATCCCTCATCTGTATTGGTTAGGCTCCAGAAAAGCCTCTCAGGAGACAGCTATATAAGGTGCCTGTATTTGCTACCATGCCATATCTGTTTTGGACAGTCCTCTTGTTGTAGAGTAATTCCATTAAGCTTATTTCTATGTATGCATATGTATATGTTTGAAAGATTCTACAGTAGTAGGTTTCTATATGGCTTTTTATTGAAACACCTATAGTGTTAGTCAACCCAATATTTTGTACGTACAAACCATAAGTTAATTTTAAAGGGGGAAAAGGGAATTCATAATTACTTTTGGTTAAGAAAAGAATGGTATATATTAACATAATACAAGAGTACTGGTCATATTTTCTCTGTGAAGAACAAAATCTTATATATGTTAGAAAAATGCATTAACAAAAAGCAGATGTTTAGCAACAATTCCATTCAGATATACATATAAGAGAACAGTTTGATGAAGCAGGGAGAAATTTACAAAGTAATAAGTGTATTCCTGTACACATATGCAATGACTTCTAAATTCTTCTGGTATCTCTTTTGTCATTTATTTATTTATTGATTGATTTATTGATTGATTTAACACTCTGGACTTCATCCCCACGCCTGGTCCACCCTCTGACTGTTCCACATCCCACGCCTCCTCCCCAAAACCCTGTCTCCAGGAAGATGATCCCACCCCTAGACCCCACCCAGTTTCCCCTCTGCAAGCCCCCTATCCCATCCCCCTCTTCCTGCTTCTTTGCAGTTGCTCCCCTACCCACCCACTAACTACCTTCTGCTTCACCACCCTAGCATTCCCCATTTTGGGGTCTCAAGCCTTCACAGGACCAAGTACCACCCTTCTCATTCCCTGGAGCCTCCAGTATCTTGAGAGTTGTGTGCATTATCTCTGACTAAATCCTGACCTGGCAGTCCTCTTCTATATATGTGTTCAGGGTCTCATATCAGCTGATGAATGCTGATTGGTTATTGTTTCACTGTTTGAGACACCACGAGGGTCCAGGTTAATTGAGATTGCTTGTCCTCCCACAGGGTGGACATCCTCCTCAGCTTCTTCCAGCCTCTCTTCAATTCAACCACAGAGCTCAGCAGCTTCTGTTCATGGGTTGGGTGCAAATATCTGCATCTGACTCTTTCAGCTGCTTGTTGGGTCTTCTGGAGTGTGATAATGCTGGATCCATTTTAGTGAGGCACTCCATAGCCTCAGTATTATCATACCTTGGGACTTCCCCTTGAGGTGGAACCCAATTTGGGCCTGTCCCTGGACCTTCTTTTCCTTAGATTCCTCTCCATTTCCATCATTGCAGTTCTTTTAGACAGGAGCAATTATGTGTAAGAGTTTTGACTGTTTGTTGGCCCCAGAATGCCACAGGGGCATGTGTACCACGATGTTCACAGCAGTCTTGTTTGCGATAGACAGAATCTGGAAACAACCCAGATGACCTATGACAAAAAAATGGATACAGAAAATTTGGTTCATTTACACAATGGACTACTACTCAGCTATTAAGAACAAGGGCATCCTGAGTTTTTCAGGCAAATGGATGGAACTAGAAAGTATCATCCTAGGTGAGGTTACTCAGACCCAAAAGGACATGCATGGTATGTACTCACTAATAAGTAGATGTTAGCCAAAAGCCACAAAACAAAACAAAACAAACAAAACAAAACAAAACAAAAAAGAATACCAAAGATACAGTCCACAGAACTCAAAAATGTCAACAAGCTGAAGGTCCCAAGTGAGGAGTCCTCAATCCCACTTGGGAGGGAGAAAAAAACAAACACAAGTGTGGAGGGAAGGAGGGAGGTGGGAAAGAAAAGGGGACAGGTTGGGGAGAGGGGAACCTGATTTGATTTGGTATCTTCTGCTGTCTTGAGTGTCTTATTTCATACTTGTCCTAATGATGTCAAATCTTTTTTTTTTTTTGGTTTTTCAAGACAGGGTTTCTCTGTGTAGCCCTGGCTGTCCTAGAACTTAATTTGTAGAACAGTCTGGCCTCAAACTCAGAAATCTACCTGACTCTGCTTCCCAAGTGCTAGGATTAAAGGCATGTGCCACCACGCCCAGCTTAATAATGTCAAATCTTAAAAGAAACAATTGACAGAAAATATAATCCAATTTTGGTAATATTTATACTAATATTTTATTTTATATTTTGTGGAATTTATATAATTTAACATGTAAAGTACATAAAATGCTTGTGAACAAAAGAGTTCCTTGGATATATTTGGAGGTATAATTTACATGCAAACATTGTGCAATTATGTATTTAAACTTAGAAATGAAGGCTATATCCATTTATTATTATTATTATTATTTTCTTTATTTACATTTCAAAAGCTATCCTGAAAGTTCCCTATACCCACCCCCACCCCTGCTCCCCTACCCACTCACTCCCACTACTTGGCCCTGACCTTCCCCTGTGCTGGGTCATATAAAGTTTGAAAGACCAAGGGACCTCTCTTCCCAGTGATGGCTGATTAGGCCATCTTCTGCTACATATGCAGCTAGAGACAGGAGTTCAAGGGGTACTGGTCAGTTCATATTGTTGTTGCACCTACAGGGTTGCATCCCCCTTCAGGTCCTTGGGTACTTTCTCTAGCTCCTCCATTGGGGGCACTGTGTTCCATCCAATAGCTGAACGTGAGCAACCACTTCTGTGTTTGCCAGGCACTGGCATAGCCTCACAAGAGGCCGCTATATCAGGGTCCCTCAGAAGAATCTTGCTGGCATGTGCATTAGTATCTGGGTTTGGTGGCTGATGATGGGATGGATTCCGGGAAGGGATAGTCTCTGAATTATCCATCCTTTCATCTTAGCTCTAAATTGTGTCTCAGTACCTCTATCATTTC
>NC_034594.1:116200745-116206572 GCF_900095145.1 Mus pahari | reverse complement strand
TGTGTCCTGGATTTCCTGGATGTTTTGAGTTAGGATCTTTTTGCATTTTGCATTTTCTTTGATTGTTGTGCCCATGTTCTCTATGGAATCTTCTGCGGCTGAGATTCTCTCTTCTATCTCTTGTATTCTATTGCTGATGCTCACATCTATGGTTCCTGATTTCTTTCTTAGGGTTTCTATCTCCAGAGTTGTCACATTTTGGGTTTTCTTTATTGCTTCTATTTCCCTTTTTAGGTCTTGGATGGTTTTCTTCATTTCCATCCCCTGTTTGTTTCTGTTCTATCTCTTTTTAAGGAGCATTCTACCTCTTTAGAAGTATGCTCCTGTTTTTCTTTAATGACTTGTATCTCTTTAGGGGCATTCTCCTGCATTTCTTTAATAATGTCCTTCTTTAAGTTCTCTACCAGCATCTTGAGGTATGCTTTTAAAATCCGATTCTTGCTTTTTGGTGTGTTGGGGTATTCATGACTGACTGAGGTATGAGTGCTAGATTCTGATGCTGGTGAGTGGTCTTGATTTCTGTTAGTAAGATTCCTAAGTTTGCCTTTTGCCATCTGGTGATCTCTGGAGTTAGTTGATATAGTTGTCTCTGGTTGGAGCTTGTTCCTCCTTTGATTCTGTTAGCCTCTGTCAGCAGTCCTGGGAGTCCAGCTCTCTCCTGAGTCTCATGGTCAGATTACTCTCTGCAGGCAAGCTCTCCTCTAGAAGGGAAGGTTCACAGAGGTCTGGTGTTCAGATCTGCCTCCTGGATGAAGATGTAGGCCCAAAACAGGGCCTGTCCCAGAAGATGTGTTGCCACTGCAGTTTATTCACTCACCTGCACAGACTAGCCACTGAGGGACCCTGGACACAATATGACTCTCTCACCTGCTCTGACTGACAGAGCCCTCACAGGTGGCCACCTTTCCTCTGGCGAGGAAGGTGCCCAAATTTCTGGAACCTGAAACAGGGTCTGTCCCAGAAGTTAGGTTGCTTCTGTCTGTCCTGTAGCTGTGTAGCTTCTGTGGTCTACACTCTCGCCAAGCGCAGACTGGAGCCTAAGTGAACCGGAGCAAAGATGGCTCTCCTGCCAGGTCAGGCCTTGAGACTCCTCCTGGGTGGACACCCCTTCTTGGGCAGGAAAGGTGCTGGATGTCTGGAGCCAGAAATGGAGTCTGTCCAAGTAGCTGTGTCGCTTCTGCAGGCAGCCCTCTCCCCAGCAGTACACTGAAGCAATGATAGCAGTCCTAAGGGTTCAGGCCCCAGACTGCTCCCAGGCGGACACCCCTCCTCAGGTGGGAAAGGCTCCGGATTACTGGAGCCAGAAACTGGATCTTTCCCAGAAGCTTTGTTGCTTCTGCAGGCCACCCTCTGCCTGGTAGTGCACTGGAGCCAAGGATTATATCCTTAAAGAGTAATAAGAAGCATATTAATCTTAGTGACAGAAAAGTTCTTCATTTTTCATTTCTTATTACTGGTTAACTGCATTACATATGAGTTTCATTTTAACAACAAAAACAATCGACAACAATCTAAAGTAAATCTACTCAGTTTATCAGACATGTAGAGTTGTAAATTAAACAATTGTACTCACTTTTTTGATCCAAAATTGTGTGTGTCAACCAATGTAATTGCACATTCAAAGACATTGATTTTACATCATGTATGTTAAAACATTATTTATATAGAAATCATCCACCTATTTGAATATCAAAGAGATTATTTTATAAATTTAATAGGGATTAAATTATTAAAAATATTAAAACACAGTATTTTTTTGGTATTGAGGCCTTGATTCTATTTGGATATAAAATAAATAGTTACCTCTTTGTTATAGGCTCTAGTGCTGCAGAAGATTGTTTTGTTCAGACGCATACTACAGTTGGCATATATTTACAGTGACTTATCTGATTTCTTTTCATTGTAGCACTTTCTTGGTATAGCTGTGTAGGAGCAAAATGTGTAACTTAGAAATCAAATGCTACTGTCACTGGTAATGTGCAAGTGGCTGTGGAGGGTCCTCTTTTTTTCTTTTTTAAATCTACAGCTTCACTCTAAAATGCCTTAAGCAAACTGACAAATGTCAAGAAAGCCTGTATATAAGGATATTGGGATGCTAGAGTTGGCACAATCCTTAGGTCCATTCATGTGGGAAGAGCGTATGTGACCTAAATGATAAAAGCAAAAGGTACCAGCAACTGCCTTCTCAAAGTTTAATAGGAGAGTGACTACTTTACAAGTCAAGGATTATTTTCCTACATCACTTTTGCATATTAGACAATATTTTATGTGCGTACCTATAAAATTACTAATAAACAAGAAAACAAGAAGGCACAAACATCCCCGTGTGATTATGTTAGTGATGGTTTTGAACTCCATAGCTTAAGGGTTAAAGCACATCAAAGTCACCCAAGCGATATCAGAATCCTCACAGCGAGCTTAGGCTCAATCTCTCTTCTGCTTGGTCCAAGCC
Organism: Mus pahari; assembly: GCF_900095145.1. Taxonomy (NCBI): domain Eukaryota; kingdom Metazoa; phylum Chordata; class Mammalia; order Rodentia; family Muridae; genus Mus; species Mus pahari. The sequence continues at coordinate 116,204,120 of NC_034594.1, read as the reverse complement.
TGGTGGGGAAATCATTTTGGCATAAGAAAGCGTATTTGTACTTTTATTACAGTCAAAAGCCAGTGGGTGGAAAAACATTTTTTCCTTATTTTGCTTTGTTTCTCTGAGGCTGTGAAAGTATCAGTATAAATTGGGAAATTTTCTTTCTCACATCTTCCGCTTATCAACCAAATTTAGAACATTTCAGTAACAGATTATCATCATGTAGAAATAAACATAAAAATCAAAGATATTTTATAATATACAGCAACAAAAACAAAAATAAAACAGTCCAGACATTTCTTGTTTTACCAGAGAGTACATGTTATAGACTTTAAATCCAGTATCAGAAAAAGTCAAAATGGTATATAGACTTTAAATCCAGTATCAGAAAAAGTCACAATGGTATATATCTTCAATTTGTGTGATTGCTTTACAGCAATAGAATGAAATGTATACTTTCAATTGTCTTAATTAACGACCTGATTCAGTTTGCCTCACAAAGTTTTTTTCTGTTTTTAGTTGCTTCATATAATATACATTATCACATATATGATACACCGCCACCATAGTTTCTATTGTACTGCATATATACCCATCAAACAGGGAAGATTGCTTCCTTTTGAAAACATTCTTATCAGATGGCAAAAGAGTATGTGGGGCATAATAGTTGTCTTGTCCCAAGCAACTGTTTGCATGAGCACCAGTTGTAGAGACTTCACATTGTTAATTTCAATGTCTAGAATTATAGGCAGTGTCTCTTTGTGTAAATGGATGGGCCATACCTATATTCTGGAAATTCTTTCTAATTAATTAATTAATTTCTCTCACACATATAATGTTGTCTCACCTTCCAACTTTAGGGAATTCCAAGTCAACCAGTATATAAATAGAAAGTAACACTTAAAAATAAGAACATGTTTATATGTATGACTAATTGCATACTCATTTGTTCTTAGAACTGTATTATTTCTCTCAACTTGTATATACTATCATAGTTTATAATATTAATACATATTTATTGCACAAATGTTGATTATCATTGTTATTTTATGAAACCTATTTTATACTATATTTACCTTTTACACTAACTTATGACTTTTTCCTCTAATTGATCCATTTTCTATTACCTAATAACACCCATTGCACTTCTATGTTTGATTTGTTTTAAATTACATATAAGACAAAATATGATTTGTTAGTTCTGGATCATTTTGCTTAATATCATAATCTATAATTCTATCTAATCTTTTGGAAAGATTTTGGTTTTGATTGTTAAATGATACCATATATAGTTTTCATAAGCAAGTATTCATAGGCATCTAATCAGAGACTATGACATTTTTGAATATTGCAGTGGTAAATTTGTATAGGCAGCTGTTTCTATTTATAATATTTTTATATGCTCACACTGACACTTTTGTTATATATATCCAGAAATAATATATTTGGATATGGTAGTTGAATATTCCACTTTTTCATGAATTATCTAACTGATTGCTATAGAACTAAAAACATTACATATAATGCACAGTTCATAAGTGCTCATTTATGTATTTATCTACCTCATCCTTGCCAACATTTGCTACTGTTACTTCTATTCTCTTAATAGTTGCTGTTTTAGATAGATTTTCGATTGCTGTGAAGAGACACTATGACCAAGGCAAGTCTTATAAAGGACAACATTTAATTGGGGCTCGCTTATAGGTTCTGATGTTCAGTCCATTATCATCAAGGCAGAAAGCAAGGCAGTATCCAGGAATGTATGGGACTGGAGGAGGTGAGAGTTCTGCATCTTATTGTGAATGCAAACAGAAGAAGACTGGCTTCCAGGCAACTATGACGAGTGTCTTAAAGCCCATGTCCTCAGTGACACACTTTTTCCTACAAACCCAAACGTGTTCCAACAAGGTCACATCTCCTGATCTGGGGCATGCATATTCAACCCACTGTAGCTGCTACTTTTACTAAAATGAGGCAGAATTACAATACAGGTTTTTGCTTGATTCTTTTCCTGATAAGGGCATTTCATTTTGTAGTTTAAGTTGATCTGAAACTATGAACTCAAGGCTGGTTCTGCTTCTATAGTTTTGTGACTTGATAGTATTTGAAATGTAAGCTATCTTTTATTACAGAAGCTTGGCACACATGTCAAACATTTTTCTATTTGAGACTGTAATTTTGAAAAGTTCAAGTTTCTTTTTATTCTGTAGCCCCACTCTCTTTTATGCCCCCTGTCCCACTAAGAACTCCTTATTCACTGGAGCAGTAAACACTTGCTGCTAGATATTTATGCTTCCCTTCCATTTCTCTAGCTCAGTTTTGCTGGGTTTTGCTCAGTTGCCAACCATCCCCTTTGCTTTCTAGTACCTTATAGCAATTTAATCTCTCCACATACCATGAGCATTTTTTCTTCTTTACCAGTCTTTTGGAGAGGACATCAGATAAGTACTGTCTCCTTTTCCAGCTACTTGTAATTTTTTTCTCAATTGTATCATAACAGTGATACCTTACAAGAAGTAATGTTTGGGGGCTGAAGGTATGGCTCAGCCGATTTGAGAACTTCCTTTTTTTTTTTTTTTTCTTTCTTTTTTTTTTTTGCGAGTAACCAGGTGTTTTTTGCTGATCACACACTTAGCATCACACAACCACTAGTAATGCCTCTTTCAGGAAACCCATGCCCTCCGCTGGCCTACAGGGACACCAGTCATAGACCTGGTACATATAATTGTACAAGAAAAAAATAGATATGCCTGTAAAATACATTTAAATTAAATTTAATTTTAAAAATATTAATTATTTTAAAATTAATTAAAAACATGCTATTGGCAAGGAAAAAGGTAAATACTTTTCATACTACTAAAGATTTGTGGTATAGAATTTCACTAAGCTAATAAACTACTACTTGTAAAATACACTTTGTTCAGAAATATGGTAGTGAAAAGGGTTCTGGTGCTTATCTAAATATGTAAAAATGGCTCTGTAAGTGAATAACAAGTATAACATAGATGAAGGTAGAAAATGACTGGAGAGAGAGAGAGAGAGAGAGAGAGAGAGAGAGAGAGGAAGAGGAGAACAGCCTCAGATAAGTGGTGAAATATTTAGAATAAAGTGTTTTCTTTTTTGTTTTTTTTTTGTTGTTGTTGTTTTTGTTTTTTTGTTTTTTTGTTTTTTTATTTTTGAGAGCTCCTAGGAATTTGAAGACTATAGAAGTCAAAGTGGACATGGAAATGTGCATTGGTGTAATATATACCCAAATATAATGCCTGGCTATTTCTGTGGAGGAAGAAGGAGGAGGAGGAGGAGGAGGAGGAGAAGGAGAAGGAGAAGGAGAAGGAGACAAAGAAGAAGAAGAAGAAGAAGAAGAAGAAGAAGAAGAAGAAGAAGAAGAAGAAG
>NC_034594.1:116180678-116200629 GCF_900095145.1 Mus pahari | reverse complement strand
GAAGAAGAAGAAGAAGAAGAAAGCAAGCATTCATGTTTTGTACCTAGGGGCAATAAGGTTTTGCCAGCACCTTGATCTTTCATTTCTTGAGAGTGATGTCATATTCCTAGTCTATGGAGTTTAAGATTAAGTAAAACATTTGTGGTTTCAGACCTCCAAGATGGAAGTAACTTGTAATTTCAATTACAGGAAAAGGAGCCCAGACTTGACTAGGATATTCAGTCTAAATATCTGTGAATGGCAGCAGGGAAATCAAAGTGGATTATTTTGGTCCTGCTTTCTATACTTTGAGGTAGAAGATACCTCAAAGAATGTATAATATGCCCATGAAAAGTTCATTTTGTCATTCACTAATTTTAACCATTTTAAAAACTAAGTTGAATAAACTGAGTTTTAATATTACTTTGATATATTTGTTAATTGTATGATATAATCCTAGGACCTGGAGAAATATTAGCATATATTTCCTACCATAACTCTTTTTTCCTGTAGGGGGATTATCATATGCAGAGGATTTTATATCCCTGAAGAGTGCTGTAGAGGTCAGTCTTTTGAAATCTTGCTTTTCCTCTGCTAGCTTTGGCCCATGTCTGAGTATCACTGGTTGGTAGGGTAGTGGTATGGAGGCAGAAAGTCTCTTTTATACAAAACATTAACTGGAGGTACTTGAGCAATTTACACAAAGATGAAAATAGTCAAACAAGGCCAATACAAAGCACAAGAAAAAAGATGGCTGATGGGGGAAAACAAAAGGACAGAAAGCAGAGGATGGAGGAAGGGAGGAAGGATAGAAGGGAGAAAGGGAGAATGGGAGGGATGGAAGGAGTAAGTGAGGGGGCAGAGAAGGAATGTAAGAGTACAATGACTACAGGAAAGACATTTTTGTGTTTTGAAGTCAGACCACAGTTAATATGGGGCCCAAAGGAAATTAATTACTAGCTAGGATTTTGTGTGTGTATGTGTGTGTGTGTGTGTGTGTGTGTGTGTGTGTGTGTGTGTGTGCGCACATACATACACATGCTTGTTTCCCCATTCTATAACTTGGAACAAAATCCTTATTTTAGTTAACCAAGAAACTGAAGTGTTGAAAATGCAAATATATAATATATCCATGTTATATCTTGTTTATCTCATGTTCTTCCCTTAACAATCAAATATGGAAAAATTAACTGATAAAAATGAAAACTAAGAAAATGGGCCCATATGGGTATTTCCTAACACTTCTCTCCGGGTTCAATTATTTCTCTACCTAAGAATTTTATCAAGGCTGAAAATAGACTCTTCATCCCAAACATGGTCACAATTCTAGGAAATATGGAGGAATTACAGTGCCCTTGGAGAGAAAAGATCCAGATTTTAAGGTTTCAGGGAGGTGTCTACTTTTCCTGAGGACTCCTCTTTCAGGAAATCAATATTTGAGAGAGATGGTGCTCTTTTAATAACTTAGACAGCAGCAGACTAGAGCATCAAATCCAAATTGTCTTCATCATTCACGATTACAATAAAGCAATTAAGAATGCCTTTAAAGGTCAATCCTCTCACTTAAATATTTAGAGCATTTTAATGATCCTGAGGATTTTCTAACTGTGCGCCTGAACTGAAAGTCTGACTCATTGGTGTGTCCAGTTGGAACACTTGATGAAGTCACTTTTCTATGTCATTCTCTGGTCTAGAAATAAGTGAATGTTTTCATTTAAAGGATTTCTGTTGAAACCAATACTTTCCTTCTTCCTCTTAAACATTTAAGGAATAATATATATCTTATAATAGTGTTGTGCTTTTCTCTGTGGTTTCTTAGCTTCACACTGTGTTAATGAGGACATCTCTAATTTAACCTCTGAGTGTCAGATAATTGGTCATCTCTTTCTTGTTTGTTAGTCACAAATTGCAAAATAACTTGGCAGAAAATAAAGCTAATCAACGGAGCTCTGAAAATTAATACTTTAAGAATGGTGGTATTATCTTTCTTTCATTTGATCATTTGAAACATGCTGCTGTATCCTCAGTAGTTGAAATTTTGCTTAAATGATTTTATCTCATTTTCTTTATATATCCTGAGTCATAGGATGCTATACATTTTTATTAAAACATAAAATAAGATGTAATATCTACAAATTGTGTTAATTCTTTTGAATAAGTAGTGTTTTGTAGTAAAGGAAAACTATTAAGTGATAGAGTAGGTAATCTTGTTTTAAAGGTGGTTGATACATGTGGTTTTAGAAAAAAATAAGTTATGTGATGATGGGGAATTTCTCCAGCAAAAATTTATAATATGAGTCCAAACTTAAAATACTTTTTGGAGGTTGTTTAAAATGGATAAGTACTATTAATAATGATGAGGCATTGGTTCAGCACTTTTCCCCTTATAATTTTGAAATTATGATTTTTTTCAAATCATTTTACATGATAAGAACTATTAAACTATCATTTAGTAGAATTCAAATTACAGGTAATTTTACACATTGCTGAAATTTTTTATTTACTTGCTTAATGGTCATTATATGGAAGTACTTCTGTCACTTCTGTTTGATTTAGTCTTTATAAAATTAAATTGAATATAAATGACTCTGTTTCTGTGTGTATATGTTGTTTGTGTGTGGGGGGGTGCATGCATGCATCTGTACAATGGGTTTGAGTATGTATATATTTTTTCTAAAATTAAACATCAGTAAAGAATGGTTATACATCAATTTTAATCTTTCAGATGTGCCATACTGTAGAAATTTCAACATAATTTTAGAATAGTGAGAAAGAATAAAGTAAAGAGAAACAAGAGCCATGGTTTGAGTCCAGAAACAGTACCTCAGCATATTGGAGAAATCAGTATCTCAAAAGAATGGAAAGTAAAAGTAATTGAGTAAATCAATAATTGACACAATTTTCAGAAAGTATTGCACAGCACTATGAAAGAAAGCTCTGATGATATAAATGTGAATGCCACCATCCTACCCTTTAGGAAGGGAGTTACCCTCCTCAGCATTCAGTGCAGGTAAGTTATAATTTAAAGAACACAGCTGATAAAATGTGCTAAAGAGCTGACTTACATTAGTCCACTCTGCTTCCATAGATTCACTCCTGAGAATTTAGTGTTTTTTCACAGCAAGAGAACAATTAATGTTCTTTTAAGGTAAAAACAAACAAGCAAGCAAACAAACAAACAAACAAAAAAACAATACGGATTGAGAATAATGTTCATTCACTTCTTGTAACCACAATATATGAACTCCATGTGGAATATTTGGTGATTTTGCTATTCTTGTATCACCAAAGACCTCAATCTCAAATTCTGAAAGGGATTTTGGCTACATTAGATCATTAGAAGATAAATTTGGAATGTTATTTGTCTTTTTTGGGATTGATATCAAAGAAGTGGTTGGGCCTAAAAAATCTTAAGGCAGTAGTTTTAGTATGACTGTAATGTGAGAAACTTATTTAGTGAATGGCAATTCTGAGTGACATGTGCCTTCTGTGATGAACAACAGAAAATGAAAAAGGAAGGATAAGAAAATGTAAATTACTGTATATTAGAATTTTATGTTGAAAGGTGTATGTCACAAATATTCTAGAATAAAGGAATATATATATATATATATATATATATATATATATATATATATGTGTGTGTGTGTGTGTATATACATATATTTGTTTTATATATATTTAAAATTAGTAAAACTGAAAATTGCCACAATTTCTAGAACTGAAGAAAAATCCCAAATACCTTCACATGTAGTCCCATTGTCCAAAGGACCTGTAACTTACCTATCTTCCTTTACTTTACAGTAACAATTTGAATAAAATGGGTATGCTGTTTCATTCTACATCTTGGGTCCAGATGAGGTCTTTGCTTTGATTGGAGCTTATTCTTATCTGGGTCTCCTTATCTGCCTTCCCTCTCTAGAGTTTGTGACTATTTTACTCCAGCAGCAGCATGTTAAACTTTAAAGATTAACTTCTAATTTGCTCAGTTCTTGGAAGTATCTTTCTCGTATACCTTTATTATTTTTTTTAGAACATTCTACCTTGCTCATTTTGTTTTTATTTAATCTCTGTGGCAATTTGTCTTCAATTGTAGAAATTCTGTGTCAATTTGTGCAATCATATATATATATATATATATATATATATATATATATATATATTCTAGAATATTTGTCACATACACCTTTAAACATAAATTTCTAATATATAGTAATGTACATTTTCTTACCTTTCCTTCTTCACTTTCCATGATACCTCCTGAAACAACTGTGGGCATCCACAGTTTCAATATAGTGGTTTAATAACTTGTTTACAATATATATTATTTACAAATGTTACTATGACTGTGGTGTGTGTTGTGTGTGAGAGAGAGAGAGACAGAGAAAGACAGAGAGAGACACAGAGAGACACAGAGAGAATATACATGGCATGTTCACTGGATGGCTTAAGTTACATAATTATAACATGTATTATATCACTAACTTTTTTATCTTTAACATTTCCAATTTTACTTATTTATCCTTTATTCATTTGTTAAATGTTCACATTTTCATAAATCAATGCTTTTATTTATTTAAATTCATCACTAGATTATGCAATTTCTGGTTCATATATACCATTTAAATTTTTCTTCCCAAAGATACTTGGTCAATTTTTTTTTTTTTTTATTTTTCCTTTGAAACATACGAAATGTCTTGGTACAGTTATATAATCTTCTTAGTACTTTTACCTCTTGCAGTTTTGTTTGATTTGGTAAAGCGTGCATGGGAGTCTGAAGCATTCTGGGAGAATTAACTGTCTGTGTGCTGGAGCTCCCTTCCCTACATATTGCCTATAGCATGAAGTAACACACTCTATCCTAGAATATAAAAATGGCTCTTCGAAATGGGGAGATTACTGTACTAGAGCCCCAACATCTCTCCCTGGGCTTGAATTCAGAGCCTGCAGCAGAATTATCCCGAGCAACATTTGAGTACATTAAACACCTTATTGGATTCTTAAACTCCTTTGTTATTTTTAATTTTAGGGTTTTCCATGTCTCCTGCTATTTACAATTTCACACATGCATTTTAAATATTTGGTTCATCCAGGGAGCCTGTAACGCCTGAGTTCATTTCTAGTATTTTAATAAGCAAATGCCACTCAATAACTTAAACAAAGATTTTCAATTGCGATTGAAATAGTAACAAAGTAATACAGTCATAATTAGGTGAAATGATTAGGGATTATTTTCTAGTTGTGAATTATTATTTTCTTAACAAATAAATCTTCCTTAAGTACTATGAAGCAGTATAATTTTCAGGCATTTGAAGCTTCATTTAAGCCACTTAATATTCCTTATGGTAATGTTGATTATTTTCATCATTATGTGATAAGGAAGAGCATTATATTTAATTACCATTGTGTGAGTATCTGATGTTATTATAAAAAAAATAATAAATATATGATCACAGTGGAAACTGGGCCAAGCAAGTTCTGCATCAATATTGTTAGCAATTTACCTAGCATATCACAAGTAATATAGGAGACACATTAATTATTTTATAATTTCTGGATCAGATATTCTTCGAAACATAAACATATTAACAAATAATAGAGTTCAATAATAGAGCAAAAGCATTTTTTATTATTTGTACCTGGTATTTCAGTGAATAATTTTGGATGAAATGGCATTCTTGTGGAGCATGAGTTAGATTTCTTCAAGTTTTGAGCATATAGAAATAGGGGATATTTTAATAGATGAGGAGGAGTGTGAGCTCAGAGGCAAATTAAATGGCTTTATTGTCCTGAATGCACAAGGGCTATTTGGTATTTAAAATTTATACTAGAAGATTTACTGGTGCACCCTTGCCTCCAAGATGCTGTAAGAGGAGCCAGTCTTATTATTAGTCTTTCCCAACTTACTATCCTGAGGGCTATAACATGATAGCAACACAATGAAGTAGGAAGAAATAATACATTTCTTTCTTTGAAGGAGCATAAATCCCAAGAATACCTGTAAGTTCTACTTTCTCCAGTAAAAAGTTAAAATGGTGAAAATTTACTTAAAATAGTTCAGGACTGAGTAAACAAAATTACATTAACTAAGATTAATTTTGGAGTAGTATTTTGATAATTATCTCACTTCATAATGAAAAGATCAGAGCTAGATATTTTGAAGCATTGAAAACATCAACTACTTCAACAAAATGAGTCCATAAATCATATACCAACACACACACACACACACACACACACACACACACACACACCAGTAACAATACTGTTTTATGGAATGACAAAAGCACAAATATTTCCTAGATTAAACCGGCATGTATATTGATATACCTGGATTCTTTTCACATCACTATCTTTGGTTGCTTTGATATACACAGTATAGTAATTTATTGATCAATATTGGAAACCTGTTTCATTGTCCATGTTCACTATAAGTTCCAAAATGTACATACAGTTCAGAATAGTTTATGGGGAAAGTATTTGGTTATTAAAAAATGTTTATAATTATTTAACTAAATGTCTACAAGATCATTTTACTACATTCCCCAAATCACTGTTTGTGTAATATAGACTTGTAAAAGTCTAACAGCTAATGTTTGCATCCTTATGATACAGTTATGATGTTATGATGACTATGATTTTCTGAATCTATGGTTTCTGTCACAGTTATGTCATCTCTATGATCTGAAGTTGGAATATATAATATTCTGGGATAAGTAAACTGGAAAAATAAATGTGAAGTGGAATGTACTCACAGAATTTTTGTCTTCTCAATTTTATTAAGTCTGTTGTCCTTAAGGTTAGTCTAGACCATATTCTGATAGAAGCAGATTAGATATTACATACAAATACTTCAGAAGGAAAGAGTTTCCAGTGCTTATTTGAGAATTAGAAAGTGAAACACTCAGAGAAAGACAATAGCTACATTGATTCTTATGATATAATGAGAAGTACTGTTTCTTTGTAGTACATAAAATCTCTTTTGGATGACGAAAACCTACAAATTTTTCACTCTATTAGAATACCTTCATTTATCATATGAATAATCTTTTTGTGTTTTAAAACCAAGGTCATGAAAACAATTAATAGCTAGTGTCTGTTATGGTTATTCTTTTTTATCAACTTCACTATTTCTGAAATTAATTAAAATCTCGAGTGAGAAATTTTAATGTAAAATCCTCACGTTTGTGAGCGATTTTGGAACATCTGATGTATAAATACTAGTATAAGTACAGAAAATTTCATGTCAGAAGACTTGATCTAATTCTGGATTAAACCTTCTTATGACATCTTAGATAAAGGACAAATGCGAGGGAATTGACAGGCTCCCAGGACCCAACAGGGATATCTTTGGCTGAAATACCCAACAAAAGGAGACCCATAGAGACCACCTCCATTAGATAGGCATGGCCTCTGTCGAGGGATGGGGCCAAACACACATTGAAAAATTGCCAACTCAGAAATGCAGGAACATTCCTGGCCAAAGGAAAGACGGGGACAAAAGTGGAACAGAGGCTGAAGTAAAGGAAATCCAGAGAACACCCCACCTAGAGATTCATCCTATCTGCAGACATCAATTCCTGACACTATTGTTGATGCCAAGAAGCACTTGTTGACAGGACACTGATATAGATGTTCCCTGAGATGCCCTATGAGCACCTGACCAATACAGATGCAGATACTCACATCCAACTGTCAGACTGAGCCTGGGGACCCCAGTGGAAAAGCTATGAAAGGACTAAAGGAGCTGAAGGGAACTGCAACTCCATAGGAAAAATAATATCAACTAAATGGACAACCCAGAGCTCTCAGAGACAAAACCACCAATAAAAGAGTATACATGGGATTATCTATGGCTCCAGATACATATGTGGCAGAGGATGACCTTATCTGATATCAATGGGAGGAGAGACCCTTGGTCCCGTGGAGGCTTGATGCCCCAGCTTAGGGGGATGCTAGAGCGGTGAAGCAGGAGTGGGTGAGTATAAGAAGGAGCACCCACATAGAGGCAAAATGGAGAGGGGAAGAGGGGGACAGGATGGAATGTTTGTATATAGGAAACCAGGAAGGAGGATATTATTTGAAATGTAAATGAATAAAATGATAAATAAAAAGAAGAAATCATTTGCTATTTGCCTGCTTGCCTAACTTGCATTAAAGTTTACTTCTGCAGAATTCCTGAATGCTTTTAATGCCAGTTCTCAGACTAAATAATCAACTATTGAATTCTTGGATCATCTGTAGGTGGATATCCATTCTTGGACTAGCTGGACCACTGCCTTTAAGTCACTCTAACAAATTTATTCATTATTGTTTATGATATGCTAAATTTATTTTATATTATTATGGTTTTTTCTCTAGAGTACTTTGAGTAATACAGAGTTTAAAAATTTCTTTCTAGAGAAAAGAACTTGAAATTTTAGAGCTATGCTTACTTTATTTGAGCAGTTCAGGAACTTGGACAAAGATGTAGATAGTATTAAGAAAAAAAGAAAATAAATAACATTTTACTACTAATAAATTGATAATATATAATTTTAGAAAATATTATTAGTTCTTTGATAATTTCAACAACGCACTTTAAACATGTTCATCATTCTTTTTACCTAAGTCTTCCTTCTATTACCATCTGTACCATTTCTCTATCCTTTCCCACCAAATGTTGCAATTGTTTTCCTCCCTTCTTCTCTCTCCATTTAGACCAATGACTTTGGCCAGATAATCTTGAGAATAGGTTTGTCTTTTTGTATAGTCAACACACCAGAGGATTCATGAAAAATAACTCTCCATCTCGCCCCAAGTATAGCTCTTCAGTTAGTGGTGGGATTTCATATCTACCTTCCCTCTTTATGTCAGGATGTTATGTGGCTGGAACCTGAATAGGTCTTGTAATTTCACAATTACTGTGAGTTTATATGTGTGGCTGTTCCATTGTGTCTATAAAGCATGTTTATTTGATATTTTCTGCTGCCTCTTTTTCTTACAATCTTTTCACATCATATGCTTCAAATATTCCTATGCTTTGTTGGGAAGAGTATGAAATAATACTCTCATTTAGGTTTGATAACTGACATCTTTTATTTTCTTCATTTTAACCAATTTTAGATCTATTTGTTAATGATCAGATACTGCAAGGAGAAGCTTCTCTGATGAGAGTTGAGAAATGTCTCCACTGATAACAAGTCATTAGAAACAACTTTAATTTTATGTCCAGTTAGCAAAGTAGTAGCATTGGATTTTTCCTCAGGGTCTATGACCTATTTACCCACAAGTTCTTGGCCCTATTGGTATCCACAGACATGTGTGCAATCTTCTAGAGAAGGCCATAAATCTAATCATAAAGTTGTTGCTGACTCACGTACATTCTTAAAACTATAGCACCAATATCTTGTCAGACCAACCATTGTAACACCTTACAGATTTTATAGCTGCAGAAGATTGATGGCGGGTTACTTTGATCCCCTAGTAGTATACATGCATCTTCCATCTTCCAGCATCATGAATACTAGCCAGTGGGAATAACATTCCAGCCTAGTGCTAACTTGATTTCTCCATGTTTTATGTGTCAAATATTTAGTGTCTTAAATGATAGTGTCTGACCATCATGTTCTGTATAGTTGAAAGTATTGGCAATAAGCTCTAATGCTGAGGGGCAAGAAAAGTTTATGAGAACTTGTTAGCCAAGGCTTTCCTAAGACTGGGGATTTTCTTGTTTTATCATTTCTTTCTAGATGGAATATTTTCTGTGTGCTAGGGTCATGTGCACATGTACATATTTTATGAATATTCCATAATAGTAGGTTTTCATATTGCTTTTAAAGTAGATTTTATGATGTTTATCTGTTTCTAAATTTGTTCCATCGCTGCCTAAATTCCTTACCCTAGTTACTTTTTAATGAAGTGTGATGTCCCATAAAAGTTATCACAGTAAGAGCGAGACTAATGAAAGACCTTCAACACCAACTGTAAGCAAAGATGAGTTATGCACTGAATTCTCAACCTTCTCTGTGAAATAGGAAGACAATAAAAATATCATAATTTCTAAATCAGAGAAATATTAAATAGTGATTACAAGGTGGATGAGACACAACTAATTAAAAGAACATGCTCAGCTTGCTTGGAGCTCTGCTTAGTTACATCTTCAAATACCCTCCCCAGAAAAAATAATAGTAATGACAAAAATAGTAAGAATATGATGAGAAAAAAATACATGTTGCATCATATAAGTAACTGCTGGAATGTATGCATGAACAATGAAAATGTTAATTCTTTTCTATTGTTTGGCTTTGAGTTGATAATTTTACTTAGAGCGCTGTTATACCAAGGCAATAATAAAGAAGCAGCCATTTTTTCTAAGAAAATCTTTTTATTCGATTAATTTCATTTTACATTTGCTTTATCAGCACTGTATGCAACATAATTATGTCTATACAATTACAAAAAAATACATTAAGTAGCCACAAAACTGTGTAAAAAATAATGACATACAAGCTTGCTTATAAGAGGACATCAAGTGAAGAGGAGATAGGTAGAAATAATGCAATTACATACAGACATAATTACATTAACTTAAAGCTTTCCTAAAAAACAACAACATAACAGAGAATTTAAAAAAAAACAAAACAAAAACAAACAAACAAACAAACAAAAAAAACAAGTGAAGGCAAAAAAAAAAAAAATTGGTTGGCCTTGAGTTCATGACTGCTACTCTTTCCTTTAAAAGTAGTATTATAATTTCCGTAGATATAATTTTTATTTTATGTATCCTTAAACCACCCACCCTATTATTGCTAAGTAATAAAGATCTATGAAGAAATAAAAACAAAAGTTACTGAGTAAGATTTAACAAATTAGTAGGATTATAAAAGCAAGTAACCATAGAATTAGAAGCTAGAGTAATATCTCATTTAATGATCAAGGACATGGATTACAGAGTGGCAGATGCTAAAGCATGAAACAATATTAGACAAGCACCTAGGAAAGGTAATGTGGAATGAAATTTGTAAAGCCCTGTGTGTGCTTAGTTCCAATGTGTCATCTTCTATTTCCTTAGCTTATCTTTTCAATTTTGCTCAACTACAAAATAAATATTTGCTTTGCTTGTTTGCAGTATTTTCCAATAAATAATAAACCTTCAGTTTTACTGTATCAGCTCTTACTTAATACCCTGTAAGTAATTATTTCTCAGATTTCTCCACTAAGTTCTGGATGTTATTTTCTTTATCTGTGTATTTGAGATACCTATGACAATTGGAGAAGGCTTTATTAATTGGCTTAATGAGTAAAGAATCTCCTTTTCATGTCTGTTCTGTGGTATAACAGTGTCGACTTTAATATAAATGCTATTAGACCCTGAATACAATACAATTATTACTATTTCCACTTAATTACAATGTATGTTCTCATTCACATAATAAGAATTAAGGAAAGAGCAACAAGACTGTTCAGGATACCCAGAGAGACCATGTCTAAAGCAAGGGAAATTTAAATATAAGCTACAAAATTTTTTTTTTTATTTAAAAACCACCAGAACCCAAAAAATTAAACTAAATTGAAAGTAAGTATGATCCACCCACAATAAAGAGGACCATATCTTTTTAATCCATAGTAAAATGATTGCTGTGAAAGATCATCAGAGGCACATATAAATAAGGAGCCATACAGAAGAACCAACAATCACTGAACTCAAAGAATATAATCTATTCCTACATTTTAATTATTTATCCTAAAATTCACAAGTAAGTATGACCCTTGACCCTGTTAAGGAAATTTCTCATTACAGCAATAAGGGGCCTTTATCAAAAACCAAAATCAATCAAAATGCAGATTTATGGAAACTAGTCCCAATAGATACACTTACAACATAACTATCTTACTTAAGGCTCCGGAAACTTTGCAGAATAGCAGACCGAAAGAGTCTAAAAGCCAGCTTTCTGTGAAATCGTGTCTACTAGTAATAGTGTAAGATATCCTCAAAGAATCTCACCAACCTGACTGCATGACAGCAATTGGCATGCCAAAATAGAGCTGGAAAAGAACATGTAGCCTTAACCTACACAAAAAACTGACGGTAAATTAGAACTGCTGAGAACAGGTGAAATAAATAGTCTTCCACAGGAAAGAGTATATCAATTGGTTCTCTAATAAGAAGTGATTCTCCCTGAAAACATATGGACAAGTAACATACAGATTGAACAGGCTATCTTTCTAAATATATATCTATGTAAATATGCATATATGCTTATAATAAGAACTGATGAAAAAATATTCCATGAACCTGAAAGAGATAAAATTAATATATATCAAAGTTTGGAAGGAAGAAAATTATGTATTTTTAACTTAACCACAAAGAAAAAAAATGGTTAAAAAATAATGGTGATTTACATTGAGTTTTATCAGTGTCATGAATTCTGGAATTACGATTAATCTTCATATCCCTAACTGCATATTGTGTCTAATTTCACACAAAAATTCTTTTCTTGTAATTTCACCACACATAGAAACAAATAGAATGCCAAGAGCATGGGAGAATGGAATTAGTTTCACCTGGAGCGCATGGACTTGTCTCTAAATTCCAATCACAGTTTCCTGAAAAGTTTTCAGAAGTCTTGAAATATCTGTGTATTGCAGTTACTGTCTAACAAGTATGACACAGCAGATTTATGTGAAGGAAAGGAATGTTTTCCTCAAGGGACAAAAGAGGTTGTTTATTCTGCAACCAAATGTGAGTGACAATTACCCAGGAACACAGATTTAATTTTCGCCAAATTCCACATTCCATTGGAGTAGGAACTTCATGAACTTTTAATATAATCAGAAGAAAGGTTATATAAATCAAAACACATGCCTAGAAGCAATAGATAGGTGAGTTGCAGCAGAGCAGGGGAAACTTTTATATACTCAGACACTATCTGATGACTTAGCTTTTTGGATAGTGTAACTTTGTGATGTGATAAGTTAATGCCTTTCAAATCTGAAATAATCACTGGGATGTAAGCAAAGAAACAGAAGTGAAAAAGGAATAATGAATTAGGAGTACAGAGACAAATTTTAATTTTGCTCTGGACACAAAGTATCCTTATGTCTCCAGTCATCCAAGTTCTATTCTAATAGGACTTGCAGAAGTTTCAATGGTAAATATGCATTGTTTCTAGGAACTTTGCTTCACAATTGACAAAAGAGGTAAATCCCTTTAAGACACTACAGGACTTTAGGTGGAATTGCAGTACTTTTACAAAAGCTAAAATCAATACAGTGGTGTTTGAGGGGGAATGCTACAAATACATCTGTTGAGTTCTGGGACACTTTAAAAGTTCGAGGCCAGCCTGGTCTGCAAAGTGAGTTCCAGCACAACCAGGGCTATACATAGAAACCCTGTCTCGAAAAGCCAAAAATAAATAAATAAATAAATAAATAAATAAATAAATAAATCAGCTTAAGGTAGCACACAAGATATTTCATTTTGTAACAGTTTGTAGCACATGAGGTGAATGGAAATATAATTACAAAAAAATGATAAATGTTATATGTCTGAGCATATAAGTTCCTGCTGCTTTGCTGCAACTCACCTATCTATTGTTTCTAGGCATGTGTTTTGATTTATATAACCTTTCTTCTGATTATATTAAAATCCATGTAAAATGGTATCTTGATTTGAATCTACACAGTTCTAAATATTGGAGCCTTTAGAAACTTTGTGATGTTTGCTTGGTGGATTCTTCCTGTGACTTCAGGTACCTTGATAATGGGAGACAAGATTATTTGTTCTATAATTGTCAATTCTTCTTTTAACTGGTAAGAATTACTATTTATTCAGCAAAAGGAAATCTTCTAGTAAAGTGTTCGTGGATCCCTATCAAACATGCTTGCACCTAAAGGACGGAAGGCAGTAACAATGGGTCAACAAAGGATGCTTAGAAGACACAAGGATGAACAAGCTACTTGAGCTTGGTACTTACACATTTTAAAGGTTTGTTATGATTTTTTTTTTCGAAAATTAAAAAGCTCAAACAATGAGATAGTCTTTTCAGATTGGAAGTTTACTTGACTGTGAATGTTTATCTTATTGTGAATTGAAATGGGAAAAGTTGGAGAGAACCTTGTCTTTTTAAAACATCTCTCCATGTTGGTTTCACTTAAGATATTTGAGGGATTGAAAAATCACTCTGGTAAACTAGAAAACCTTCTTTTTAGAAAGCCAGTTCAATAAATACAATAAACTTAATGGATCCCTGTACCCCATCTTCCTTTTGTTACACAACATTAAAAAGATGTACAGAATTAAGGCTAAGATCAATTATTTAAGAGTTCATTTGAATCTTAGGAATTATTTGCAGCATTTTTTTTTTCTGGTCCGGAAGCTTTTCTTACTATATAATTGTTGACTTAACAAAGTAGTAATACTATCTTGGTCATCAAATTATCTCAATTTGTCCTCCAAATTAATAGATGTCTGTTCAACTTGAAGTAGTGAATTTATTTCACAGAATACCTATTAAGTTCATTATAGAGACAACAAAAATAAAGTGTTCATAACTGCCTTGATTCTTCTGAATAACTTAAAAGTATTTAAAATAGAACGAACTGCTGAAACCATGCTTTAATACAATGAGTTATTCACTGCACACATAGCATATGGAGTGCAGAGGGGAAAAGATTTAGTAAAGTAGAGATGAATTAATAAACATTCAAAATAAAACACAAGTAGAGAAACATGATGGAAACATGCAGAGCAGAGAAAGGGGGATTTGCATTTCAAACAGCTTCACACTGCAGTCTGCACTGAAATGGCTCCATCATTTCCTATAGCAGTTATCATTTCATCCTTTCTGTTATGCTTTTCTGCACCATCTCTTCACTATCAGATTGATGCAGTAGAATTGCAGATAAAATGAATTGGCACTTGAAAGATATTCTCCACTTCTAAGATCCTTTGTGTTTTCGTCAGAGCATTAGCAACTTTGTCAGAACAAGAATAAAATAGAAATACAGAACAGTGAAAACAAACACTTTGTTTTATTAAAGATCATGTATATGGGAATAAGTATTTCTATTTTTCCTCCTTTCACAGAGATTCCTGGATCTTTTCCTTCATGATTGTTTTCATATGTTTGTTTGTTTGTTTGTTGTTATTATTCTTTTCCTATTTTTCAACAAGATTTGCACTGCAGGACACCATTCAGTTAGAGATCTAGTCAGCTATTATCTGGCCTAGAGAATATTGAGGTACACTTCTATCCTGATTAGCACTGGACCTATCTCATTTTCTCTAGCAACACAATAAACTGAAGACAAGGACACGGTACACTTACAGTTTGGGAAGACTTAAACGCCACGTTAAAGAAGACAGAAAACCTCACATGTGTACTAATGCATTGAGCTCTTACATAAATGAAGATGGGCTAGCAGGATGGGTGGAGCCCAGTGAAGGGAAACTGTTTTCCTTGTGATAAAAGGTGGTTATTGTAGGAAATAATTTTTTTATTTGTCTTAAATTCTCTGTTATCTGTACTGCTTTGTGACTTTTGGTCAGAAGAATAGGATCTGAGTAAAACTTCTGGTCCTGCATGGAGGCATGACAATCTAAACTTCTCTAGTTTATGAGATCAAATCAATATTATTGTCCTTTCCTTTGATAACTAATCTCAATGGGCTCTCCTATCACCTAGACTTATGGTGACCTTCAGGAAATCTGTTAAACTTGAAGACATTTAAATGACCGGCAGAAGGATTATCCCTTTAATGAGATATACTTTTCAACTTCAAAGTGTGCCTTATTCCCTCTTCTCCCAGCATAGCATCTCCAGATTGCCGTTGCTGAGTTGATTCTTTCAGGGTGTCTAAAATGAAGAGATTAGGTAACCAGTTAATATTACAGAAATTCACTGAGATTCTTCAATGTGGCATAGAATTATCCCACAAAACTGAGAAAGGACAAGGCTGCATGAGTCGATTTAAGCTGTTTCCAAGTTAGCAGTTTCTGGGTTAATATCTAGGTCTGTGTTTACCCCAGAGTGGCACTAACTTTTCTGACAGGGTTAATTTGATAAGAAGCACAAGGGTGTTTCCCATGTTTATTTGTTCTGTCTCCCAGGCTTAGTAGTTCTTTACTATCTAGCTCTCTCTAACCCACTTCAATTGAAAAATAAAGCTAAGAAAACTAAACAGGATCACATAGTATATTGCACTGTGAAAACCCAAGTAGTTTTCAAATGTGCATTAAAAATGCATCTTATATTTATACATACTACAAGGATATTTACTATCTTCAATTACTTACAAATTTTCCTTATGTAAAACTAACTGACTAAAACCAATACCAACCTCTTATGACTATATTTTCTTTATGGCATTTAAAGATCTTGAGAGGATCTGTGTTTGATAATGTCATAAATATCAAGACAGTCTATTGACTTAGCATTGTGAATATATTTTAATGGTGACAATTTGTGGATGACAAACTCAGGAACATGAAGTTATTTCCAATCTTGATGTAGGAGTATATATGAAAAAAAAGAGAAATAATATATAGAAATTTGTAGAAGAGATCATGGTCTACACTTTAAGATTTGCAGATACACTTTTCTGTAATGTTTTTCCTCATGATTTGATGTCAAATTTTACTTGAAATATATGGAAGTTGGCTGTAAAATTCAACAGTATGTGCTACATAACATTTGTATGGCCTAAAGTCAATGGTATTTTTAAGATGCCCTTTAGAAACACAAACTGGATAAAGCAGCAATTTCCATTGGAAGGAAAATCAAATTCTCTGACTCTAATATAAATGAGCGAAGGATTTCTCAGAAAGCTTTTAATCCACTCTTGCAGTCAATCTTCTTACACAGAGAGCTATACTGGAATTTAGATATTCAAAGAAAAATTCTACCTGAACAATAAGAATGCATTATGAAAAAATTAAAGAATTAGGTTATATGTGTAAGTTTTGTACCTATTATTGTAGAGAAAGTAGATGCTAACATGTATTATAAAACACAAAGTTGTAATGTCAATGGGTCAGGTCTCGTTAGAGTACATAAACTGATTTTCATTGGAGTTTAAATTTACTATCTGAACCCACTTAGAGGTGGATAGCATTTGATAGTGGCTCTTCTTTCTGCTGAAGTTGCATAGGTCAGTGGTAAAATGAACTGTAAATCACAGGTCCATATTACACATCCCAACTAGACTTTAATTCTGGATTGTACTACAGCGTTGCCTTTTCAATTTCTCCCTTCTGTCCTAATTTTTGTTGTTCTGTATTAAGAATCATTTCATTTCCTTCACTAAGGACTGGGGTGACATAATACTTTGAGTGTTTGATGAGTTGTGTTAGGTCATAGTTTATTGCTTGGTGATAGAGGGGTTTATAAGAGCCTTTGCTATTGCTCAATATTAGGAGACTGACCTCCACAGAAATGTAATATGCCTCATTGCTTCATTAAATTTCTTTATATATAATTTATCTGCATTTTCTTATTCTATACTTGTCATTAATGGGTATACATCATCCAGATAAAGTATTATCAAAGTATAATGCACACTGCCTTTAGGTTTAGGGGATTTGTAAAGCATTTATCTTGTCATGTTTTGCCTAAAATTAATTAGATCAATTGTGTTTACGAAAGGAACAACATTCCAGATATATCTGAGATATATTTTCCCTTAACTTCTATGTGTAATAATCCTCAATGATCTGTGGTGACAGCTATATTAACTTATAGTAATTTTTGCACATCTATGTGATTAGGTAAGATGTTAACAATTGTTGCGATATCCAACTCAAAGTGGATTATAACCCACAGTTCAAAAATTGACGTTCTCTTGGTTCTTAATTAGAGATAATATTCTGGAATATTTCTGTTAACATTTATCTAAAATTGGCATAAATATCCTTTAGCAACCGAAAGTAGAAAAACAATCAACTAAAATTCAGCAATATAAACTAGGAAACTGAAATATCCAAGGGTCATGTATGTGGTTTGAGGAGGTTTGAGTGCACAAAAATAAAAATGAGGAATTGGTGAAGAAAAGGCTGAACAATGGAAACAAGGGGGAAGATCAGTAGGAAGAAGAGATGAATATAGGTATAAAAGGGAGGGAGGAGGAAAGGGACACATTCACTGCTTTATAAATATTAATAAATGCTTAATTTTAGCCCAGATGATGTTCTCTCTCAGATGACTTTTGCCCATGTCTTCTATGACTCAGCCTCAGCAGGAGCACTAGAATAGCACAGGAAGTTCTTGGTCTGGATTCTGACAAACACACCAATAAGAATTGAGTAAATGTCACAAAAGATCATTTATTTTCCAGACTGAGATTCTCTAGCCTGAGAATAATATATATTTTTTTTACAGTCCCCATGATTGTCATTTATGGGAAGCACTTTTTGGCCTCTACTTATACTTGAAATAATGCCTGATAAATCAGTTCCCAACTTATCAAATTATAGCACCTTAATGTCACAACTCTGACTTTTCTTCCCTCCGGTGGACTTTTTAAAACCTTTACAGCGAATGAATTTTGCATGTCTACTTTTTTTGTAATACATTTGGAGGTGGAGGAAACTTATCAAACTGATGATGAACACAAACCATCAAATATTGGGGCTGAATTGGATATGGCACAGACAGGGCTCCAAACAGTTTGTTCCAGTTACATTAAAGCCACCAGGTTCTGAGTGAACATATCTAAATTTGTGATATGTAATTCTTTTTCTCCTTGGGCATAACCTCACCTCATTATAACAAAAATTTCCCTTTGGGAAGCATGCTGAAGGAGTGTGCAACACCATAGGAAGAACAACAAAATCAAAAAATGACCATAGCCCCGGAGCTTCTAGGGACTAAGCCACCAACCGAGGAGTACACATGGAGGGACCAATGGCTACATCCGCATGTGTAGCAGATGGGCATGTCAGGCATCAATGGGAGGAGAGGACCTTGGTCCTGTGAAGGTTCATTGGATGCCCCGGTGTAGGAGAATTGGAGGGCTAGGAGGCAGATGTGGGTGGGTGGGGGTTTGAACACCCTCAGAGAAGCAGAGGGAGGGAGAATGGGATAGGATATTTCTGTAAAGGAAACTGGGAAAGGGGATAACATTTGAAATGTAATAAAAGAAAATAACCAATAAAAATTCCTGAAGGATTGAAAAAAATCAATCAATCAATTAACCAACCAATCAACCAACCAAAGAATCAATAAAGTTCTACATCTTACTTTCAGCTGGCTAGTCCATTGATGGGTAGAGAAGGAAGTGGAAGGCAGAAAATCCCTAGTCAATGTCAATAGACCATGGGTTGAATTTTCCAATACGAATGTGGGATGTATAGATAATGTATCTTATTCATTTTATATTCCTAGCAAGGTGTAAAAACCATTAAGTCCCTGTATAAATATATCCAGGAAGTAGTATATGTTTATTTATATATATTATACAGTTAATAAGTTCAAAACAAGTTGGATTTACAGCTGAAAAAGAAATAATATCTACAATATTTATTACAGAAAATTTGACATATCTTCTGAAGTAACTGCATACTCATGAAAACAATTGTCAAACTGTATTATAATTTTCAAATATTTTATATTCTTAAAACAAAGGTCTTTTAGTTATAATAATAAAAACCTGCCATTATTTTAATATTTAAGGTAGACACTATTTTGGATGCTCAGAGAAATGTTATAATAATAAAGTTGCAAAAATAAAATTTATCTAATTTTGAGAAGTGTTCCTGATAATCGCGGGTATATGAAAAAGAGATTTCTGATTATGACAGTGTGTGATAGGAAAAAAAACATAATTTCAAGTCAGATGAAAATAATTCAAAACATTAAAATGCCTCTATATCTGTCTAATTTTTATCAGGGAATGTATGCTTCTTTTTTCTATAGCTGTGATAAAAACCTCAAGAAAAAGAGCATTTACACACACACACACACACACACACACACACACACACACACACACA
>NC_034594.1:116179724-116180638 GCF_900095145.1 Mus pahari | reverse complement strand
AGAGAGAGAGAGAGAGAGAGAGAGAGAGAGAGAGAGAGAGAGAGAGAGAGAGAGAGATCCAGAATGAAGTGAAGTCAGGGAAGGAACAAAAGGCAGGTACCTAGACACAAGAACACAAGAACTGAAATACTGGTTATAACAATGGAGTGCTACTTGCTATCTTGTTCCCTATGGCTAGTTCAATTAGAAGGGAATGCCAGGGCCAGGAAGCAGGAGTGGGTGGATTGGGGAGCAGGGCAGGGGGAGGGTATAGGGGAATTTCACAGAGGCAACTAGAAAAGGGGATAGCATTTGAAATGTAAATGAAGAAAATATCTAATAAAAATATATTTAGATGATATAATCATGCAATTTGTAAATAATTTCTCTCATGTTTCTACTTTTATATTTTAGAACAGTTATAAATAATTATGATGACAGCAATTGTCCTTCTTTTATTCTCATTTTAAATGAAAATCTGATTTGTGTTTTAATAGGATTCATGATTTGGCAATGATTTTTTTTTTTTTTGTAATAAACCCACAAATACATGCAGACCTACATGTATCGAATGTCTCACATTACAGGCATATGAAAATTAAGCTTAGCATACTGAATAGTTATACTGTAACTATAACTATCTTGTTTAATGTTTAAATATATTTTAAATGTAAAAAAAAACAAAAACAAAAACAAAACAAAACAAAAACCCAAGACCATAAGAGGAGAAATGGTACCACCCATACTGTGCTGTCTCTTCCATATCAATCATCATTGAAGGAAAGGAGCCAGGAACTAAAGTAAAAGTCTATCTCATGGGAGCATTTAGTTAACTAGAGTTTCTTCTTCTTCTTCTTCTTCTTCTTCTTCTTCTTCTTCTTCTTCTTCTTCTTCTTCTTCTTCTTCTTCTTCTTCTTCTTCTTCTTCTTCTCCTA
>NC_034594.1:116174824-116179714 GCF_900095145.1 Mus pahari | reverse complement strand
CTTCTTCTTCTTCTTCTTCTTCTTCTTCTTCTTCTTCTTCTTCTTCTTCTTCTTCTTCTTCTTCTTCTTCTTCTTCTTCTTCTTCTTCTCCTACTCCTCCTCCTTCTCCTCCTCCTCCGCCTCTGCCTCCTCCTCTTCCTCCTCCTCCTTCCCCTCCTTCTCCCCCTTCTCCCCCTTCTCCCCTTATCCTCCTCCTTCTCCTTCTCCTTCTCCTTCTCCTTCTCCTCCTTTTCCTCCTCCTCCTCTTCCTCCTCCTCCTTCCCCTCCTTCTCCCCCTTCTCCCCTTTCTTCACCTTTTCCTCCTTTCCCCTTCTCCCCCTTCTCCCCTTATCCTCCTCCTCCTCCTCCTCCTTCTTCTCCTTTTCCTCCTCCTCCTCTTCCTCCTCCTCCTCCTTCTCCTTTTTTTAGAGAAAGACAAAGATTATATGCCCCAGTATAGGGGAAGGCCAGGGCCAGGAAGCAGAAGTGGGTGGGTTGTGTAGCAGGGCAGGGATGAATGTATAGGGGACTTTCGGGATACCATTTGAAATCTAAATGAAGAAAATATCTAATAAAAGAAGAAAAATTATTTGGAAGCATGAAAAATGGCCAATGGATCCCGAGCAAAGTAACAGTAATGATCACGATGAAGATGATGATGAAGGTCTCATCATGCCTGATTTCATGTTACACTACAAAGCTTTATTACTAAAACCAGTATGGACTAGACTAAAATGTATATGTCCATAATGAAACCAAACCTATATAGACATAATCCTATCTCAGTGTGCTTTTTTTTTTTTTTCAAAGATGACATGAGCACTGGACTTTTAAAAAGCCTTTGGACAATTTGTGCTGGGAAAACTGAATAACACCATGTACGTGATTGAAACCAGATCATGACAATCAACCTCAAATGGATCAAAGAACTTAATGTAAAAGCTGAAACTCTGAAATTTGCAAAGAAGAGTCTTCCAAATAGAGGTACAGCAATGACTTTCTGAACAGGCCTTCTCTGGCTCAGAAGAGGGAGTGAGAACTAATGAAATAAAAACTTCCCTATGTGCTAGAAAACACTTAATCACAATAAGGCCAAATGCATGGCATGGGAGAGACTTTTGCCAGATATATATTGGACATGATATTAATATCTAGAATATGCAAACAACTATTTTTTTTGATTTTTTGAGACAGGGTTTCTCTGTATAGCCCTGGCTGTCCTGGAACTCTCTTTGTAGACCAGGCTGGCCTCGAACTCAGAAATCTGCCTGCCTCTGCCTCCCAAGTGCTGGGATTAAAGCTATGCGACACCATGCCCAGCTACATCTAAATATTTTAATCTGCATAAGAAACAAACAGTTAAAAATGAGACATAGTTGCCAAATTGATAAAAGTAAATCGTTGATAAATATTTTTAAAGTGGTCAATATCCTTTACCATAAAGAAATAAAAATTATAAGTATTCTGAGATTCCACGGTTGGAGAGATGGCTCAGCCATTAAAGGCTAGGCTCACAACCAAAAATGTGAATTATTTCCTTTTAGATGAGCACTGCAGTGTCACAAAAACAAAACAAACAAACAAAAAACTAAAACCACCACCAACGAAAACCTAACAAGTACAGAGATGAAATTCTGAGCCATATATATATATATATATATATATATATATATATATATATATATATATATGAGACATAAAGAGGCAGTGACCCACAGAGAGACAAACGAGACACAGAAATAAACTGAGAAACAGGTGGTGTTGCCTTAGGCACATAGATATGCTTAATTGAATACATGAACAAGGTGACTGGGACCATATGCTTTAGTTTATCGCTTTGGGTGTTTACAGTTGAGTACATAAGTATCAGTTTAACTCTTTGAGAACTGTGTGGAATTTCTAGCAAATTTTATTTATCTTTACAAGGATCCTGAAGAGATAAACTACAGTTTTCTACAATGAGTAAAAAGAAGCCAATACTTTTACTCTAATGCATCAGCTATTGGGTTCATGAGAAAGGTACACACTGTCTGGTGAAGGAAGATACTCTTTCCAACAAAGGCAATTCTCAAAGGCCAGTGAGTAATCATCAAGACTTTCTTAGGAGTAATATTTGGTTAAATGACAATAGGTATTGAGAAAGTAAGAGGAGAGTTAAAGAAATAGATACATACCTAATAAATTGCTAATGCATAGATTATTTGTCCATTTTATGAAATGTAACACATTATAAAATTTCTTTATAATGATAAAACATGCCTATATTATCTATAATTGCACCATATTATTCATTTTCTTCTCTAACAGTAGATTACTACAAATTTTTCTAGGTAGGTTTTATGTGAAAGGTTCTACATGGGCAAGCCAAATTAATGGCTTTGACCATTCTTACTAAAGGTGATATGCTGATATGAAAGCTTATGTGGAAGGAAAATTTAAATGTGTATGTGAAGTATGAACTTGACTATCCAGTTCGTGATAATATCACTATGTGTTAAAATTAGTTTTAGCTCTTCAAACTGTATGCTTTTGACCTTCTTCACAGTTCCCATATGCAATTTATTTTATCTTTAATAAAAGAATATCAGACATATTTTAACATTCCAGGATCATAGATCTTTGTCTCATATATATTTTACTTTGAAATTCACTAGAGACAGGCAAAGTGATTGAGTGACTAATTTTATAGTCTTAACTTATAAAATTTTTTTCAGGGATTTTTATTAAATACTTCATGTGATTAGATATACTGTACATAATTTATTTGTAATCCTTTGGGTTCCCTAAATCTGCTCATAACCAGTAGAACACACTGACAATAATACAATATTATTATTCATAATTCTAATTTTATTATTATTCATAGTTATTAACTTCAGTATGAAACTACTTTGTTTATCATATCTCCATTTTTTAAAGTGTGGTTTTGAAATATGGTGTACTAAGTACTGATTTAAAGATATTTAGGTTCAGCATGGGTGATGAAATTCCTCTACAGATGGTTTTGGGTGTTCAGGTAACTTTTAAGAAGCAGATTAGGGAGGGGTGTGTGGGAGTGTTTGGAGGGAGGAAAAAGAGTTATATTTCTAGTGGATGAAAAAATTTATTCTTTAGAGGACAGACTGACTGTGCATAAATATGGGCTGCTATGTCATCAAGTCATGCCTTTGCCTTGTTCTCTCTTATACACCCCTTTTCTGGCTTATATGTTTCCATTTTCTTCTTGTCCTCTGTGATTCAGTGTCACATGCCAATAGTCAGAGCATGCTGGTGCCTTTGTATTGGGGTTCCAGAACTCTAATTATGTAGATCTATTATTTGTAAATTGAGGGCCTTGTAATATTTCAAAAGAAAAACCAAAATTACAATAATATGAAAGAAAAGAAATCTCCAGTAGTAACTGAAAGTAAAAAATATATCCTGATGTAAATATAAAGATAATTTTTCCTGGAATTTCCATATTAGAAACTAAAATTTATAACTGTAGATATTCTTAAAACAAAACAAAACAAAAACCCAAATAGACAAAAATACTCCTCTCTTCTCTTTCATTCCAACAATAAAGACTACGGCCTGGTTCTTCTTGCCAAATTCCAAAAAAAAAAAAAAACCCACAAAAAAACAAAACAAAACAAAACAAAAAAACATGTTTGATGTTCCTGGCAACTCAAACAAAACTTGGAAAGCATACAAACTCACACACAAAAGCATTCTAAGGCTTTTCTGTTACCTTTTGCCAGTTCTCAATCTCTTTTACAGATATTTAGAGTTTAATTTAATTCTATGAAAAAATATCATAAGAAGTTTCAATTACATGTTAAGAATCACAGGCAGTTAATGGCATCAACTATTGAAAAAATATTAATAACCATGTAATTACCTTACTGAAAAGATCAATGTAGAATATTCTTGAATGAGAATATTGCAATGTTGAATGTATAATAACAAGTTATTCTAGAAAATGAGAAATATTCAGACTGCCTGAACCACATTTCACCCTTCATTACATTTTGACAACAATGACTGAAATTTTTCTAAAATTCTCTACATAGTTAAATATTATCATATAACCATCAAATATGCAAATTTAAGAAAATTTTTTTATAATCAGACATTAAACCATCTTGCCTTTAAAATTAAGAAAAATACATAATAAAAATAGATGTGAATAAATAAAAGAATCCATTTGACATTTATTATCAATAATGATATTTATGTGACATGAAGAAAAGACACAAACATACTATTTTCACACAAATAAATATTATCTGGTTATTTGATAATTTTCAAGTTATTTCCAAGACTTTTGTTTCACAATCAATTGTGTCTATCCAAAACTACAAATCAAAACATTCTCCATCACTGACATTTTTTAAAAAAAAGAATTACAGTTAACATGCAGGTATGAGTAACAATATAATTTGCTGCTACCAGAAATCAGAAAGGGTATTTTGTTAGTAATTTTTTCAGTAGTGAATATCCACACATACCTATGTTCTACACAATTATTTCAGGCAGTGATAGAACACATATGCAGGAGAGTGGCTCTGTAGGCTTCAACGAGAGCTCAGAAATTACAAGTGACAGTGTAGTTCATGTAGAACACATATTTTCACATATGGATAGATGTCAAGTATAAAGATACCTGCATGACTGCCAGTCATATAAAAGCAGTGAATGGTATGTGAAATAGGAAACATTTAATAACGAGAATAAATCTGATATGTGTGTGTATGTCTATTATGTGTTCCTTATTTTCACCAAGAATATATGTCTACTGATTTATCCATACTATTTAGGCTTGTGTACTAACATACACTGTATTTTCCGTTGTTGTAAAAATGCCTCAATCAAAAGCACTCGGGGCCGGGGAAAGAGCGGACTGGTGAGGGGACCCGCAGCTGGTCCCGA
>NC_034594.1:116165708-116174139 GCF_900095145.1 Mus pahari | reverse complement strand
AAAAAAAAAAAAAAAAAAAAAAAAAGCACTCGGGAGGAAAGGGTCTCATATCTTTGAGATTATAGTCCACCATTAAGAGAAACCAAGAAAGGGGAGGCATTAGCTCTTCATATCTATTAATGGACTATATTTCAATTTATTTTCCTTATTCTAAATACTTTATCAATATTTCAAAGTTTTAATGTGCAAAGCTTTTCATCTTTTCTTAAATTTATACCAAATTTGGTAGGCATTTATTTTACTATTGAAATTTAAATTAGTTTAAAACTCTATGTAGGAAAGTTCATTTAACTTTCTCATAAATTACTGTTTATTATCACTGAAAATAGTTTACCTTTTAAATTGTGTGTGTTCATGGCATATAATTTTGCAGTCTGAAATACACCTCCAGGCATTATTATTAAGTCAAAATTATTTATCTTTCTATTTCTTTAATGATTTATCAATGTCAGGATGGAAAATCTCAAACTCATAGCTTCCAGGTCTATGGACTAATTTGCTCTGTGAAATAGACACCCCTTGACTGTGTGATTCTCTAACATTTAACCTCCCAGGTACCTGATCAGGTAGGACAAGCCCACCAGACTCGGTGTGTTTTCACTCATGGCTAAGGAAATCTACGTTATCTATGGGCCATGTTTTTATGTATTCGCCACTTGATTGGCATATATAGTGGATCTATATCTTTAATACAATTAATGCTGCCATATTAAGCAATATCAGCAATTCCTGAGTGTTCAGTTTTCTCCATAGTCTTTCAGGAATGTTTAGATGTTAGCTGTTCTGACTTGACTGAGATGAAATTATAATGAAAATTTTATTTGCATTTCCTGATGATTAAGTATATTAACCCTTTTCATCTGAGCATTGGTTCTATATGTCTTTATTCTGTATTCCTATATTCTTCTTTAAGAATTTCAAGAATTCTGAATTTCTGCATATTAGTAGTCTATAAGATGTATACCTAGAAAATATCTTGTGCTTTTATTTGAAAGTATTTTAATTTATTTCTGTGTGCATATACTTCTCTCTTTGTGTGATTCCGAGTATACACACATGTGTTTGCAGGAACCAGAAGAGGCATAAAAGACTTCAGATACTTTAATAGTTGAGTTACTGCTCTACATAGGTACTCTGAGACATATGACACAGATTCTGGAACCTGAAATCCAGTTCTCGGTACTGGACAACAAGTGAATTTTTTTCCCGTTTAAATTTTACATATTTTTTAAAGTAATTTTAATCAAAACAAAACTATATTACTTTTCCCACTCACTTTCTTCCTGAACCCCCCCCCCCAGGTACCTTTCTTCCTTCCTATTTTATGTCCCCCATTACTCTCAAGTGGATAGCCTTTTCGTTTGATTATTATGTTTATGTGAATGTATATCTGTGAGTGTGTGCTGTGTGTGTGTGTGTGAATAAATATGTAAATAGAACCAGCTGAGTCCATTTTGGTAGTCAGTATGTGGTTTCAGAGTGATCTCCTCTAATAAGGAGTTGCCTTTTTGATAAAGGCTTTTTCTTCTCCCAGTACTTAATAATTGGCTGTAGGTTTTTGCACCTGTGTAAGACTTTGAATATTCCCCCTTTCCATGTTAGTATATCAATTGTTATAGATATTGCTGTGATGGTGTTTATGTAACCTTTTATAGGAAAAAACTGTATTGTAGAAGATTTTCCATATTCTGGCAATAAAAAACATTTTGCCTGGGCATATTCCAAAGCCAAAGATGGAGGTCCTGTCATAGATATATCTTTTATGGTTGGCCTCCCAAAAATATTTTGATCTATGTATTGTTTTCAGGTGTGGTTATCTCTCTTGGTCTCAATTTTCTTCAAAATGAGGCTTCTTTAATGAGAAGTTGTAGCTAATTTAACTTTAATTATAAGGATAATATTTATAATGCAGTAAGGAATTAAGCTTCTCTATCACAATGATGGTAATGGATTATTTCCTAAATCTCATGACATCTTAACCCTGGGAAGCTCCTGGGAAGTTTTCCAATACCAGGGATCTTACAGAGAAGCAATACTAGATTAATTGTATTAATTGTTTAGATTAATATTTGAGAGATATTTGTTACCATTAACATGTGTACAATTCCATAAATCGTAAGTCTGCACATGGGTAGTACTTTTTGTTTTTCTCTATTGGCCTTTTGCCTAGTATTTTATAGAACTAAGGAAGCTAGACAACAGCAAAGGAGCTTTCATGTCAGATCAGCTTGAATAAACCAAATCCTCAATAGTAAGTACGTGGTGCCTATATCATACGTGGCCCACTATCAACTGGTGAGAGACAACTAATACGTAAATCAATAATCTATCTTGTTTAGGGAATCATTTAACTATGTTCACCCACCATTCAAAGGAAGACTGCCTGCCGTGAGCCCCCTGACCTCCCACCCGCAGAGGTGGGGCAAAGACAATGACACATAAGCCAAGGCAGGGTTTGAGCAGCTTCCACAGCTTCCCCACTGCAGCTGCCTTTATTCTCTCTACAGCTCACCCCAGCTCTCTACAGCAGTTCAGTTTCTCCCCTCTGCTTCTCCACTTCTCCTCAGCTCTAGCTCTTTATTTTGGGATCACCCAATTTATCCCCTTCCACCCTCTGCACTTGCCCCTCATTGCTCATCATCCAATCAGCATTCAGCATGTTCTATACACGAACCATGCAAGCAAACAGGATGGGTGTTGATAGGCCAGTGACTCAATATCATGCTGTATGACCCTGTAAGTCAGGCAGGCAGCGCTTAAACACTCAGGTGCGCATAATCAGGTTTTTGGTAATCAAGCAGGGAATCACGGGGCTTGGCAGTAAACCAGGGTGCCTTCTTGGCTCACAGGGCCGCAGCCACGGCCACACCCGCTTCCCACAGAAGACTTTGAACCTGGTACTGGGGGGTTGTTACTATATGGTGCATGTATGCATTACTGTTGGCTTGATTGTCATAACTTCATTCAAAATTTTATACAAGTGTTCTCTCTACATATCTATATTTATATACTGTAATATATATATATATAATGTTATATATATATATATATATATATATATATATATATATATATATATATATATTGTTATCTTTAATATAATCTAATTGAAACCCAAATCAATAACTATTAGGGAAACACATAGGGAAGTCCTTTTCAAGAAGGACTACTTCAGGAAAGGAGTATCTGATCAGGGCTGAATTTGCTCAGGAAGGCAAAAAATTGATGATTCAGACCTCACAAAAATTAAAACTCTTCTGTAGTTAAAAAAAAATCAATCAAATGAATAATAAGAGAATAATAAAAGACAGAGGGGGAGGGAGGGGAGAAGGAGAGAGAGAGAGAGAGAGAGAGAGAGAGAGAGAGAGAGAGAGAGAGAGGGAGAGGTGGGTGCAGAGAAGGAGAGGGAGTCTGAGAGGGAGAGGGAGAGGGAGAGAGACAGAGATTCATAGAGGGAGAAAGAGAGAGACAGAGACAAGCAGAGAGATAGATAAAACCTTTACCAACAATATATCTGACCACATATTAACATCTAGAATATGCAAGAAACAAAAAAAAAAAAAAAAAAGTAAAGGAGGAACCATCTAACCCAATTAAAATGTTTCCTAGAGATGTAAACATAGAATTCTGTATTTTTAAAATTGCTTTTTCTTCCTTCATATTGTACATCTTGACTGTGGCCTCCCTTTTCTCCACTCTTCACAGACCCTTCAACATCTAGCCTCTTACCCAAATCCACTGCTCCTCCATTTCTTTTAAGAAAAGAGCAGGCCTCTGAGGGATATCAACTGAATATATCTTAACAGTATACAATATGACTAGGAACAAACCCAATTATCAAGGCTGAGTGAAGCAACCCAGAAAAAAAAAAGTGTCCCAAGACCATGTGTGGGACTTAGGAGACTTGGCTAAGAAGTAACTCCAAAAAAGATATCTATCTATCTATCTATCTATCTCTATCTATCTATCTATCTATCTAGATAGAGATAGATAGATATATCTATATAGATATATAGATATAGACATAGATATAGACATAGATATAGATATAGATATAGATATAGATATCATCTTTAGCGATTGGAGAAATGAAAATTATAAAAAAATTGAAACTTCATCTAAACCCATGCAGAATGGCTAAGGTGAAAACAAACAAACAAACAAACAAACAATAAACTCTAGTAAGGTTGTGGGCAAAGTGGAAATCACAGCCCTGTTGACTACAGAGTAAATGGGTACAATCACTCTAGAAATCAGTATGGAGAATTTTCAAATAAATTAGAAGTAATACTATCTATTCTACAGGTTCATTTTCTCCCTTCTTTAGGTGTGTCTGCAATATTGTTTCTACGTTTGTTATAGAGAAACTTTTTGACCTCACAAAGTCAAATTTGGAGACTTTTAAGTATTGTCCTTATTGGTTATGACAATTTAAAGTATAACATTCTTTTTCTAGATCATTAATCTGTTCTCACTATTTATCAGCAGATAGTGAGAAAATTATGTAACTTTCATCTTTTCCGTATGATCTTCGCATTTGGAACAATTTCTTTAAAGAGAAAATGATCTTGGCTGTGAGATATATTTTGATAATTTCATGGAGGGTGAGATGACTACCAGTGTGGGGTTAATTAACAGGTCCTCTGCCCTTCTCAACTGGTTTGATTTCAGTTTTTATGTAACATGATCTCCTCCATTTCTGAAAACATGGTTTGTGGTAAATTTAAACTTATGCCTGGATAATGCCAAACTTACATTTTGTTCAGGTTTGCCAAGCCCTGTGTGGTTTCTAGATGATTAAAATTTTGGGTTGATATTCCATTTCTAGGGAATATGTTACTTATATAAAAAAATGTGATTGCCATTAAACTGTAGACTTCCTTTGGAGCTATGAATCTAATTTTTAAGAAATGTTACACTAGTACAAAAAAATTTCATTTACAATTTTGTGTCTTTCAGCTCCTGATTTTGCATCTCATTTTTGCTCAATTTATTTTGCATTTCTAAGATACTTTTGAGATTTTAATTTTTCTAGGGCTAAGTCATAACATCTGCAAAAAAATTATCATTTGAATTTTACTTTTTTCTGTGTGTAGCTATTTTATTTTTATTGTTGTCATTGCTTATTTTTTCTGGCTAAAATCTCAATTAGTATATTGACTAGGGCTCATGATGATAGAAATTTTCTCTTGCTTCTGTTTTTCAGATAAAGTCCTTTAAAAAAAATTCCCCTTTGCAATAGTATGTTGATTGTAGGATCATATATATCATTGATCATATCATATTGTTAGTTTTTTCCTCATCTATAGGGAATCTATAGGGATGATTATGTAATTTTAAATCATGATGTTATGTGCTGTATTACATTTTTGGCTTGTGTATTTTGAGTGATCCTGGCAATTGTAAAAATGAATTTACTTGATTTTTGTACAGGTCCCTTTTAATGTGTTGATATATTCAATTTGCAAATATTTCATTAAGGATTATTGCATTCATGTTTATCAAGATTAGTGTATATTTATTTCTTTTGTTTGTTCTGATTTGGAAGGGTAACTGAGGCTTTGAAGAGTGATTTCAGAAGATATTTTCTATTCTTTGTTTTGTAGAACACATTGAGAAAATGTTCTTAGTTATTTAAAGGTAAGGTAGAATTCTGTAGTAAATAGCTAGGTGCAGAATTCCTTTGTGGGGGACATTTTGATAGTGTATCAATCTTTCTGCTTCATGTTGATCTATATAGATTTTTCTCATCATGTGAATTCAATTTGTTTTCTATTTATATTTTGGGTTCCAGAGGTATTATTTTAATGCTATTTTCTCTAATATTCTGAATTTGATTTTTTTTTATCTCTCTCTGTCTCTTTAAGACTTCATGGAAAGAGATTTATCATGATTTATAGTTTCAAAGAAAAAGCACTGTGTTTTTGGTCATTATACTGTTCTGTCATATTCACCTATTTTTGCTCTGATATTCATAATTTGTATTTAATCTGATTTATATATTTTCCCAGATGTAATAACACTTTTATACAATAACTCAAAAATCTTATTAAAATCTGTTCAGCCTTTAGACAGACATGATCACCATATGATTTTAATTTATGTGACATATTCTAATGTTGAGTTTCTATTATTACTTAATTTTCTCTCCTAAGTATATTTGCATAACTTTCTATGCTTAATTTTATTCCATATCTTCTTTGTAATTTTTAATTGATTGAATATATAATGTGTTCACATGGCAGAAAACTAACATAAACAGAGAAGAGAAGTATGTCAGTGTCACACTGCAAGTTTTTTAGTTTTAAGTGCTTGATAATTTTATTCATGTGTTCATCCCTTTAATACTATGTAGTGATAGTCAATATTTATACATATCTTGTAACTAATAATTGGATAGCTATTATTATCAATTATACACAATTTACTTTATTATTTTATATTAGTAAGTAGCTATCAAATATTCTCTTTTAATTTATCACTGTAGTTGGTAATGTAGGTGTTCCTGTTTCTATTCTAGCTGTGATAGACAAATATCATGATTGAAAGAAACTTACAAACAGAAATGGTTTTAGTTTACATTTCCATGTTATAGCTCATCATTAAGGGAAACCTAATGCAAAACCTAGGGTGGGAACCTGAAGACTGGCCTGCTTGCTATATCAGGAAGAATAATCTCTATCCAAAGAAGTCAGTGAAAGAGAGCAGAAACCTTGAAGGTATCTTTCCCACTTGCAACTCATGACTAACTCCTTTTATACAGCTCACAATCATCCCACACCACAGGATAGGCAATCCTATATTAATTAACATTTAATGCAAAACCCTACAAATATACTGATAATACAATCACTCATCTCTGGTACTACTTTTTCAGGTGACACTTGTCTTAACCAAGCTGACAGTGAAGGAGCTAGAAAAAGTAACCAAGGAGCTGAGGGGTGTTGCAGCCCCTTATGAATTAACCAGTGTCCCCAGAGCTCCCTGGGACTAAACCACCAACCAAAGAGTACACATGGTAGCACTCATGGCTCTAGCTGCATATGTATCAGAGGATGGCCTAGTTGGTCATAAATGGGAGTAGAGAACCTTGATCCTGTGAAGATTCTATGCCCCAGTATAGGGGAATGACAGGGCCAGGAAGCGGTAGTGGGTGGGTTGGGGAGCAGGGGAAAGGGGAAGCATTTATGGGGTTTTCACAGGGAGAACCAGGAAAGGGAATCACATTTGAAATGTAAATTAAGAGAATATCTAATAAAAAAATTCTTCAAAGGAAAAAAAAGGCAAATAAAATAATAGAAAATATGTTCTGCACATTTTTCTTTTAAAGAAGAGCTACTCATATTTCCTTTAATGAAAATGTATTTCTATAACAGCTGGTTAGCTGGGGAATACGTTTCACACCTCCCCTTCCTTTTACACGTGGCCATGAGACTATAATTTTGCTATCGGGTCATTAGCAGGGGTAAGTTCACTAAATTTTATGCTGTTTGGAATTATTATCTTTGATACATATTCTGCTTTTTTCACCTGGGTGCTTCAGGCTAAGCTCAGAAAAAAAGCTAAGTGACCAATGTGTAACGCAGAGTTCTTCTGCTCCTCTGCTGGCTGGATATTTTAGAACTGAGTCCATCTATATCTACCACTAAGAGAGATTTAAAAATCTACTCTATTTGAAGTAAAGTGCACAGTATGGTTGATGGGCATGGCAGAGGTAAACTTTAGTAATTACACTCATGCACATGCTGGAATCCACTAATCCCTTAAGAGATTTCTACTCTTGAAAATGTTTCCTTGTCCTTGAAATCAAACAGAAGTAGCTGTAAGAAAGTATACATCAGAGCACCTCAGAGAGAAGCATGCAGGGCCGCAAGAGTGTTTGACACAGGAGATTGTGTGTCACTTCATTATCGTGAAGGTTAATTCCAATTGTACACTGTAATGTCAGCAACAGTTTGAACTGGTATTGATGTAAAAGATTTAAGGTAGTCTCTAAATTGTTCTTTTTGTGAGATTGTTGTGCTCATTAGCTGGAAATTCAACATCATGTTTATTTCACAGTAAATGATATAGCACTTTAATAAATTAATAGGTTTGATTTAAGTGAATTACAGTGCCTTAAATAAAATCATTATGTTAAGAAAATTAAGATGTATCCTGTATATTGCACTTTATTATTAATTTTTATTACATTGTAAATTTCATATTGTTTTAATTATATTTTCCTCTTCCTTAATTCTTTCCAGAGTCATCCTCTCCACTCTCATCTCTCTATTGCTTCAACATTTTCTCCCACTTCTTTCTCTCTCTCTCTCTCTCTCTCTCTGTTTGTTTTCATTTAATCTTTATTATTATTATTATTATTTTCTTTATTTACATTTCAAATACTATCCCGAAAGTTCCCTACACCACCCGCCCCTGCTCCCCTACC
>NC_034594.1:116157029-116164630 GCF_900095145.1 Mus pahari | reverse complement strand
CTCCCTCCCTCCCTCCCTCCCTCCCTCCCTCTTTAATTTCTCTACTAAATTAAGTACCTCAGTTTCACTCTATCTTCTTTTAACTCTTTTTTTGTTTTGGTTTTTTGAGACAGGGTTTCTCTGTATAGCCCCAGCTGTCCTGGAACTCACTGTGTAGACCAGGATGGCCTCGAGGTCGGAAATCCACCTGCCTCTGCCTCCCAAGCACTGGGATTAAAGGCATATGCCACCACTGCCCTGCTCTCCTATTGTTACTATCCCCATCTAATTCTATCTTTATTGTCTAGCTACTTTTGAAGTGAGACCTACACAGGAATGTTATCACCATACTAATCAGGAGATACACTATCCAAGAAAATGAATTAATAATTATAATTTCATTCATGAAATGATTTCTCCTGGCAGTTATCATATATTAATATGTCCACAGCTTTGGGTTAAAATTTAGGCCCACCTTTCATCTTATATGCTATGTTCCCTAACCACTGGATTGAGAATGAAGGACTTAGGCATGGTGTCATAATTACTGATATATATTTGTATCAAGAATATCCTGTTTCTTGAATTTTATTCACCACTTCTTACTCTTGCAATTTTTCTCTACTTTTCACACAAAATGTTTGAGTCTTGGCATGTGTGTGTGTGTGTGAGAGAGAGAGATGTATATCCCAATTTACAGTTGAAAACTCATAAATTTCTGGTTTACTAAATCAATGTTTCTGTGTTTATTGCCACCTACTTTAAGAAGTTTCTCTGGAGAGGAAGGAGTTGCAATGACCTCTGGTTATATGTGTCATTAGAAGTCAGTTTTATACTGTGTCAATTTAGTAGAATAATAATAATGTGTTTCCTTCTACAACCTATGGCCTATATAAAAAACAGCTTCTTGGCCCTGTTAACAGTGGTTCTCTTGAAGACACCTTTAAATGCAATCAGAAGGGGTTGATTATTCCCATAACATAAATTACTGTTGTACTAATGACGTATCATGTCAGCCTAGTGATTACTGTAGCTTGTAGGGCTCAGAGCTTGGTTAAGTTGATGATTTCTGACTGAAAGAATTTCCAAAATGTTCCCAGAATCATATGATATCATAATTTATAATATCTGAATCCCACAATTTAATTACAATGCATTTCATAAAAGATAATTATTTTTCTTTTCCCAAGGCTATGAATAAAGATACTCAATAGTTTTAGAGATCTAAATTAATATTTATAGTATGTACTCCATATGATATTGAGTATTGTCCTCTCAAGATCTGAAAAAAATGTGTTAGAATATTGATGGTGCTTACATTACATTTCTAGATTGCTTTTTGTATTATGTTCATTTTACTAATGAGAGCAGGATATCAACTCAGCCATAGAACCTTCGACTTGCACCTGTCCTGTCTTCATGATGTACTGACCAACTGGAGCTCAGAGCTGCTGACAGTGGTCAACTAATGACTGGTCTTACTTGAGACCTAAGCCACAAGAGGGAATCAATATCTGACAGTGCCTGGATGGTCAGGAACTGGAGGCTGAATAGCTCAATACCTAGGACAGAACCAAACACAACTGACAAACAAAATAAAACAAAAAAATATATACACAAATTTGCCAATGAAATTATTTTTTAACAATATTCTGCTACCAATGATATCTGATATCTGTGTTCAGTGCCCAGCCCCATCCTCATCAGAGAGACTTTAGATGGCATATAGACATTATAGGTGCTCACACAGACTAAGTGACAATCATAGAGCCAGTACAAGTATGTTCTAAGTCCTCAGCATACATGATGTGGTTGTGTATCTTGGTAGTGCTGTAGAATTCCTAATAGTGAGATAGGGGCTGTCTCTGACTCTTGGCTGCTCTTGGTCCTTTTCCTCCTTGTGGATTGCCTAGTCTAACCTTGATTTTGGCTAGTCTTATTGCAACTTAAATGAATAAGTTTGGATGCTATCACAGGGAAGCCTGCTATGCTGAAGGGAAAATGAAGAGCTATGGATGTGAGAGAGTGAGGAGGTGAGGGAGAACTGGGTGGAGTGGAGGAAGAGAGACTAAGGTTGGTATGTTTTATATGCAACAAGAATAAAACTTTAAAACAAGTATGTACTCAAGTATAAAATAAGACACAGAATATAACAGGTCTAACTTTTAGCAGTCAAAATTTAACTTAATATTTATCTTTAGATTTTATAGGATTGTAAATTATTTGCTATAATTTTGCCAAATTAAATATATGATTATGGGAGTATATTGCTAGATTTTATCGCTATTTCATTTTTTCTCGCCTATTATTTTCATTAAAACTAGGAAGATAAATTTCTAGGAAGTAAAATAGACTGTTAGAGTTGTTAATCTACATAAAAAGCCTGAGGTTCAATGAACTTGCTGGATTTTTTTAGTAGTGCATAAAAGAATTGCCTCGAAGTTGTCATCTGTATTTCCATGATCAGCATCACCTTTATTTAGATAATGCATGCAGCACAACTCATACACAATTACTGGCAAGCTCTATTTAAACAACAAAGCCTGATCTGTTCTTCAAGGGTGGCTTCTAACACTCGTGCAAAGGTATGACACAGAAATTCTTTGGTGTGAGAAAATCCGATTTCAATTCATTCCTCATTTAAGAAAGGCTTTAAATCTTCATACTCACAATGTAACATAAGGAGAAAATTTATCTCGTAGAAAAAAAAATACAGCTACATTACTAAAGGATCAAAGAGAACACAGTTTTGGATGATTGAATTTAGGGAGATAGAATAGTTATACTGCACAGCCACAGATAGTAATTTGGCATTACATATTGGAAGCATGATCTACCAAAAAAAAAAAATCAAGTGATAAAAATTTATTGCTAAAACTATATTTTATAGAAATCAAAAAGCAAAGGTACAGAGCTCATCACTAAGACTTCAGAACTGGAAAATAATGTGGATCAAACCAATGTAGGGCAGAAGTGAATGGTGATTCTGTATTACATAGTTTCAACCTCTGAAGTTTATTCATCATAATTTGGAGTATAGCATTATACCCACTGCGCATTTTATAAACTTACTTAAAATATGTTAATAAACTATATCTGATTCTTCAGAAAAAGAGTGTGTCATGTGTGTGAGACACAATAACATATGTTTATTCTTATTCTTCTGATAAGCCTCAATTATAAAATTTCCTATAAACTCAACCCAGAAACAAATATATATGTTTCTTTGTTTTTTAATATCTGACATATGTCTAAGCATACCAAAATGAAACATAAATTAGCATTTCTTGCTACATTGTGCAGTTTATATTTTTAATAAATCTGAATAGAGAATCTAGATTTTCTCTCTCCTCCCCATCTTCCTCTCTCCCTTCCTCTTTCCCTAATATTCTCTCCTGTGCAATGAAACCAGAAAGGAGATATTTTTCTCTACTTATGAAAATGTCATGATGTCATGAGTATATACAATTAAATGTGATAATATCTACCCACCCTTTTCAACCAAATTACCCTCCATCATGAAAAGAGGGATTTTTTTTTTCTGGGAAAAAAATGAGTAGAGAACTGTGGGAAACAGTTAAACTCATGGGTTGTGTACACTCCATGTATTTGTGATGGCTGTTCTTAGTTGTGAACCTTACTATATTTGGAATTGACTAAAATCCAAATGGTTGGACATACCTGTGACTATTTTTTTAACCTACCAGTGATAGGTTGAGTATGGAAACATATGTTAAAGTTATAGATTTTATGTATCTGTGATTAATTAGACCTATTTAAATAAAGAATGGAGATGAATCAAAGCTATGTACTCATTGTTTAAACCTCCATTGACTTTTCTATAGATAAAACACAAAATATAATGGTGGAGCTTGATGCATTGCCACTAATGGTCACAGTCAGATCCAGAAATGCAAGGTTCTCCATACATACCCTGTTCACCTCTTACTTTACCATTCTTAGGGCTGTTGCTGATCATAAGTATTGCATTTCCTTGAGCACTAAAGAAATTAAATCATTCTGCACATATTTTGTCTTGCAGTTTTCATTTAATATTATTTCTAAAATGCAGATACACTTTTAATAATGAAGACGTATACTTATATTAAAGTATAGCATTCTGAAATTGA
Source organism: Mus pahari (assembly GCF_900095145.1). Classification (NCBI taxonomy): domain Eukaryota; kingdom Metazoa; phylum Chordata; class Mammalia; order Rodentia; family Muridae; genus Mus; species Mus pahari. The sequence continues at coordinate 116,160,521 of NC_034594.1, read as the reverse complement.
CTACTTTAAAATATTTTAATGAATTTTATGATTGTTTTAACTTTTGTTGTTGATAATAGTGCTATAGTGGCTAGTCCTGGTTGTCAACTTGACTATATTTGAAAAGAACTACAATCCAGAATTGAAAGGCTCACCAGTGAACCTAATCTGGAGGCTGGGAGATAGAAGTTTCTGATCTGGATCTTGGTATGGAGATCTTGAGACACAGCAGTGATTGAATCCAGAAGATAAGACAGGGAGATCTCCGAGTCCAAGGTCATCTGGGATTATAGGTGTGGTGGCACACACCTTTAATCTGGGCTACACCTTCTGCTGGGGACCATATAAGGACATTGGAAGAAGGGAGTCTAGCTCTCGCTCTTCTGCCTGCTTGCTGTGGGAGACTAAGCAACCGCTAGACCCTTGGACTTCCATTCACAGCTACTACTGAACCATTGTTGGGAATTGGACTGCAGACTGTAAGTCATCAATAAATTCCTTTACTATACAGAGACTATCCGTAAATTCTGTGACTCTAGAGAACCCTGACTAATACAAGTGCTGTTGTGAAAATCTTTTATTTTTGTTCATACTGCTATAGATTTTTTATCCCTAGGACAAAGGTAAAACTGAACTATGTTTTGAATAATTTTACAAAACAGCATATCAGCTTATACACATGTTTTCAGTTGGCACCTAACAATTTCCAGAGCTCCTGTCAGTGTGCTCACACACATTTGTAAGTATGATCATCCCATAGGTTCTGTCAGTATATCACTGACACTTACTGTATTTACAGACCTCCAGTTGTATCTGAATTTTATTCCTTAAGCTTGTATAAGTATGGAGACTGTGAGGATGGCTGCATGGAGGTTAGGCACACATTCCTACACTGTATGGACACTACTGTTCATTACTGTTTGCAAAAATGACTCTCTGGGGTGACCTATGAATCAATTTCACTGGTCTCTTAAGGGAGGTAATTCAGAAGCATGTTAAACTATTTTACATTATTTCTAAGTGTTCTGCCCTCTTTGAAGAGAATAAAGTTTACCAAAGTTAGTAATTTCTAGCTTCTGTCAGTGTTCAGCAGCACAGATTTAACTTGTGTCTTATTTCCACTCCTTACCTCACTCTCCATCCCAATCGTGTTTCGAAAATTTCACTGGCTTAATGCCATTTGTCTATGATCTTACTAAAGATATTCCAGTAGAATTCAAATTTTACTAAAAATTTGCACGATCTCTTGAAGAGTTCTTGGTTCCTTTTAAATTTCTTTCTGTTTTGCACAGAGTCAATTAATGCCATTTTGTTGAGCTATAGTTTCTATGAGTGCATGTGGACCGATTAGATTTTATCAGGATTGAACTCCACTCTTCTGCTATGGATGCCCTCTAAATTTATATACTATTTATTCGCTTCCTTAAATCACTCTCATGCTCTTTGTGTGTGCTTTGCTGACAAACTAAACTCTTGACTCTGACTGCACTTCCAGGGACCCCAAATCAAAACATTTGGAAAAAAAAAAAAAAAATACTACGATGATATAATTTCACCTATAATAGAACCACAGAGTTGTATTTTCTTAGAACAGTACATAAAGGTTGACAAGAGTGATTTTGCAACTCTCCAAGTGACACTGAAATGAAATGTAATCACAACTATGATACATTTGTGTAGATTAATGTAAATTGTAGTATGGTAAAATGAATAGTTTCACATAATTGGCTTTGTTGGGTTTATGAGAATAAAGGAAGTAACCATAGTTTAAGGGACTAGCAGAAAAGCTGTAGGGGAAATAGGTTTTTAGATTAAAGCCAGAGTATTCTAGCCAAAACAGAAACATGTAAAATATATAATCTAATTTTCTAACATATGAAATATAAAATAAAATAAAATACCATAAATTTTCCTCATTATAATATAAAAACCAATATAAAATGAAAGTTATTTCATAAAGTAAATTTCATTAAAACATATTTTTTCTCTAGTAAACCAACAGGTTTACATTTGCTATCCTTGCCTTTGGTAATCTCAGTTAGCACAAGTTCTTCAGTTCAGTGCTCTCATACATTTTTCACAGAAGATTAACTGCCTTTAACACCTGACTTTATTTTTTTAATTAGTAATTGCTGAGAGACTGAGGAGATGTCTTAATTACTAAAGTGTTTACCTGGCAAGCATAAAGTCTTGATTTCAGAAACTAGCTTCTACATAAAAATCCAACCATGTTGATTTGTGTTTAATAATCTATGAACTAGAAAATAGGAGCTAGCCATGTTGCTTGGTGGCTTAACTAGTCTTCCAAAATAGATGAAATTTAGGTTCTTTGAGAGATCTTAAGTCAAAATAAAAAGTGGAGAGTGATAGACATCACCCTTTAATTTTCAAATTTTTGCATATATAGCTGTATATGTAACCACATGCACGCACATTTACAAACAGGCGACCACCCAGATAATAATTACTACAAGTGACTATTGCTTTTAATGATTTATTTACTACATTTTGTTTATACTGATCAGTACATGGTAGCCTGGTACCAGCAAAAGCATTGTATGGATCTTTAGCGATGTATCAGCATACTATTTAGCTGAGTCGCCAGATGATAACTAACAGTGAAAATAAGAGTAGACTTGCTGCTGAGAGTTGGTGATTGATATAGGAGCATTTTGTGGCACAAAGATAAAGAATGGGCTAGAATACATACTTATTGATAATAATATACATTGAGTATGATGAAAATAGAAAACTCTGTTTCTGCATTTTTCATTCAGTAAATTTGGAAACATTAAACTTCCTTGGAAATCTCTCCATCTTTAACTGAAAACAAAGAAATACACTAAACACTGACATTAGCTTTTACTCTAGTTGAAGGATCGAAATGTTTTTGATTGGTTGGAATTTGGTTCCCAAATTAATATAAAAGGAAATTTATCTGAGGTTAGGATTTCTATTGTTCTTTTGGCTTATGGCTATGAACATCCACAGGTATCTCATGTGGACGAGTGAACATCTTTGTTTAAAGGAAGCTAACATGTACAGGATCCAGCTAAACAGCCAGGGCAGGTATGTTAATGAATCCTGTCCAGTTTTTAACCTAGTTTGTAAATTTTAGAAATTGAATGTGGGAAAGTGATGTTATGTACATTTACAAGTTTGTATGTGTATTTAGGCCTGGGTGTGCTTTGCTAAGTTTTTCAACAATCTCAGGATTATGGAACCTGTTGTAGAAGGCAATCTCTAAAGCAAAGAAAGCGCAGATCATTAAACAGACATTTAATATATGTCAAAATGCTTTTTATATTAATATTCATCAGGGGGGTAACACGGAAGATACTATTTCCTCATATGGTGGCTCACACCTTTAATCCCAGCACTTGGGAGGCAGAGGAAGGCAGATTTCTTTTTTTTTTTTAAACATTTTTTTATTATTATTATTTTCTTTATTTACATTTCAAATGCTATCCCGAAAGTTCCCTATACCCCACCCTCGCCCCTGCTCCCCTACCC
>NC_034594.1:116150395-116156824 GCF_900095145.1 Mus pahari | reverse complement strand
TCTCTAGCTCCCCCATTGGGGGCCCTGTGTTCCATCCAATAGCTGACTGTGAGCATCCACTTCTGTGTTTGCCAGGCACTGGCATAGCCTCACAAGTGGCCGCTATATCAGGGCAGATTTCTGAGGCCAGCCTAGTCTACAGAATGAGTTTCAGGACAGCCAAGACTACCCAGAGAAACCCTGTCTCGAAAAACAAACAAACAAATGAACAGAATTACAAAGATAATGTGAAGTAATATCTGATTATTTTTCTAATTTCTTATGGTTTTGCTTCTCCTATAGTGACAGAAAATATCTTCTTTAGATATGGTTTATTTATTTCTAGCATAACCTATTAGTGATACATATAATAAACTCTCTCTTTAAATTTGACACAGAGAAGAGAGGCTCTAGTTTCTTCTTACTCTCAGGATTTTGTAGGATTCATTTATTTAATCCACATATACAACATTAAAATATTACAAATGTTTCTACTTTCATTTCATAATTGGTCAAAAAAATTCTCTAAATTTACTACAATATTGATAAGCAGACATTAACCTTTTCAATGTAAAATCAGGCAAATGGTTCACTGGGGCTTGTTAGCATTTGGATTAACAGGTTCTGGTGAAACAAGAACCTTTTCCTCTACCATGGACCCTCATCACCACCTTTTTAAAAAACTTTCAGCTGTGCATCTATTTCTCTATTCTCTTTCCATAGCAATTTATTGAAGAAATACTTTTATATAATTATTTAAAATATTTATTGTGACCTTGTCTTTTATTCATTCATACATGCCTCATTAACACAATGTAAACACATGATTTAATCAATCTCTTTGCTAATACAGTCATGTTTTATATTGTATAAAGTCAAATCAAAAGAAGCCATACTTACTGACTGTATGTTTCACTTAATACTATATCATGAAGCTTCCCCAAGGAGCAGAGTGTCATGCTTTACCTTTGATGTTGTTGTTTTGGGACAGTCTTGCTAATTAAGCTTCCTTGGCTGCCTTGAACCCAGCTGTGTGGTTCTGGTTGGTTTCACACTTGCAGAACTCCTCCTGCTTCTCTCACTGCAATACTTGGATTTCAGATGCATACTACCTAACTTCCTACGTGTTTATACCTCTACTTTTAAGTTAATACCACTTCCCAAGCTATTAACACATACTATTGTTCTGTATTTGTTCTATTGTTATATAAAACATGAAGAATATATTCTGTTACTAAAAATAATTTTTAAAGAAAAATGTAATGTGTAACTAAATAATTGAATGTTGAATTTAAATATATTGTGAAAATTTGATGTTTATTGTATAATATGATCATAAACTTAAGGTTTAATTATATGTTGTAGATCTTAGCATAGTAACCTAACTAAGAGACATATAACATAATTTTATTTCAAAATATTGATCTTTTTATAAATGTATAAATATCTTTTATGATATCCTTTCTATCTATTAGCTCAGTACAGCATTTATCAGAGTTACTCAAAATACTGGGATCTGGAAATGGCTATATGTTAGTGCTGTAGTGTCCAACTAGAAATAAGACAATAGCCAAAGATTTATAATACAATTTGTGTTGTGCTGTATGAAGAGAAAAACATTCACCAACTTTGAATTTTTTCTCTGTAATGAATGTCCTTACTGATAAAATGGGTGCAGTCATTGTTTTCTATATAACGCCATTCTAGTATTTTTTTTTAACAATGATGACACTGTTATATTGATAATTTCTAGACTGGCAAATGGGCATGTATCTGCTAAAGTCAATGGTAGTTGAATTTAACCAAATAGCTTCTCTAAATATAGTTTCTCCAACAAGGCAGCATTGTATATAAAAGTTGGTTCAGAATGCTTCATCCCACCACATGATTTTTACTTATAGCCAGGGAGAAGGAAATGACAAGTAAAGTTCTGATTGGGTCTTGCTTGCTAGCAGTTGCATTATAGGGGAATGGACTAATGAGATGCTAATCTCATATGTAGGTATGTGGTCTGTGCTATGGCAGCCTGTCACTGGCTGAAGCTCAATTGTTGCAGTTGGCCAAGATTTGGTTGCTTAGTTACAGGGAATTATTCTTGGGTTTCAATTTATTTACATGTCAAGTGCATTTCACTATGTAAGGAGGCTGCTGTGAGGCAAATTTCATCACTTAAGTACAGAGATTTATGTCAAACTTATTTCACATTAACAATCCCATAAATATCTTGAGCCACTTGAAAGAATGGGATGTAAATTCAGTCAAGCTTGATAGCAACTGGCTTATGTTTCCTTCGGGATCATTGAATAAAATTTAAAATTACTGAGATTTAACATATTGCTTCCTATAGATTTAAAAAAATTCAGTTTTGTTAGAGTATCCTCTTACTTTGAATGTTTATAGCTATAGAAATGAGTCAAACTCTAAACTTTATTTTTGACACAGTGTTACGATTTTACTGTAGAATTTTTAACAAGATCATTGGAATTTTCCTAATCAAATATGTTACTCTGTAAAATTATCCGGACTCACCCATCTTGTTTTTTTTTTTTTTTTTCATCTATAATGGGACTGTCACAGTTTGTTCCGTTTTCATAATGAACTACAATTATCCAACATTATAAAAAAGGTTTCTTGAAGTGATGTCAGATTATTCTTAATAACTGGTTTCCAACTTAACACAAGGCTATAATTTAATCTCTGCTGACATCATAAGCTCTGTGTATTCAGTATAAGTGTGTGTTCAGTATAAGTAGTTTATGAATGGTAGGAGGACAATTCATTTAAATTATATTCTAAAATTTTGTTTCAATGAAATAAAGTTGTTTTTAAAGATCATCCCATTATTATTCAAAGACTTCATTTTCTTTATAAAAGGAAGTGAAAGAAATTATCTCCTCTCTCTATACAGTGAGTTTTTATGAATTTAAAATCTATAAAGGCTATTTATGTTATAATATCAAATTCCCATAATTAATATATGTTCAGAGGCTCTAACTTGTATATTTGGAATATATTATCTCTTTGTGAGTTGTACCTCTGAAGTGTTTCTTCAGAATCCGCATTTGCAGTGTTACATTTCATATTGCTTATTGCAAATTGAAATGCCAATCACAAATAGGCTAAGTCATTCTCACCACTCTTTATACCTTGAGGCATTAAGAACAAATCACAGCAGAAAATTAAATTGAATTACCAGGATTTATATGGAGGAAACTTCTTAAGTTCTACAGATCTTAATATATCTGTTCTTTCTTAATTAAAATTAATACATGAACTATGAAAGCGATTGCCCTATATTTTCTATATAGTGAAGACCCTGAGCAACCCAATAGTCCTAGTTCCCTCCTATCTCCACAGTCAAATCTGACTTTTTACATACTTGTTAGGCATTCAGACTTAAGTCTTCAGGATACGAACATTTTTACTCGTTAATACATTTTCATGGCCCCACAACACTTCTTCCTTTGAAAAGTCACATACATTTTCCTTTTATTCTCATCATTTTTGCCTACGTACAAGGCAGGTTAGTTAACTATTCCACAGTAAGCCTTAATTTACCAGATAATAATCTAATATACTACCAGAAATGTAATATAATTTAGAAAATATTTTAACAGAGTTTATAGATGTCATCTGTAATTCCATAGAACAAAGGAAAAAATAAATTTGCATAAGAAAATATGAACTACATTACTCCAAAATCAACATTACAGAAACACTATCATTATCATCGTCATCATCATTGTCATCATCTTCAACTTCATCTTCATCTTCATGATAAATTTTGATTATATGACAGAGCACACAAATATATCTATATCTATATATATTCCTCTCTTAATTCAATCATATTTATCTTACAATTGTCATTTTAAATTTTAATGTTACAACTTGATATTATTTTGCTTTAAATTGAGTACTATGTAGCCATGAATAACCTTGAAGTTCTAATCCTTGTGCCTTCACCTCTCAAGTGCATGTCCACTCCTGACCTTAAAAATTTAGTTCCGCTTAACCAAGTAGGAATTAATATAAGTTTAGTAAAAAGTCATCCTTAGTGCAATAAAGGAATATTTAAATACATAAACAATTTTCAAATACATATTTATAGTACTTATATTTTTCTACTGATTTTCTTGCTTTAAATAAAGGAGATAGAGAGAGAAAGAGATGAAAAAAGGACAGTCAATGAGATGAGGGAATAAGAAGAGGAAAGTGTTGAAGAAATTGGTTATTCTTATTGGAGCTAGTCATAAATTATCTAATTCAATAAACATCAAACTTTAAATGAGATTTTATCCAATATTTCAGTCACTTGTTAACTAAACATAACGAATTTGGATATGATAGGAGAAAGGAGTGAAGAAAAGAAGAGAGGAAGGAAGAGAAGTGAACATCAAGGGAAGAAGTGAGACTGGCAGTTTCTGCTGACCTATTTATGTTTTATTTAATGAAATATTCTCAATATTTCTCTATTTTAATGCTTGTTAAGAAGGGGAAATATAGATTCTGGATTTTACTGCTAATTCCACTAGTTGTCATTTCAATGTTTTGATTTAGTGACAATACTGCAGAACACTATACTGAAGTATATTAACACTCAATATATTTGGACAACTTTTCCTTTTGTTCAACATCTAAAGGAGTCCCAGTGGAAAGCAATTAAAGAAAAGCAAGGGAAATCTGATAGAATCATAGAAGACCTAGGGAAGATGTGAATTAGTGAACTGAATAAATTTTGGTCTTTTCTTAAAGTCTTGTTTTATTTCATTCTTCACCATATTAATGAATTTAATATTTTTGATGGCTGAATGAGACGCTGAGCTATAGACAGAGCAGAATATCATCAGAAATCATTTTATTACTATATTCCTTTAGCAAAACAATACTGATTCATTTCCACCTATCTTCTCTGCTTATCTCATCTCAGGTTCAGGGAGGTGTTGAATCTCATGGAGCATAACTTAGTTCTAATCAGGTACTGGTTGGTTACTGCCATAAGCTTTGTGTCACACTTGCACTAGTATGTCTTATCAGCTAGCTCTCCATTGCACACTTAAGAGTTTGTAAATGAATTGGTGCTTACATTTCTCCTTTGGTAAGATGCAAAGTAATATTGTTTTAATAGGTACACTAGTCAGTAAGGGAAAAAGCTATATCTAAGGCCCAGTTCTACTTTTCTACGTTCTGAGAGTTTGTAAGTGTTGTCTTCCATCAGTCTGCAGCAAAAAACATAGCCTTGGTAATAGTAGGGCTGGTTTGGGTGTTCCCATGGACCATCAGTGGCCAACAAGTATATTAAATATAAGCTATTGATAGAACAGGAGGCTTCATTTGGTGATAATAACTGTCCAAATGGTCCTTTTTCCCACTTTGATAATTCCATTTAGAACACCTTCACCTATGTATATATTTTAGTAAGATTCAACTGTATGAGGTTAACACTCAGTCTGTCAAATGACCCTTAACTTCAGCTATCACTTTGTGTATTCCCTTCCTTATCCCACTCTTTATTTCCTTTCTCAAATGATCCCACATTATAGTACCTCCAACCCAGTAAGGATCAGGACTGAGTCTGATTGGTTCCTAGATCTGTGAATGGAAGCAAACACATGGCCAGATCAGTAACTTGTTAGCTATCTCCAGTTGATACCAGTCTTCAAATGAATACTTATTTTTCTTCAACAGAATCTCTCTGGGTAAACAAACCATCCTTAAGTCAGGCCACATGCCTTGCTCTAGATGGCAAAAGTAAAACAAAGTTGCTGGAGTTATTGGGGTTTCAATAATTTGCTTCCCTTACCCACCTTTGTGTATGTAATGGGGTTTCCAGATCTGTGTTTTTATGTGATTTCTGTGAGTGCTAACGTGTGTCTCTGCACATATATGTGTTGAACTTTCTCTTTGGTGCTTTTTCTTATGTTTGTTTTGTTCTATTTTGGTCTGCTTGTTTTTATTTTATCTAATTTTACACTATTAATTTTTAATACTTATTATTAACTTTTATTAATTATTAGATAACTAATGAGAGAGGGAAAGAAAGGCTATGGATTTGGCTGGGTGTGGAAATAAGGTGGATCTCAGCGGACCTGGGTGATGGGAAACCATAACCAGAACATATTAAACTAAGTAACTCTACTTACAATTTTAAAATTAATAAAAAGAAATTAATTATATTATTTAAGATTTACATTACAAAGAAACTTTCCTTGAAATAGAATTAAACATTGAAAGGAAATGGCATCCAATATTTCAGCCACTTTCAACAAATGACCAATTTAAGTAAAAGAGTATCGATTGTATCTTATATTTTTAAGTTTATCTTCAGCTTTCTATTGCTGGGCCAAATCTTTTGAGAACAGTTACCTAAAAAGAAAGGTATGTAGTAGATAATAGGTCTGAGTTTTAGTCAATAACTGTTTGGGCTGCAATATTCTGAAAAAAAAAAAA
>NC_034594.1:116130842-116150055 GCF_900095145.1 Mus pahari | reverse complement strand
AAAAAAAAAAAAAGAAAAAAAAGAAACTAATTTCCTCCAACCCTAAAGTTTAACTGTGTCCTAACATTGACCATTATTTCTGGATCAATCCTTTAAAGCGTGAGCCTCTGAAGATATTCCAGTTCCAAGTCATAGTCACTGAGAATTAAGAACACTGGATAATGGTTTGCTGAGTAGAGGGACGTGCTGGCAAACTTGAAAATCTGTGTTTTTTCTTCAAGAATGATAGAGTAAAAAGAGAGGACTGATTCCAGCACATTGTCCTGTTATCTTCACATGCTAACCATGACATGTGCATTTTTCCTTCCACAATAAGTAAGTAGGAAAAACATTTAATCAAATATATTATATAAAGTATGTGATACTTCCAAGCAAAGGCATCCCGAAGTTCCCTTATCATTCCTTTCAACAATTAGATGAGAACTTAAATTAAAAGTAAAATCATGCAGATTTATTTTCCAGTGTATTATATTGTGTACTAGCTGTACTATATATTTATTAGTTTAAAGACTCAGTTAAGTTAATAACATCAAAAGAAGTCTAAATTGCCAGCTACAGAAAAGAGTTATAAACATCCATGACCTAACATAGATAGGTATGGAGATTAATTCTGTCTCAGGCCAAGCAGAAAAGTGCCCATTAAGAAAAATAAGTAACAGCCAGGCGTGGTGGCGCACGCCTTTAATCCCAGCACTTTGGAAGCAGAGGCAGGAGCATTTCTGAGTTCGAGGCCAGCCTGGTCTACAGAGTGAGTTCCAGGACAGCCAGGGCTACACAGAGAAACCCTGTCTCGAAAAACTATAAATAAATAAATAAATAAATAAATAAATAAATAAATAAATAAATGAATGAATAAATAAATAAATGGGACTAAACCATCAACCAAAGAGCACACATGTAGCTCTCCATGGCTCCAGTTGCATATGTAGCAAAGAATGGTCTTGTTGGGCATCAATAGGAGGATAGGTCATTGGTCCTGTGAAGGCTCTATGCCCCAGTGCAGGGGATGCCAGGGTGGTGAGGTAGAAGTGGGTGGGTGAAAGGGGGACCACCTTCATAGAAGCAGGGGAAGGGGGATGGGACAGGGAGTTTCAGGGGCGATGGGGAAACTTGGAAAGGGGATAACATTTGAAATGTAAACACATAAAATATCCAATGAAATATATATATTATAATATATATATTTATAACTATAACTATAACTATAACTATAACTATAACTATATCTATATATATATATATATATATATATATATATATATATATATATATATATATATATATAACTACTGCTAGGGAGAATTCAGGAAAAAGTGAATAATTATATTCCCATGGTAGGAATGTAAATTAGTTCAGTCATTATGTAAATTTACATAATCTTTTCCTGAAATATTAAAAGTACATTTACCATATGAACTGGCTGTATTAGTCTTGGGTGCTTGCCCAAAGAACTCCAAATGGGCTTTATCAATGAGAAATTGGCACACTCAAAGTTTTTGGATGGAATATTCAGAGCAACTAATCTGTGGAAACGAGTACTTTGTCCAAAAATGGAAGAGTGAATAAAGAAAGTATGTCATATATGTATAATGGGTTATTTCATTTTACTAGTAAATTTACATGACTTGCTGGAAAATAGATGCAACTGGAGATTGTCATTTAAGCAAATTAAGCTAGAATTCTAGAGACAATATCATTTATTTCCTCTCAGTTTTGATTTCAAATATATATATATATATATATATATATATATATATATATATATCAGATTGCGTAGTACATATTATATAATATGAAAGAGAAATATGTGTGTGTATGTGTAGGGGCATATAATCTGAAAGAGGATTAATGGGAAGTGGAAGTAAAAGTAAGATAAGCCTAAGGAGTTAGGATAACATTGTTAATGCACATTATACAGTACACTTATATGAAAATATCCTTACAAAGTACAGAAATATGTACCATGATTATATAATACAAAATAAAAATTTTAAATGAGCAAGAAATTAATATTATGAAGGATAAAATTTATATTTGATTATTTGTTTTTGAAATATAAAATACATCAGCAAAACTAGTCCAGTGAAAACAGAAATATGAGTTCAAAATATTAAAATTAAATGTATATACATGAAATAGGACTGATAAAGTCAAAATTAAATGAGTAATTGATGTGTACTTTACCAGTTTACCAGCAATATAGGCAACATTATGTCATGGTTGTTTATCTGGTTTTCTGCAGTTTGACATTATCAGATTGAGGCTACATATTTGTTGACATTTAAATAAAAATTCCACTGCACCACTCGATATCAGAAGAAAAAAATTCAGTGTGGAAATTACAGGACTGCCTTGTAGAAAATCAAAACTCTGTCACTTGTATCTACATGCATTTCCTGTATTTCAAAAACATCATAATAGAAAAAGATGATACAGCCTTTAGAAACTCAACATTTTTTTTGGTGAACAGAACCTTTGTCTCTTCTTAGTGTAAAGGAAAGTATTACAATGATAAATGACCTCCAACTCTCCCACTCTCTTCTCCTTAGCTTTACAAAGTTTTATTCAGTTCCCAACTTTCCTGCTTGACACATGAGAGTTCTCAGGCTCCTATTATAGGATATTGGAAACTTCTTGTCAGGAGTAAATCAGAGGAAGTTTAGTGAGTTTATTATTTCTGTCATTTCTGACTAGCACAGCACATTAGTGTAACTGATGCTGCTACTTAAATAAATAATGTTCATATTGTCATTGCTGAAAATCTGTCTCACATAAAATGACTAATCTCTCATTACAAAAAATAGAAAATTTTATTCAGTGACTCCTCTGGAGTATATCTAAAGATTTTAAAATCTTGACTTTAACTCCCTGGAATTTAATTTAAATTTAGAATGGATTTCTTTAGCCAAAAAAAAAAAAAAAAAAAAGTCAAACATATTTAGACAAGCCAAAACATAATTCTAAGAAATATATTCTATTCTATCTGATATTTTATATCAATACTAAATGATGAGGATAAGAAAAGACCTGTTATTTACCACTTAAAAATAAAACTAATTACTTTATACAGGTATGCCATAAAGGATTTTGTAAAAATACATGTGAAATGAATATTTGTTTTTCACTCATTTTTAATAAATTTATTCTTCATTTAAATTTTTCCATACAATATTTTTTATCATGTTCTTTCTCCTGCTTGCCTGAATCATTCCAGCACCATGAATGCTAGTCAGTAATGGTAAATCAGTGACATAAGTAAGTTGTTTCTTCACTAATGAGGCATTATCATAAGGTAATGAACTGTAGTCACTAGCCTTGGAAATATACTCTGAGGTTGAGGAGCTGCCATGGGCTCTCATAGACCAAAGACACAACAAGATATAATGTTCCTGAAACTGGAAGTTTTACTTGATGATGTAATGTCTATTTGGAGAATTGTTTCTCTCCTTATATGGTGAGTCTATTTAAATTCCTTTCATAAATGTATATATTCTACAATGGTACTGTCCAAGTGGAACTTCAAAAGACTTTAGAGTTTGTTTTCCTATTTAACATTCTGTTCTTTATTCTATACTTCCATCTTTCTTTCCATTTAATTTTCTTAATTTAGTTTCTACTTAATTCACATATCATAATAAGCATTATTTACCATACCATAGAAGATATTCTGCTCCCTGTACCTTAACAGCTACCAAATCTCAATACACTTAGAGTGTATTTTTAAAGAAAAAAGTAAAATATACATATATAAAGCTTAGATGCTAGCATCCACATATATCCATAATTAAATATTTGTCTATTTGTGTCTAGATTGCCTCACTAAGGATGATTATTTCTAGATCCATGTATTTACCTGCAAATTTAGTAATTTTATTTTTAAATGATATTTTATCACATACTCAGTATCCTATAATCATTTGATAGAGATATATACTATTGGGATTTCTTGTTATTTTGAAAAGAGCAACAATTAGCATGGATGAGCAAATCTCTCTGCGTTAAGATAAAGAACACTTTCCACAGTGAAATATCTATATCTAATCAAAATCTTGGGGCAGATGGATTTTCAGGATTTTGAGGAATCCCCATAATTCTTTTCATAGTGGCTCTATGTCCATTTGTACCCCCCAACAAAAATGAATAGATGGTAACATTCCCCCCATCTTTACCAGAATATTGTGCCATTTATATTATTAATTACCAAGGTTGATAAATGAAATATAATTGAAGAACCCAGAAATAATTTCACACACCTACAAATGCCTGATTTTAAACAAGAAACAACAAATGAATCATATTCTCTAGAGAATAGACAACATTTCAACAAATTGTGCTGGTTAAATTTGATAGTTGCTTATAGATGAGTGAAAATACATATGTATTGATCATTCTGCACAAAATTCAATTACAAATGGATCAACCATATCAACATAAGACCATACACCTTGAACATGATGGAAGAAAAAGTAGAAAACAGACTCGAACTCACAGGAACAAGATGATTTTCTGAACAATATTCCAGTACCATAGACATTAATAGCTATTAATAAATGGGATTTCATGAAGCTCTTAAACTTCTGTATAGCAAAGAACACTTACTAATATAGCATTTTTCTATTTGTCAGGGAAGGATTAAAAATGTTTGTGAATTGCAGAAGCAAGTATGACCAAACAAAAATGATGATTAAAATTGTATAAAAATAGATGCATGCTAGTGCTAATTACTAATTAGTTTATTGTGGAGATTAAGTACATTAGTGTATACAAACTCTTCTATAAATGATAGTTATTGTTAATACTAGAGGCAACGAGGATAAAGGGAAGGACATCAGCACAGTATCACAGAATATCTTGATATGTGTCTACAGTCAAATTGCACATAGTGAGAAATTTACAGAGGATATGGTTGTGCAAGATTAGTGAAGATCATTACTGTTTTTATTTTCAAGCATAAAAATGTCTTTAAATGTCCTCTCTCTCTCTCTCTCTCTCTTTTCGAGACAAGGTTTCTCTGTGTTGTCCTGGATGTCCTGGAACTCACTTTGTAGACCAGGCTGGCCTCAAACTCAGAAATCTGCCTGCCTCTGCCTCATGAGTGCTGGGATTAAAGGCGAGCATCACCACCGCCCAGCTTTAAATGTCTTCTTGAAAATTCACATGCAAGTGGACAGATCAAGGACGAATATATTATAGTGGTCTCCATAGAAAAAGAAAACAAAATTAGAAAGAAGTTCATACAAACTCTATGTAGGCAACGTTGAGTGTGGGAGAGGCCTTCAGAATAGGACTGAATTCTAACATAATACAAGTACCTTTCGGTGTGGTATAAACATGTGACCGTTGATCTATAATAACTTATTGTAGTGTAATGAGTCTTCTCCAGAGTGGAGCTAAGTGAGTAAGGCTATTACACAAGAAGAAAGGATCTATAAAGGTCATCTTAAAAGAGATTAGTGATTTACAGGCAATGGGCAAATAGATAATTTTTGGTGGTGTTCTTAGATCAGTCAAGAACAGAACAGTCCTTTTTTTATCCAAGCTTAATGCTTGGCTTGTTTGCCAAAGCTATTTTATGCCTAAGACTCACAAAAATCAAATAAAATCTAATCTAATCTGTTGCATGCAGGAGAGTAGGCCCTACAAGTTGCCCAGGTAGCACAGTAGAGCTCAGCCTAGTGGAGGGCATGCAGAGGAGCCAGACCTGATGACAAGGGCAAAGGAAAAATGGTCCCTCTGCTTGGCTGGTCAGTCTGTGTGGTGGGATGGGTGCAGGAAATGCTCTCCACCTTTCCCCATTGCCACCTGCAGATGTCATGTTTGCCCTGACTGCAAAATAAGCGTGAGCTACCCCAGAGAGTGGAAGAGTGGGAGAGTGGGAGAGTGGGAGAGTGGGAGAGTGGGAGAGTGGGAGAGTGGGAGAGNGTGGGAGAGTGGGAGAGTGGGAGAGTGGGAGAGTGGGAGAGTGGGAGAGTGGGAGAGTGGGAGAGTGGGAGAGTGGGAGAGTGGGAGTGTTGAGTGCATTCCCAGTCCCTCACAAGCTACAGTACTTTGGAAAGTGGGTCCCATAACTTGATGGAGTAGCACAAGCTATGGAGGCCCCAGTGAGAGTGAGCCAACCCAAGGGCATGAGAGAAGGTCAGAGGACAAAATGTGTCCTTCTGTATAGATGGGCACAGATCTTTTGAGCCATTTTGACTACTCTTCAACCGTAATTTTAAAATCAAACATTATAATACAGTACAATCAGTCCATAGATATGTAATAGTTTGATATTAATATTTACATTCCTAGAAGTTATGGAAAGAATGATTTTTTCCATAGTTAACTGCATATGGTTTTGTAAGTGTAAAAGGTTTTTTTTTTTTTTAGAGTGAGAACTATGATTAATAGCACACAAGTCTATAATCTGAGCAGTGGTGTTTCAGGCACTGTTCACTTGTATTCCTTTCTGAATTCTTCCATTCAAAACCAAAGAAGCAGTGAAGAGGTAAGGGCAAAAACATAAGCAACAGAAATCAAGGCTATTTGGCATCATCAGAAATCAGTTCTCCAACCACAAAGAGCCCTGGATACCACAACACACCACAAAAGCAAGACTTTCATTTAAAATTACATCTCATAATGAAGCTAGAGGACTTTACAAAGAATATAAATAACCCCCTAAAAGAAATATAGGAGAACACACATATATAGTTTGAAGCCCTTAAAAAAGAAACAAACAAACAAAATCCCTTAAGGAATTATAGGAAAACACAACCAAACAGGTGAAAGAATTGAACAAAACAATACAAGATCTATAAGTGGAAATAGAAACAATAAAGAAATCACAAAGGGACACAAGCATAGAGATGGAAAACCTAAGAAAGAGATGAGGAGTCATAGATGGAAGCATCATCAAGAGATAATCTCAGGTGCAGAAGATACCATAGAAAACTTTGACACAACAGTCAAAGATAATGCAAAATACAAAAATCTCCTAACCTAAAACATTCAAAAAATGCAGAACACAATTAAAAGATGAAACCTAAGGATAATAGGTATAGAAGAGTGAAGATTCCCAATTTAAAGGGCCAGTAAATATCTTCAACAAAATTATAAAAGGAAACGTCCCTAACCTAAAGAAAGAGATGTCCATTAACATAAAAGAGGCCTACAGAACTCCAAATAGGTTGCACCAGAAAAGAAATTCCTCCTGTACTATTCAAAACACCAATCTTCACAAAACAAACAAACAAACAAAAGAATATTAAAAGCAGTAAGGAGGAAAGGTTAAGTAACATACAAAGACAGAGCTATCTGTCTCTGCTCAACACTTTGTCTCTGTATTTGCTCCCATGTGTATTTTGTTACCCCTTCTAAGAAGGACTGAAGTATACACACTGGTCTTCCTTCTTCTTGAGCTTCATGTGGTCTGTGAATTTTACCTTGGGTATTCTGAGCATTGGGGCTAATATATACTTGTCAAGGAGCACATGCCATATGTGTTCTTTTATGATTGGGTTACCTCACTCAGGATGATATTTGAGTTCCATCCATTTGCCTAGGAATTTCATGAATTCATTGTTTTTAATAGCTGAGTAGTACAACATTGTATAAATGTACCGTATTTTCTGTACCCATTCCTCTGTTGAAGGGCAAGTGGGTTCTATCTATCTTCTGCCTATTAAAAATACGGTTGTTATGAACATAGTGGAGCATGTTTCCTTGTTATAAGTTGGAGCATCTTTTGGGTTTATGCCCTGGAGTGGTTTAGCTGTGTCCTCAGGTAATACTATGTCTACTTTTCTGAGGAACCACAAAACTGATTTGCAGACTGGTTGAACCAGCTTGCATTTCCACCAGCAATGGAGGAGTGTTCCTCTTTCTCAATATCCTTGCCAGCATCAGCTGTCATCTGAGTGTTTGGTCTTAGCCATTCTGACAGGTGTGAGGTAGAATCTCAGGGTTGTCTTGACTTGCCTTTTCCTGATGACTAAGGAGGTTGAGCATTTCTTCAGATGCTTCTCGGCCATTCGATATTCCTCAATTGAGAGTTGTTTAGCTCTGTACCCAACTTTTAATAGGGTTATTTGGTTCCCTGGATTCTAATTTCTTTAGTTCTTTGTATATTAGCCCTTTATCAGATGTAGGGTTGGTAAAGATCTTTTCCCAATCTTTTGGTTGCTGTTTTGTCCTATTGACAATTTCCTTTGCCTTACAGAAGCTTTGCAATTTTATGAGGTCCAATTTGTCAATTCTTGATCTTAGAGCATAAGCTATTGGTATTCTGTTTCAGGAAATTTTTTCCTGTGCCGATGTGCTGGAGGCTCTTCCTAACTTTCTATTTTAATTTAATTTAATTTTATTTTATTTTATTTTTTTGAGACAGGATTTCTCTTTATAGCCCTGGCTGTCCTGGAACTCACTCTGTAGACCAGGCTGGCCTGAACTCAGAAATCCACCTGCCTCTGCCTCCCAAGTGCTGGGATTAAAGGCGTGCACCACCACTGCCCAGCTAACTTTCTGTATCTGGATTTATGAGGAGGCCCTTGATCAACTTGAACTTGACCTTCATACAAAGATATAAGAATGAATAAATTTGCATTCTTCTGCATGCTGACTGCCAGTTGAACCAACATGGACTCAATTCCCCAATAAATAGACATATCAATAAGGGATTGGATACTTAAACAAGACACAGTGTTTTGCGACATACATGAAACTCACCTCAGTGTCAAAGACAGAGACTACCTAAGAGTAAAGCTCTGGAAAACAATTCTCCAAGCAAATCATCTTAAGTAACAAGCTGCAATAGACATTCAAATATCAAGTAAAAGCAATGTTCAACCAAAATTTATCAAAAAGGATAAGGAGGAATATTTCATACTCATCATAGAAAAAAATTATCAAGAATAACTCTCAATTCTGAACATCTATGCTCCAAATGCAAGTACATCCACATTCATAGAAGAAACTTTATTAAAGCTCAAAGCACACATTGGCCCTCACACAATAATAGTGGGAGACTTCAACACCCCACTCTCACCAATGGAAACAGAAACTAAACAGAGACACATTGAAACTACCAATTGTTATGGACCAAATTGATTTACCAGATATCTATAGAACATTTTATACTAAAACAAAAAAATATGACTTCTCAGCACCTCATTGTACCATCTCCAAAACTGACCATGAAATTGGTCACAAAACAGGCCTCAAGAGTTATAAGAAGATTGAAATTATCCAATGCATCTTATATGATCACCACAGCCTAAGGCTGGTCTTTAATAACAACAAAACCAATAGAAAGCACACATACAGGTAGAAAGTGAAAAATGTTCTACTCAATGATAACTTGTTCAAGGGAGAAATATAGAAAGAAATTAAAGACTTTTTAGAATTTAATGAAAATGAAGCCACAACATACCAAAACTTATGGGACACAATGAAAAAAGTGCTAAGAGGAAAACTCATCTCTGAGTGCCTCCAAAAATAAACCGGAGAGAACATACACTACCAGCTTAACAACATAGCTGAAAGCTCTAGAACAAAAAATAGCAAATACACCCAAGGGGAGTAGAAAACAGAAAATAATCAAACTCAGGGCTGAAATCAATCAAGTAGAAACAAAAAGAACTATACAAAGAATTAACAAAACAAGGAGCTAGTTATTTAAAAAAAAAATCAACAAGATAGATAAACTCTTAGCCAGACTAACCAGTGGGCACAGAGACAATATCCAAATTAACAAAATTGGAAATGAAAATGGAGCTATAACAAGAGAAACTTGGGAAATTCAAAAAATCATCAGATCCTACTATAAAAGCCTATATTAAACAGAACTGGAAAATCTGGATGAAATGGACAATTTTATAGACAGATACCAAATACTAAAGTTAAATCAGGATGAGATAAACTATCTAAATATTCCCATAACCCCCAAAATATAGAAGCTTTCATTAAAATTCTCTCAATGAAAAAAAGCCCAGGACCAGATGAGTTTAGCACAGAATTCTGTCAGACAGGAAAAGAAGACCTAATACCAATATTCTTCAAACTATTCCACAAAAGAAACAAAAGGAACACTACCCAATACATTTTATGAAGCCACAGTTACACTGTATATTCTCGCTTGGAGACGGAACCGTATTTGTCTAATTAGGAACTTGTCACAATTTCCTTTCATAGAGGATTTCTTAAGAGACTTTTGTTTCTACTTCTGTCATGTTTAATGTTCTAAATAGATTTTAAAACTTGTTGAGTGCATATAACTTTTAGATTCAGAAAATGTCATGTATATTTAAGAGTAATTTTATTATAATAATTTATTTTGATGATTTAAATTCAAAAGTAGCGCTAATTACAAAAGAGAAAGATTTTCTTTCTTTCTTTCTTTCTTTCTTTCTTTCTTTCTTTCTTTCTTTCTTTCTATCTTTGCTCCTTTCTTTCTATATTTTGGTGTAATTTTACTCCAGTTTCTTGTTTTTCAGGGGTTAGTTTATTGTGTTTGGGTTTGACTTTTGAGAAATAACTTAATAGTTGTTCAGTAGGGAAGGGGAGAAGATCTGGAAATACTTGGGGAAAGGAAAGAATATAATCAAAATATATTTCAATTAAAAGTTTTTTTTACATAATAAAGATATTAAACAGATAAATTGGCTTGATATGAAGTAATTGAATTGATTCAATATATGGCTTAAAGCTGGTAAGGTTTTTTTTTTTTTTTCCTTGCTTTTTTGGTTAATGTGAGCTAGTGGTCTGCTAAGTTAATAGATTTAAACAAAATTGTATCTATTAGCCACAGCTGTCAATTTTTGCACAGAGGTGGGAAAGGACTGACTATTTGGGGGTTTAAGGCTAGTCTGAGATAAGGATAATTGATCACAACTAAAAAGTAACTCTTTTTTTATTATTAGATATTTTCTTTATTTATATTTCAAATGTTATCCCAAAAGTTCCCTATACCCTCCCCCAGCCCCTGGAAAAGTAACTTTTATTTCCCAGATATATTTGTTATCTAGGAGGTTTACTGTTGAATAAACTTTTATATTTTCCATTTCTTTCTGCACTTGGACTGGCTGGTTCTACTCAGATGTTCTGGCTGATTCCATCTAGATTCTTTTGGCTTACTGAATTGTTCTGAATGACTCAAACTATCTCTGGCCGTCTGTTCTAATCTGCCTCCACTTGCATCCTGTGTCAAAACAGTCTTGGTAAAACTGCCAGAGAATACTACCAAAACTCTACCAGAGAACTACTAAAGCTGATAAAGAACTTCAGCAAAGTGGTAAGATATAAAATTAACTCATAGTCTTCCTTTACACAAGTGATATACAGTCTGAGAAAGAAATTAGGGAAACACTGCCCTTCACAATTGTCGCAAATACTATAAAATATATTGGTGTAACTCTTACCAAGCAAGTGAAAGATCTATATGACAATAACTACAAATCCCTGAAAAAAATTCAAAGACTTCAGAATTTGGAACCATCTCCCATGCTCGTGGATTCATAGGATTTACATAGTAAATAGGCCACCTTACCAAAGGCAATCTACAATTCAATGCAATCCCCCATCAAAACTCAAACATAATGCTTCACGGACAGAATATATAGGACTAAAATAGTTAACTTCAAAAACTTTTTGTATTAATATTTTCAGTTCAACGGTTTTGTAAATAGTAACTTCCTAAGAAAATATGCTCTTACACAAATAAAAGGATTACAATATTACATTCTTAGCAGTATTTCTTGATGTGAATGTCTTGTACTCAATCAATGGTCCAAGAAGATCATACAGCCAACTTAAGGATGGTCAAATTTATTTTTAAAATTACATTAAAATTATTTTAGAAATGGTCTCTAAGGCATAGAACTACTGTTTATTTTACAATCACATGAGAGAGACAGAGAGAGGGGGGAGAGGGAGAGAGAAGGAGAGAGATGAGAGAGAACTTTATTTAGCATCTACTAAATTTCAGGTACTCAGCAGAGTATGATTCACATGTATAATAATTCAGCAGGTAATATTAAGTCTTGTCACAAAAACTCTAAATCAAAGTTGTTGTAAATTCTAAAGCTGATACAGAGAATCTATTAAGATGAGAACTTTGGAGATCCAAATACATATATTAAAAAATACAAAAAATACTGTCTTTTATGCATGTTGTCCCATTTTAGCATCACTTTTCTAAACATTATGAACTTGTCTGTCATTTCAAAGTATTTGGAATTTCAGGACAATTCTAATTTTCACTTATTAATCCCTCCAATGAACTTTACTTTATTCGTAGTGTCTGCCAGTGGGTGATTAATGGTAGTTCATTAAGTACCACTACTACAGTCAAACCCTTTCGAGCAAAAACTAAGGGAGAAAAAGACATATAATTTTCCTATTTTTCAGCTTTTATTTCCTATGAATTTAAGATACATATTTATGTGTCACACAGAATTTAAGGTTCTACATATACTATCTAAATTTTACATTATAAACATTAAGAATAGTAAATAATTCTCATAAAAATATGTTTATTTTTAAACTGGGATCAATGTTGTATCTTCATATTATTTTTCTGTAACTAGCATCTTCAGCAGAAACCATTTTGTTCTTTGTATTATTTCTTCTCTTTTTCTTGATTAGTATATAGTTTAAATTTTATTGACTAAACATTTAAAGAAATAACACATGGAGATCGTATTAATGCTCCTGCTGTTTGAATCACTTGATCATTCTTCATTACTTACTTTTTGGATTCTTCCAGAAATATGCTTGCACTAGGACTTTTATTTTGTGCTATCTGTTTATGATACATCAGTCAAGTTAGACTATGTCCTAGGAACCCCTAAGTTCATAATCCAAAGAAATTTTGTTAACATTCCTTTGATTTGGTAAAATGATATATTTAATCATTTGATATAAGTAGAAGTATATTGGGACACTTGTTAAACCTCACTCATAAGATCATACACACAAAAGATTTATTAAAGCAAAGTTTGGATTCAATAACATTATGCACCTCAGTAGATTTTAATGTAACCAGTCTTTATGATGTAGACCATTCCATACTGTGATGGTAAGATGATAAAGTATAAAAGCATTATTGCCTTAGCAGACTTACTGAGTACTATTACTTAAAAAACTAGCATTGATAATTAAAATTAGAGGTGGGATGATAGACTCTTCAGACACTGATGCCCTAATTACTGCAAAATTCTTAGATATAACAAAGAACTGAGGTGGTGTGAGACAATCCTGCAACACAGCAAACCATTATGTTATATCACAGACAACCATGACTGCATTCAAGGGGCCCTACAATCAGAACTATTGTTGGTCCCCCACAAGAAGTTGTGGAAAGTGTCATTAAACACTCACTTAATACTTTACCCATGCCTCTTATACCTCTCTGATAACTGTACTCAATTTTGTATCCCCACCCCCCCTCCATGCATGTGGTCCAAGGACATACTGTGTTATACAGGCTATGGTAGGTTAACTCAAGTGGAACTTCCTTTTATGGAATGAAAAGGAATTATCTGTCCATGATGAACTGAAACTTTTCAATAAAGTAGTTGCTTTTGGGTCACCCATGCTCCTGAATATAATCTATCATCCATGCTCTGTAATTAAGCCTAATACATTTATTAGTTTTCCAAATTCAATTTGGTAGAATGGTTATTTTGGTCTGTTGCTAGTGATATATGTGGGATGAGTAAACACTTTCTGATCTCTTCTCAGAAAAAATTCACACAAGGTATGAGATGTGGAACAGTCAGTGGGTGAATGGGGGGGTAAAATATGGATTGCAAAAAATTAATAAAAAAGTAAAAGTTATGTTAGATTTTAAATATACTGAGTTGTTGGGGTCTCTCACCTCCACTAACCACTCTCCCTCTAAACATTATATTGCGCCCCTTACAGACGCACAGGATTGCAACTGAGAAGACCTCCCCAGATCTCCCAGAATACAGCGTCGTCAGACCGCCCTACTTTGTCGTCATCACCACCCACTGTCACCGCCCACTGTCGCTCGGACCAACCACTAACGTCGTCTCCGCCCACTTGTTCGGACCTGCCTACTGGACACATCTCAGCACATGATTGGACCACGCGCCATAGAGAGAGAGAGACAGAGAGACTCGGGGGGAGGGCTAAGGGTCCTTCCTTGTCCGATTAATAAGGGTCATGCTCTGATCAGCACAAACCGCCAGGGCATTCATTTTTTTCCCTTTGCAGCCCATTCTCTCTTAGGATGTTTAGCTCTTCAGTACGAACCCAGTCCAAAGTGTTTTCTGCCCACGCAGATACACATACTGAGTAAGTGATAGTATTGCTGAATTATTTTAACAATTCAACATTGTGGCATGCTCTTACAGTAAAATAAAATCTAAGGTAAAATTATCAAAACTTTTGTTTCAATCACTGATGCAACAAAACACCCAGGAACATGCTTTGGAAGATTCCTGGGAGGTTACAGTCATGAGGCTAACTACTTTCTTTAATATTCTAATTTAAAGCTTTTCTAGCACTCACATATAAATAATGAAATATTTTCTTTTTTTATGAATGCTCTTTCTTATTAGATATTTTCTTTATTTACATTTCAAATTTTATCTCTTTCCCTCATTTCCCCCCAAAAACCTCATTATCCCATCCCACCTCCCTCTTCCCTGTCTTGGCATTCCCCTACACTGGAGCATCGAGCCTTCACAAGATCAAGGGCCTCTCCTCTCATTGATATCCCACAAGGCCATCATCTGCTACATATGAAGCTGGAGCCATGAGTCCCTCCTTTTATACTCTTTGGTTGGTGGTTTAGTCCCTGGGAGCTCATGGGGCAGAGGTCTGGTTGGTTCATATTGTTGTTCCTCCTATGGGGGCTGCAAAACACTTCAGCTCCTTGGGTCCTTTCTCTAGCTCCTCCATTGGGGACCCTGTACTCAGTCCAATGGATGGCTGTGAGCATCCAATTCAGTAATTGTGAGGCACTGGCAGAGCCACTCAGGAGACAGCTATATCAGGCTCCTGTCAGCAAGCACTTATTGGCATGCACAATAGTGTCTGGGTTTGGTAACTGTATATGGGATGGATCACCAGGTGGGGCAGTCACTGGATGGCCTTTACTTCAGTTTCTGCTCCAAACTTTGTCTCTGTATTTCCTCCCATAGGTATTTTGATGCCCCTTCTAAAAAGGACTGAAGTATCCACACTGTGGTCTTCTTTCTTCTTGAGCTTCATGTGATATGTAAATTGTATCTTGTTTATTTGGAGCTTTTGGGCTGATGTCCAATTATCAGTGAGTATATACCATGTGAGTTCTTTTGCAGTTGGGTTTCCTCACTCAGGATGATATTTTCTCTTTATATCCATTTGCCTAAGCTCAAGTCCAAATGGATCAAGGACCTCCACATAAATCCAGATACACTGAAACATATAGAAGAGTGAGTGGGGAAGAGCTTCGAATACATGGGCACAGGGGAAAAGTTTCTAAACAGAGCAACAATGGCTTCAGCTCTAACATCAAGAATTTAAAAATGGGACCTCAAGAACTTGTAAATCTTCTTCTGTAAAACAATATACACTGTCAATAGGACAAAATGGTAACCAACAGATTGGGAAAAGATCTTTACCAATCCTATATNTGANAGAGGGCTAATGTCCAATATATACAAAGAACTCAAGAAATTAGACTCCAGGCAAACAAATAACCCTATTAAAAATGGGGTACAGAGCTAAACAAATAATTCTCAAATGCAGAAACTCAAATGGTATGGAAGCACAAAAAGAAATATTAAACATCCTGAGTCATCAGGGAAATGAAACTCAAAATAAGACTTAGATTCCACATCACACCAGTCAGAATGGCTAAAATCAAAAACTTAGGTGACAGTAGATGCTGACTAGGATATGGAGAAAGAGGAAACCTACTCCATTGTTGGTGGAACTGCTAACTGGTATAACCACTCTGAGATTCAATCTTGCAGTACCTCAGAAAATTGGACATAGTATTTCCTGAAGACCCAACTATACCACTCCTGGTCATACACCCAAAAGATGCTCCAAAATATAACAAAGACACATTATCTACTATATTCATAGCAGCCTTATTTATAATAGTAAGAAGCTTGAAAGAACACAGATGTCCTTTAACAGAGGAATAGATACGAAAAAATGTGGTAGATTTACACAGTGCAATACTTAGCTATTAAAAACAATAACTTCATGAAATTATTAGGCAAATGGATGAAACTAGAAAATATCATCTTGCCTTTCCGGTCGGCGCCAGCACCAGGTACCTAGGGCACAGAGTCGGCTGACTCACCCACGGTCCCTGGAGGACTGCCACCACTATCTTAGGATCACTGGTGAGTGGAACACAACATCTGCTCCAATCCAATCCCTCGGGACCTGAGACAGCACTAGGGAAGCAGAGCACTAGCCTGACTAGGGGCACAAGTCCCTTCCAGTCAGCACCAGCACTAGGGCACCTATGGCGCATAGTCTGTGGACACCCCCACAGTCCCTAGAGTACTGCCCACACAATCTTAGGATCACTGGTGAGCAGAATACTACATCTCTCCAATCTAATTGTGAAGGGCCTGTGACAACAGGAACAAGGACACCAGAGCCGTTCCTGACCAGAGGTCTGGGTTCCTTTTGATCAGTGCTGGTTAACCTTGGTTTCAAAAGGACCAGACAGCTCCAAGGACCTCAAAGGAGACTACTTCCAGGCACTGTAACACTCCCAGGATCTTAGGACAACAGGATCCCAGGATAACAGGATCTGAGTCACACCAGTATTTCAGGGTCTCAGAGGAGCTTGACTGCCAAGAACTCTGATACACCCAGAATATCAGGTTCACAGGAGGCTGCAATTGAAGGATCACAGAGAAAGCTGGACTCTGAGGAGTCCTGAATCAGCTGGGATTATAGGAAGGACAGGCTCCAATCAGATATATTGAGGGCAGCAAGCACTTGAGATAATCAGATGGCAAGAGGCAAGCATAAGAACAGAAGCAACAGAAACCAAGGTTACTTGGCATCATCAGAACCAAACTCTCCTACCATAGCAAGTCCTGGACACACCATCACACCAGAAAATAAAGACATGGATCTAAAGTCACTTCTCACGATGATGAGGGAGGACTTTCAAAAGGAAATACAGGAAAACACAGGTAAACAGCTAGAAGCCATTAAAGTGGAAGCATTAAAATCCCTTAGAGAGTTTCAAGAAAACACTGCTAAACAGGTAGAAGCCCTTAAAGAATCACAGGAGAACACTGCTAAACAGATAGAAAGCCTTAAAGAACAACAGGAAAACACTGCTAAACAAGTAGAAGTCCTTAAAGAAGAAACACAAAAATCCCTTAAAGAATTACAGGAAAACACAGCCAAACAGGTGATGGAATTGAACAAAACCATCCAAGACCTAAAAAGGGATGTGGAAACAATAAAGAAAAAAAACAAAAAACAAACAAAAAAACCCAAAAAACAACAACAACAACAATAACAAAAACAAAGTGAATCAACTCTGGAGATAGAAATCCTAGAAAAGAAAGAAAGGAACCATAGATGCCAGCATCAGAAACAGAATACAAGAAATGGAAGAGAAAATCTCAGGTGCAGAAGATTCCATAGAGAACATGGGTGCAACAATCAAAGAAAATGAAAAATGCAAAAAGATCCTAACTCAAAACATCCAGGAAATCCAGGACACAATGAGAAGACCAAACCTAAGGATAAGGAGTAGATGAGAATGAAGATTTTCAACTTAAAGGGCCAGCAAATATCTTCAACAAAATTATAGAAGAAAGTTTCCCGAACCTAAAGAAAGAGATGCCATGAACATACAAGAAACCTACAGAACTCCAAATTGACTATCTTTAACAAAATTATAGAAGAAAACTTCCCATACCTAAAGAAAGAGATGCCCATGAACATTCAAGAAGCCTACAGAACCCCAATAGACTGGACCAGAAAAGAAATTCCTCCAGACACATAATAATCAGAACAACAAATGCACTAAATAAAGATAGAATATTAAATGCAGTAAGGAAAAAGGGTCAAGTAACATATAAAGGTGGGCCTATTAGAATTAAGCCAGACTTCTCACCAGAGACTATGAAAGCCAGAAGATCCTGGACAGATGTTATGCAGAACCTAAGAGAACACAAAGGCTACTATACCCTGCAAAACTCTCAATTACCATAGATGGTGAAACCAAAGTATTCCATGATAAAACCTGAGTGGGACCGCCCATAGCCCCACCTGAACCAGGGTCCTCCTGAAAGGCGGGCTGGGGCTTAAAGAGAATAGCTGTGAAAAAGGAAATGTGGCTAAGACAAAGTGTTCTGATCTAAGCCCACCAGTTTAATAAAGTACAGAGTTTATAAAGAGGGGAAAGTCCATAGCCCACCACCTGGTTATTGGGGCCTCTGGTACAGCCTGTAGGCTGATTTTGAAAATGTTGTCTCTGGAACAACTAAAAGTCTTCTCAGCAGGCAGTGGCGACTGTTTTGAAAGGCAACTGTTTTGAAGAGCAGTGGCAGGTACAAAGAAAAGAGCAGGCTTGGCAAGTTGGAAGGGACCACCCCAGGTGGTCCTGTGCTTAGTGGTAGCTAAGTCTGAAACAGCCCATTTCAAGGCTGAGAGGATGCAACACAAACCAGATTCACAGAATATCTATCCATGAATCCAGCCCTTCAAAGGATAATAAAGGGAAAACACCAAAACAAGGACAGAAAATACAACCTAGGAAAAGCAAGGAAGTAATCCTTCAAGAAACCTAAAAGAAGACAGCCACTGCCTTTAGTAACGCTCAAAGCACACATTGCATCTCACACAATAATAGTGGGAAACTTCAACACCCCACTCTCATAAAGTGACAGTTCCTGGAAAAAGAAACTAAACAGACACACAGTGAAACTAACAGAAGTTATGAAACAAATGGATTGAACAGATATCTATAGAATATTTTATCCTAAAACAAAAGGATATACCTTCTTCTCAGCACCACATGACATGATACCATCTACAAAATGACCATATAATTGGTCACAAAACAGGCCTCAACAAATACAAAAATATTGAAATTGCCCCATGCACACTATAAGACCACAATGGACTAAGGCTGATCTTCAACAACAACATAAATAACACAAAGCCAACATTGACTTGGAAACTGAACCACGTTCTCCTCAATGATAACTTGGTCAAGGAAGAAATAAAGAAA
>NC_034594.1:116115867-116130831 GCF_900095145.1 Mus pahari | reverse complement strand
CAGAGGAATGGATACAGAAAATGTGATACATTTACACACTCAGCTATTAAAAACAATGAATTTATAAAATTCCTTGGCAAATGGATTGATCTGGAGGGTATCATCCTGAGTGAGGTAACCCAATCACAAAAGAACTCACATGATATGCACTCTCTGATAAGTAGATATTAGCCCAGAAACTTAGAATACCCAAGATACAATTTGTTAAACTCATGAAACTCAAGATGAACAAAGACCAAAATATGGACACTTGGCCCCTTCTTAGAATTGGGAACTAAACACCCATTGAAGGAGTTACAGAGACAAAGTTTGGAGCTGAGCCGAAAGGATGGACCATCCACAAACTGCCCTACCTAGGGGTCCATCCCATAATCAGCCACCAAACGCAGACACTATTGCATACACCAGCAAGATTTTGCTGAAATGACCCTGATATAGCTGTTTCTTGTGAGGCTATGCCAGTGCCTGGCAAACACAGACGTGGATGCTCACAATCAGCTATCAGATGGAACACAATACCCCCAAGAGAGGAGCTAGAGAATGTACCCAAGGTGTTGTAGGGGTCTGCAACCCTATAGGTGGAACAACAATATGAACTAACTAGCAACCCCTGAGCTCGTGTCTCTAGCTGCATATGTAGCAGAAGATGGCCTAGTCAGCTACCACTGGGAAGAGAGGCCCCTTGGTCTTGCAAACATTATATGCCCCAGTACAAGGGAACACCAGGGCCAAGAATTGGGAGTGGGTGTGTAGGGGAGCAGGGGAGGTATAGGAGACCTTGGGGATTGCATTTGAAATGGAAATGCAGTAAATGCCTGATAAAAAATTTAAAAAAATATTAAAAAATAGAAAATTAGAGATAGACATAGAAAAAAGAAAGAAAGAAAGAAATTATCATCTTGAGTAAAGTAACCCAGTCACAAAAGAACACACATGACATGTTCTCACTGATAAGTGGATATTAACCCAAAAGCTTGGAATACTAAGCTACAATTCACCGACCACAAGAAGCTCAAGAAGGAAGACCAATGTGTGGGTGCTTTGGTACTTTTTAGAAGTGGGAACAAAATACTCAGGGAACAAATACAAAGACAATGTTTAGAGCAGAGACTGAAGAAAAGGTCATCCAGGGACTACTAGCCCACTTGGGGATCCATCCCATATACAGTCACCAAACACAGATACTATTGTGGATGTCAAGACATGCATGCTGACAGGAGCCTGATTTAGGTGTCTCCTGAGAGGCTCTGCCAAAGCCTGACATATACAGGGGTCGATGCTGGATGCTCACAGCCAACCATTAAACTGATCACTGGGTCCCCAAGTAAGGAGTTAGAAAAAGAACTGATAGAACTGAAGGGGATTGCATCCCCGCTGGAAAAACCTCAATATAACCATCCAGTGCTCCCAGAGTCTAAATCACCAATGAAAGAGTACACATGAGGGACCAATGAC
The DNA here is from genome assembly GCF_900095145.1 of Mus pahari. NCBI lineage: Eukaryota > Metazoa > Chordata > Mammalia > Rodentia > Muridae > Mus > Mus pahari. The sequence continues at coordinate 116,129,376 of NC_034594.1, read as the reverse complement.
TTCAGCTCTATATGTCACTGATGATAGCCTTGCTGGGCTTCAATTTGCACTTGGCCCCAGTGTAAGGGAATGCGAGGGCAGGGAGGCATGATTGGGTAGGAGATGCTGGCACACCCTCATACAAGCAGGAGTAGGGGGTATGGAATAGAGGGTTTCTGGCAGGGAGGAGGCAGGAAAGGGGATATCATTGGAAATGTAAGTAAATAAAATATCAAATAAAAAAGATTTATATACTTTATTTGAAAGACAGATGTAGAATTTTGTTTCTATTTGAATGAAAGAATCCACTGAAAAGAGGAAAATGCTAATCTAAGGAAACAGCACATTTTAGAAATAAATATATTTACAAAGAATAATATTTAATAAATGACAAAAATTTTAGGTTTTAATATTTTCTAACAATTAGACTGTAGAAATATGTTTTAAGGAGGAGTAAAGATCTGCAATATTATGTACTAGCATACTAGGAAAGTTGTGTGAAGTAATGAAAACACATTTCTCTTGGGCAGATTTTCTTAACTGTGTTAAAGTGGGATTCATGATATCAACTTAGCTATGGGCTGGATGTTGATGATTACAGAAGAGGAGAGGATGGCAATAAAGTCTGATTGCAGATTGCTCAATGCCTGGCAGATAGCCAGATCTCATTCAGCCATACAGTTGATCCTCAATCAAACGAACAAGTGTGATGCTCTTACATGTCCAAGTCAACATTCTTACCTGATACTTCTCTAGTTTGAGGGAGGATGCATCACAGAGTCTGACACAGTATAAAAATAAGTGCATTTTTTGAGTGAAAAAAAAAATCATTGGCTTGCTAGAGGCTAGCAAAAACAGGGAATTAAAAATAAGAGATAAAAACATTTTAATTTAGAGAAATAAAAATATTCACAGTTAGTAAGGAGTGGTGCCCAACATCTTTTATGTCAACACTATAGAGGCAAAGGCAAGAGGATCTTTGAGTTTGAGACCACCAAGTTATGCATAGTGAGTTCTGGATCGGCAAGTCTACATAATAAGACCTTGAAAAAAAAAATAAAACTATATATATTTTTGTGCCTTTTGTTGGGCTTTTTTTTTTCTTCCATTTGCTTTGTCCTGTTATAATTTGTTTGCTTTTGTTTCACCTGATTATATTTTCTTAGATGCCTCTTTGTTTTCTCTTTTTAATAATCATTCCATTCCTTTACATCTCAAATGATATCCCTCTCCACCAACTCCCATCCCACATATGCCCTTCCCTTTGTCTGTATGAGAGTGCTACACCACTTACCCACACTCTCCCACCCCACCTCTCCAGCAAGAGACAGAAAGGAGTTAGATCCAGATTGAAAGAATGGTGGGGAGGAATTAAAGAGAAGGAAATGTTAATCTAGATATACTATATGAAAAACTATTTCTAATAAAAGAAAATAATCAGAGCTTTTAAGATTGTTCAGTGTGTGTGATCTCACACTGGTGAGTTTGAGGATCTGAATTTTATCTAGGATTCTATGTTTTTGCTGTAGAGAGTTGTTCCAGCAATTCTTCATGTGATATATAAACATATATATAGCATACGCCTGGACCACAGACATGCACAAGCATTTACACATGTATATGTACATGCATAAATAAATAAAATATAATAAAATTTAAAAATATTTAAATGAACAAAATTAGAAGAAAATGTAATTGTATAACAAACTTATTCAAGAAAACAAATGCAAAATTTCAAAATATTAAAAGAATATCAAAATATAACTTATGATTCTCAAAACTATGTAATGAAGAGATAGAATCTAAGTTTGTTGTCATGAATGAAGTCTTTATGTATTAGGCAAAAACATTGTATTGGAATGAGGTCTGTATTTTTCTTTTTTTATACTAAGTCATTAAAAGGAATTTAAAGTATTTTGTGGTACTCTGAAGTATTGTTTACAAGCCTTCAGAAACCAGTTATATAAGTGCTCTGAGTGTTGCATGACAAGAGGAAAGGCAAATGTCACTCTAGAGCACACATCAGGCAGGGGGCAAGTGAAAGTCAAAGTGTAGCTATTAGCCTCCAGCCAAATATGCCCTGACTCCACTGCTCCTGCCAATCAAAGTCCACAGCTGTGTTACAAATCTCCAGTCAGGAAATCTTAGCTGATGATAGACACTGGAATGGAATTAAATTTATTTAAAAAAATATTTTAAACTTGTGAGTCAAGGTGTTTGGACAGTTATAGAGAAATATATGCTGAGAAACATATGAGAATAGAAAAAGACAGTTCCTAAGCTTGCTGTCATTTCACTAATATTGAAATATTTGAAATGGAAATAAAATATATATTCATAGAAATTTACATTTTTAATTGAAGATATATGTGTGTATGAATATATACTGTTAACCTGTGCACTATTTATATATAGATATATGAAGTATGAATGTAGTGTATACATAAACATAGACATATATTTTATTTATATTTTGATTTAGGTGATATATTATTGCATGTATATATATATATATATATATATATATATATATATATTTCTAAATTCTCCTATGTATACAAAGAAAGAAGGAAAGTTTCAAAATAAATAATTCATTGGTCCTGAAAGTTCTGACACCTTTACTTAAAATAATCCAAGTTATGTCGTAGATTCAAAGCTATTGATAAGGACGATTAACATGTTACCATACATTACTAAGTAATTTTATATGAATTGTTTTGAGATGTTGGAAAACAAATCTCATGACAAGAAACACTAGGAAATGACCTCATGAAAGAACAATATACCTGTTAAGAATATTTCAAAATAAATTAAGGTAAATTCATAATACTATCAATAACATAAAATCTAATAAATAAAATGAGAGTTTTTTTTAAAGTATAAGATATAATATTATGAAGATTGATATGTTTAACAATGTTTATGTAAATTTTCAATGTACATTGATAAAAATATATTTAATATGGGAGAATACACAAACATACTTAAACTATTTTAAGGGAAATGTGGAAGTGTTTTCATCAAAATATATTTTACAATAAATTTTAATAAAATTACCCCATGTTTTTTAAACTGTTTACTGTGCCCAATAAATAGCATAAAGTTTACTCTCTTAATAGATTTTCACTGTGTAGAGTGAAATTGTTAATTATTATTACAAGTTATATTTACTCAATATATTTCTTAACTTCATTCTGCTGATTTTTAGCGCAACTGTTCACAGCAATTCACCAGAATACATTGCTTGTATGGGTTTGTCCGATTTACGTATAAATGGGATGGAGATCTGTGTCCTTCATCACATGTCTATGGTTTAGACTGCTTGTGATTTCCTTTAGGTACTTCATTTATCACATATAACAAGAATATGGTGTTTTTTTTAAGGTCCAAATATTTTAACATCTACATTGGGGATATTTCCACATTTTAACTGTTTGGAATCATTCTACAAGAATTATAAGGGTGCTTACATCACCCTACCATCCCTATTTTAGTTGCTGTGATAAATGACTACATGGGGAGTTACTGCATCATATGACACTTCATTTATCATTTTTTGATCATCTTGCATTTTACTCTTTAGACCACCTTTACTGTGTGAGTTTCTTTAAGTAAGCATCGTTATGGTTTTAGTTTATCTGTTTTTCTTTCCCAGTGGCAAATGTCCTTTGACATTTGATGTTAGATATCCTAAGTGGTATGAATAATTTTGTTTTTGACTTCCACATCTTTGATATCTAAAGCATATTTTTACTTATCTGTTGGATAGATGTACACTGCCTTTGGATAAATGGGATATTAGTGAGCAGAATTGTCAATTCAGACCCATATGTTATGCTAATCTCAAAAATCAACTTAAAATGGATTTGAGGATTAAATACAAAAGATAAAGGAGTAAGGATCTTACAAGAGGGCATGATGGAAGATCTTCATGAGTCCATTTTGTGCTGGCTGTATGTACAGAGGTGTGGGACCATTGCATTCAGTGATGAGTTTATTAATAAAGCAGTAAGTTCTTGGACAATGAAGCAAAGCATACAAGTAGAATGAGTAAAAATTGGAAAGTGACTGCATGGCAAAAAGAGTTATGAGGAAAGTGAAATAAGAGGCTTATGATTAAGAAAAAGATTTGCGCTGTGCATGGTGGAGCACGCCTTTAATCCCAGCACTCGGGAGGCAGAGGCAGGCGGATTTCTGAGTTCGAGGCCAGCCTGGTCTACAGAGTGAGTTCCAGGACAGCCAAAGCTACATAGAGAAACCCTATCTCGAAAAACCAAAAAAAAAAAAAAAACAAACGATTTGCAAATCCTGCATCTGATAAGCAGTCATTTTTTTTTTTTGAGAATTTCATACTTGCTAATAATGTGTTTTTATAAAATATACTCTTATTCTCTCCCTTCCAATTCCTTTCCTACACTACTCATAAGCTTTTCCCTCTATGCCTCAGGTGACTGGATTTTAAAGCAGTGATTTCACTTGGTGCTGGCTGTATGTACATAGGTGTGGGGTCTTCTATTGAAGTATGAGTAGACTCTCTGGGGCAGTATACCTGAAGAAAATTCATTCTCTCTCTCCCAGCAATACTACATGCTTCTCAGCTAGGGGTAATACTTCCCAAGCCCCTCCACAATTCTGGTTGGGATGTCCTGACTGGCTTGATCTGGTGCTGGCCTTATGCATGAAGTCACAACCACTGTGAATTCATCTTTGTCACTCCCATGTCCTGCAAAATCTATTTGCTTCAGTTCTCTGCAGCCTCCATCTGTTGAAAATTTTCCACCTTCTCCTCAGTCTATTATCCATTGCATGTTGAATAAACATGAGTCTTTGTGTTAATTGGCATCTACTACAAAAAGAAGCTAATCTGATGAAGTTTAAGAAATGCAACAAAGGGCATAAAGTTAAGAACTTATAATTTAGCAGAATTCTATGTCCATTTATCAGAATAGTTGCATTAGTTTCTTAATGTGCTGGTAAGCTTTTTTCAACTTGATACAAGATTCAGAAATAGATAACCATAACTGAGAAATTGCCTCCCTTAGATTGGGCTATGGTCATGATTATAAAGAATTTCCTAATTGAAATTCAGGTGGGAGATCCCAGTCAATTCTGGACAGTCCTGACCAGCCCCAGAATTTTCTGTCACAGGTGTTGTGTCATCTTATGTAGAGGGCCTTAAATCCTATTAAAAAGAGTTGACAGTAAATTATAACATCGTGCCACTATTAAACCATGGAAAAATACCACTCAATAAATTGGAACTATTACCGATTACTCAGCCATGGTAACTTCTTCACAGGAATACAGCAGCCTTCCTCCATGCTGGCTGCTTTGAACATGTCCACTTATGTGCACTCCATGACTGGGTCCATTTAGTCCCCTTGTCCACAGGACATAGAGAGGTCTCTTCACTGACTTTCCTAAAACAGAAACCAACCCAGAATCTCCTGAATCTTATCTTAAGAACACAAGCTAGTTTTAGACAGATAACTAACAGATTCTGCAGCCAATACAGTGCTCCTAAACAATCTTAATTGGCAAGGAATGACCCTAGAATACAGGCAGGCATGCCAGGGCAAAAAAACCTAAAATTCTTCTCCTCTGAAACCTCTTGAGTGAAGTACTCAGAGTTCAAATGACCCACAGCAACAGTGTCTTCCATATTCTTACTACTCTGTCCCATTTAAACACCACTTACAGCGTCCCACTGCTTTCAAAAATCTCCAAATCCATATAGCTCCAAATGTATTGTAAGAGAGAGAGTGAAAGAAATCAGGCTTTACTATCTACTACATAGAGTTAGAAATCTCAAGGTAAGCTTAGCAAAGTAAGTTTAGAATTCTTAATATAGTTATGTATGGCATACTACATTACTTATTGGTAGAAAAGTCCCCCCACATTATCATTTAGAATAAAAGCCAAGTTGCTCCCATATACAGGAATTAACAAGGGTTTAGGAAGTAGAAGGGCTGTGGTTTTAGAGTATCACGTTATTCATGAGAAGGTTAGCTAGAATGGAACTCCTTAATTAGAACCATGACTTGGGTGTGAAAGCCCTTGCCCCTGGGAGTGTAAAGACCTCACACCTGGCTTCTAAGACTATAGCTGACCTTAGATAGAGCTGACTTTGTCTCAGTTGTGTTATTGCCCAGTTCCTGCCAGTCTTTGTGTTTATATTTTTCTGTTTTGTGTAAGAGTCATTAAGCATCCAGTAACCTCATTTGTACTTTGCTGATCTGTCACCTAACTTCCCTATTTTATTCTGTATAAAAGTTTGATGCTCGATTTGACATTACATTCAGATATTACACGCAAAAAAAAAAAAAAAAAATCTCCAAATCCATGTAGCTCCAAATGAAAACACGGTCAGGCCTATCACAACAATACCTGAGACCCTGGTATCAACTTGTGTCTTTGTTAGGGTTTCATTGCAGCGAAGAGACACCATGATCAAGACAACATAAAGAAAAACATTTAGCTGGAGGTGGAGGTGACCTACAGTTTTAGAGGTTCAGTCCATTATCACCCTGTAGGAAATCATGGCAGTATTCAGCAAACACAGTGTTGAAGGAGACAAAAGTTCTACATCTTGATCCAAAGACAACCAGGAAGAGACTGTCTCTTCTGCACTGGACAGAGTTTGAACACAAGTAGCCCTCAAAGCCCAACTATTACAACAAACTATAATTCTTAATAGTGGCTCTTTCCATTACTTAAGAATATTCAAATCAGCACAGTGGAGAAAGAAGGTTACCATCAATCTGACATAGGAGAGGGGTTGACAGAGGGGTAGTTTGGACTGAATGTCTGGACATAGACTAAATGATTCTTTTTGGAATGTTAAGACTAGAAGATGGTTATGGTTTCATTGCTGTGAAGAAACACCATGATCAAGACAATTCGTGTAAAAATATTTAGCAGCACCTGGATTACAATTTCTTTAACTTTTTTTTTTTAATCTTAACCAGTTCTTTAAATTTGGGAGACTTATTAGTGAAAGTGAATAAATATGACCCATAGCCAGAGTCTCCTCAGTATATTGTGTAGATGGCTTCCGGTTGCCATTCTCATACCCATAAAAACTGTAGGGGACTGTGGGATGGGGGACTGAGAGAGTAATCAAAGAGGATGCTATTTAAAGAGCTGTATGGTTGCCAGCAATTTCTTCTAGGGGTAGTAGTTTTCTCTCCCGGGAAACTAATGAGGCTATTAGAAAAAGAGTCATGGTTTCTCAGGATCCATTGAATGTCCAGGACTTAGAAAGGTGAAACAATTACATTGTCTTGTTTTTTTCCCCCTATAATTAGTAAGTTATGTTTTCTCCTTGTCTTTATCATGGTGGATAATATGTTGACCTCAGTTTTGTAGCCAAAGCATTGCACCTATTGGGATATGGATCCAGTCTAGGACACTCTGGGGGGGGGGGGCAGAATTGAATATAAGGACCTGGCTTAGCTGTTGTGGATCACGTAAGTCAGGGAGATGTTTTGAATGTGGGTTTTAATAGAGTGAATGAGTTGTTAATAGAATGAAGGGTCTCCTTGCCATCTGGAAATTAAGAGAGGAATTGTCTTTGTTACCCTTAAGTAAGTCAAATACAGGCTGTAATTAGCTGCTTGGTTTGAGGAGCCAAGGTCTAAACCAATTAATATTGCCTCAGAAGATTTGAAGGTTATTTAGTGTTAATGATTTGGAGAGGTCAATGACAGGTTTAGCAAGATGGACTAAATTTAGATTGATTTGTTTCTAGAAATGTGACGGGAGGGAAGTTTTGGATTTCATCTTCTGCCATTGAAAAGTCTCTTTCTGTTAGAGCTTTTATAGCTTTTTTTTTCATATTCTATAAGGTTTTCTTTGATGTTGTCTTTTGTCTTGCCATATTAAAAGGTCATGCAATGATACATATGAATATTAAATAAGGGGTTTTAATATATGGGCTATAATATCCTGAAAACTTGTATGGCTCTTACCGACACGTTAAGGGAGTCCTCTTTACCCAAAACCTATCCCTTGTTCCTGAGTTTTGACTTTAGGTATTTTGAAGGCAAAGCACAGCCAAATTGTTTCTGGAGTGTTATTGAAACAAAGAAATCTTTGATACCTCAGATTAATAGTGAGGTATTTCCAGGTATGGCAGCAACATTGTGCTGAGCTCCAAATTTTCAAGGTTTTATTAAATGCTCTTAGATCCTGTAGGGGCCTCAAGGTCCTGGTCTTCTTTTTAATTGCAAAAGCCAGGGTATTCCAGAGGCTCCTGGGGGGATGAATGTGACACAGGTCTAAGTGGAACTTAATTGACTATTGTAAAGTTGTTCATTTGTATCATTGTTCTACCCATACAGGTTCTTCTGTGATCCATTTTAGGTAGGGAGTAAGGTATTCAACAACAGAACTTAGAATTTGGGAGTTCTATTGATCTTGATATTTCTGGTAATAATGTCTTTGGAGACATTCTCCTTCCTCTCCTCTAGCAATATACTATCCCTGTCCAGAAAATTTGTGGCAATATTGGCCAACAGGGGTCTAAAGGTCCCATTTGTTCCATCTGGAAACATACATTTTTTTTCAATTTCTAAAATTCTTGAATAAATGCTCAAGAAAGATGACTTATTCCCATCAGTTAAGGTTCCATTATGAGAATCCTTTGTGGAGGAACATAGAATCATCTTAGAATGTTTTTATATGCCCCTATGTCTATTATTCACTTAAAACTTCTATTGTCAATTTTTATTGAAAGTTTAGGGTGAAATTTTTCTGGTATGTTAGTGATCCAGTAGACTTATATATTTTCCCTATTACTGATGGGCGTGAGTGTTGCCCCACAAAGAGTTTAAAGATGTCAGGTATTTTTCGTATTTGTCATATCTGAATTTGCAGTTATTTTTCCAATGAAAGCCTTCCTGCAACAGGAAAGACAGAGCGTGGGATGTTTCAAAGCAATTGAGTCATTTGGTGGGCAACCTCTTTCTAAAGTCTGGTCTCTTCAGATTTAAAGCATTTAGAATTGGAACAAGTTGCAGCCACAAAGGCAAGAGAGGAAACCAAGTACGAATTTTTACCAATGTCATGTGTAGTCACGATCTACCACCGATTCACTGATCCACCGATACATCCATTGATAGATTTTTTTTCTTTTCTTTTCTTTTTCTTTTTCTTTTTCTTTCTTCCTTTTTTTTTTTTTTTTTTTTTTTTTTTTTTTGTCCTGGCATCATTCCTACCTGTATTCTGGGGTCATTCCTTACCAATTAAGATTGTTTAGAAGCACTGTATTGGCTGCAGAATCTGTATAAAATTCAGGAGATTCTGGGTTGGTTTCTGTTTTAGGATAGTCAGTGAAGAGACCTCTCCAGGTCCTGTGGACAAGGGGACTAAATGGGCCCAGTCATGGAGTGCACATAAGTGGAAACATTCAAAGCAGCCAGCATTGATGAAGGCTGCTGAATTCCTGTGAAGAAATTAATCTGGCTGAGTAATTGGTAATAGTTCCAATTTATTGAGTGGTATTTTTCCCTTAATGTGGTCCTATTTATTGATTATGTATTTCATTTTTCTAGCCTATGTCTGACATTCTTCTCAAAACAGGGCTTCCCATTGTACAGAGGACTGTGGAGAGTAGATCATCATATATCTCTCCAGTCTTAGGGTTAAAAAATTGCTATTGAAATTTTGTAAAATAGATTTGGTCCTGGACATGAACTATGTCCTTGCTAAAGGATTGGTGTACTCCTTTTAATTCTGCTGCAAGGAGAGATGACAAGCCATCAGATATTTTCTAGATACATATAGATTACCCATAAAAGTCCTTCTGGGTGGAGGTTCTGGATCCATGAGCCATTAAGACTGGGGGACTGAGGGGGGGAGGCTAGGAATAATTGTTTCTAGCATCTCAGAAATTACAGAGATGTCATAAGTCGTGGCACTGAGGGTCGAGGAGGTCTATCTCTGTGCTTTTGAGAATCTTGTTCTTAATTTTTAGTTTTTTTGTCCTTTGTAGCCAATGAGGCCTTGTAAGGTGGGAGAGTAGGGTAAAGTGGGGATGGTATTATGGGTTAGGGAGTAACTTCTGCCTAATTAAGTCAATTGCCCTTTCTAGAACAACTAGATGTACCACTTGACAATCCTCAGGGTTTTCTTCCCCTTTATTCTCCTATGTTTTTCTCCTGTAATGGGTCATTGTTAAGCATGGGTTATTTCTCTATGCATTGCTTGATGACAGCTATCATGGGGAGGAATGATAGGGACAAAAGAATGCCTTCCTGGTCTTGCTTTTTGTGAGCAAAACAGGTACCACAGGTCCAGATGTCTGGGTCTGAAATAGCCACCAATAAGATCAATGAATGAATTGAAGTGCCACATTCCAGGATTCTAGGCCCTCCTTTGGGGAGATTTTAAGACCTCTTGATTTAAGTTTTAGGGAATGAATTTGGAAATCCTCTGATATGATGTTGAATTCCACATTGTAGAAAAGATGGGAAGTGCAGCAATTGATAGTTGATGTTCCTGCAGAAATTCTGCCAGCGTGTGTTCAGATTTAAGGGACTGGAAGCATCTTAGTGACTTTTAAATGCTTGCTGCATGACCAGGTTTTTATGAGAGGTATAAAGTGTATGGCCTACAATCTCTTTGATGGTTGGAAAGAGGGTACAGGGGCCCTCAGCCAATGTCAGGTAGTCACTCCAACTGAGAGCCTTCAGTTTTCTGCAAACAATATCTGGACCCTATGTGCAGGGCAAAACATAAAGTAAATAAGGGAAAATAGATGAACAATCCTCAGAGTGGGGGGATGGTAAGGTGAAAATGCTGCTATTATCTGTAGAAGTAGGAGAGAGAGATACTCACAAACTGTGTTCTAGGAGTCCCGTTTTGAGCACGAGCTGTAGATCTCCCTTTCTTAGGAGTCTTTAGTCACTGGCCCCTGAAGGAGGGGGAGTAAAAGCAGGGAACAGAGTTCACAGTATCATAAGTATGAGGGAAGGACTTGCAGAGAGACAACTTCAGTGGGAGCACTTTATTGTTTCTGGGATAGGGTACGTAAGAGTTTAAGGGGGTAGAGGTAGGAAGAATTGATTGCTCATAAAAAAGTAACCATTTGTACTGTTTGAAGCGCTGATTGGGACTTAGGCACTGAATCGTGCAGCTGCCTGAAGAAAGCTCTGTTCAGGGTCATCCTCCAGATAAGTTCAGGCACTTGTGCTTGGAGACATTCTCAGATAAGGCAAGTAAAGAAGATGGAGCCCCACTGACAAAAGGAGTCTTCCATTTTGTGCTGACCTTGGAGAGCTATCTGAACATGGTGGTTAACAACAGTTTTAATAATACTTAACAACAGAGTTTTCCAAGACTTGTTATTCTGGATCTTAGAATAGTTTTTGTTTTTTTTTTCTAATTTTTTGGGATGTTACCTGACATAAATACACTGAACTGTGATTTAGATGTATCCAATGGTTCTGGAGCCTCCATAATATGCTGTTCCAATACACTGCATCCAATTATGGTTTTCTTTGTTGACTACAATTTCTGTAACTGAGGCTTCTTTGATGAGAGCTCATACTTTCACTTATCTCGGAAATGTTGCTTCTGCACAAAAATATGTTAGTCTGTCCATGCCTGATTCTTATAAAATCCAGAACCACCAGTCCAGAAATGTTACTATCCACTATGGGCTGGGTGCTCCATCCGTGATCAATAATGAAGAAAATGCCTTACAGCTAAATCTCATGGAGACATTTTCTCAACTGAGTCACATTCCTCTCTGCTGACTTTTGTGTCCAGTTGCCAGTATAGTGAATAACTAAAATTCTAGAGTATTTCATATGCATCAAATTTTATTAAAAAGCATATTAGATTTTTTTTTTACATTTACGTTCTAATCTTAGAAGAAAATGGGCTATACCACAATTTTAAAATAAAAGTATATATTTTCCTCTAGTTTTTCTTTTTATTGGTTATTTTATTTATTTACATTTCAGATGTTACCCCCATTCCAGTTTTCTTCCACAATCCCCCTCCTACCTACCCCCTGCCTCTATGAAGGTGCTCCCTCATCTACCCACCTACTCATGCCCCTAGTGGCCATAAATTTGTTTATATTTTCATTGTTTTATACTTTTGTTATTCAATGACACTTAACAACATTTTTCCAAATGCAGATCTTTCTTCAAATACAAAAATCTCTTTGTATTATTTATAGTTAGCTAGAGTTGAAAGAGACTCATAAAGTTTCATCCACACATTATCATATGATAGAAACAGAAGTTTTTTAAAGTCATTAATTTTTGATTCAGTACACATAACTGATATTTCACAGCATTTCTTTGATTAATCAGGCTTCATATTACAAACATGTTAAAAGTAGAAATATGTTACAGAATGCTGGAAAATGTTCATAATGAGATGCTGAGAGAAAAATAATACCACTTCGGCACAACTTTTCAGGAATAACCATTGCCCCAAACAATCTAAAATGGTTAGAATGGAGTAGTAGTGAAGTGCTTGCTTCTCTTTCCTGACAAATACTGCTAGGAATACCTCTAAAGTTTCTTTCAGGGACAGTTATAAGATTCACATTAAAGAGTCAAAACTTTCATTGGCAGCATGAGTATGAACATACTCTTTCCCTAAAATGCCTCTAATTTGTGTCATTTACATGGTATGTACAGAGGAGAGGAGGAAGCCTTCTGAAGATGGATAATGAGAACAAGGAATTAGAGGCTTCTTCACAATACAATCAAATGTAAGGGTATCTTTTGGGAAATGTTTGCAAGGGAGCTATACTCATGCTTTTCTATTGTTATAAAAATACCAAAGTAGTGATAAGACATAGCCCTATGGAAAAAAAAATCTCCTTAGAATAATCCAAATGACAACATTAACTCAAAATGAAAATTATCCTTTGGTGTTTATTTAGATTTTTTTTTTTTGTACTGCATTCTCAAAGAATCTTAGTATTACTTTTTGAGCTGCTTGGCCAGTTAATGATAAGACCCCGAATCTAACAAGTGATTTTTCATTGTTTATTGAAGGTTAAAAGTAGATCTGAGCTAAGTACTTTCTATGAGAGCTTTGTAAAGGGTTGTTAAATCCCCAATGGCCCAATGTTACATTATAAAATTAAGGTCATAGGTAACAATGCAAGGGAGAGAACAGCTGTGTAGAATTTTCAGGTATATTAATGGCTAGTATTAGTAGTAAATTTTACTACATCAGTCTAAGGTCTAATAAACTCTGTGACACTGACTGAGGCTTCTCTAATTTTGGTCTAACTATACTGGCTTTGTATATGCCGATATTTTTAGCCCCAGTTCCAGGGAATGGTATAATGGAAAAATAACAACAGACTACCTATTCAAAATCTATCATGAATTTATAAAACATTACAGGTTCTAAGTTTCAAAGGGCCATACCTTATAGATTCCTTTTTTCCTTCTTTCTTTTCTTTTTCCTTTCCTTTCCTTTCCTTTCCTTTCCTTTCCTTTCCTTTCCTTTCCTTTCCTTTCCTTTCCTTTCCTTTCCTTTCCTTTCCTTTCCTTT
>NC_034594.1:116097624-116115622 GCF_900095145.1 Mus pahari | reverse complement strand
TAGAACACATTAATGTATTGCTTTCTAATTCTATATTTACAAATCAACATCCAGGTTTGGGAATGCTAGGGCAGTGAGGGAGGAATGGGTGGATGTGTAGGTGAGTGGGGGAGCAACCTCAAAGAAACAGTGGGGGGAAGAGGGTATAGGGGGTTTCTGGAGGGGAAACCAGGACTGAGGATAACATTGGAAATGTAAATAAATAAAATAACCAATGAAAAAGAAAGAAAGATAAAAGGAACAAAGCAAGGTCATGGTGGCTTTGTCAAAAAAGCAGCAAATTTTAAAGCTGGCTGTTTGGCAAATGTTTTAAAAATACTGCATATCAAAAGCATGTTTCTGTAAGTCCTATTCTTAGGGAATAAAAATGTCATCCCAGGGCTGTCTTCTGGTAAAGGTATGAAGCACTTTTTTCAGATAGTTCTTTATTCATCTTTCATGATGGATATCGTTGAAACAATGCTCAACTCCATAACTAGCCAATGTCATTACAGTAATTAGAGATAAAAATAAGGGGAAAATTGATGTATTATATTTCCAATTTTATGTAAACAACGTGGGGCCAGAACCTAGTGTCATACGAATCTTATTGCATAAGTTGGGAAGTTATTATCTTGAATAATATGAAGATTTTCTTAATGAGAAGTCATTGTTTACGTCCATTATTCTCTCTTTGGGATGAGTAAAATTATATTCTCAGGATCGACACAGTTGAAAATATTTTCTCTTGCTATGTTTGAGCCTCAATCTAGAGTGTAAAAGAAATATCAGGTGCTATCCTCACTTCTGCCCTGTCAGTTGAAAACTATCTCCAGTTGGTTGAAAAACAAAAATTCTAGCCATTTGATTTATCAATGAATACTAAGGAGCCAGATGCTGGGGTGAAATTCCGCTAGCTCAGAGAGGCAAAGAAAAGACCCAACCAACCCTTTACCTTCCTACGTCACAGACATCCCAGAAGAAAGAGAAAAGCCTTTTCTCCTTCTGCTGACTGTCTTAGTAGGCTTCTACTCAAACACCCTCCTTTCTGTTTACTTATGTTTACTCCCTTTGAGCTGGTTAGTTCTTCAAACTCTTGACCTGTGATTACAGTTAGCTGGAGAACTGAAAGTATGTTTTAGGGCTAAGCCATCCCATAAGTACTTGTTTGCAAGAAAGAGAAAACTATGGGCTAAAAGGTGTGTGCTAGGGGAGATCCACAGGACAAGGTTTGTCTTAATAAATAACACAGTCTTGTGGTCACATTGTGATCATATATCCCGCAATAGTTTCCAACAGTAGTGACTATTTAAAGATAAATAGCATGAAAGTCTAATGACAATCAACTATCAAACAAATAGCTATAATGTTGCAATTACTTAGGAAATAATCAGGAGCTTGAGTTAATCTTCAGCTATGTCATTAATTTGAAGTCAACTTAGATATATGCATCCTTATTTCAAAACTAAGCACCCCATTATAATTATATGTAAAATACTATTATTATTATTATTATTATTATTATTATTATTATTATTTCTAGTTGAAAACTTCCTTTCAGTCTCAAATTCTTTGTATGTGTTTCCATTAACAGCAATTATCTGGATAGTGATGGATGTTGGATGTTGGGGTATTATCTTTAACAATTTCTTCTATAAATATATTTTGTTATCCTTCAAATTAGCTATCAACTTGAATAAGTACAGATTTTCCTTTATATGATTAATCTTCTAAATAAACACTTTATGTATTTTTGCTTCTTTTGTAATTATATGAATTGTAGTTTCTGTTAAATGAGTATCAATACAACTTTATTTCAAGGCTTTTAGTTTACATGGCTACTTACGCAAATGCAGTATTAAACATTTTACAATTTTATGGTCTTTGTCATAATTGTGCTATGGAGCTTATCCAGAAGTATTCTCTTCAGGCTTGTTTACAATATAATATTTCACCAAGAAGATTTTTGTTTCCCAAGCTACTTGCTGTCTATATACATCATAAGCATAGCTCAATAAAGGGTTGATATCAATTATTAGAACCAATAAATTTCTAATTAAAAAAAACATAGCATTTTCTGTCACAGAGGTAAAATATATTATTCAAAATTTTTCACTTACTGTTTTATTTACAGGATTAAGATTTTTAAAAAGCCTAGAATATTATAAATAACAGAAGAGACAACAGAATTGTTTCACAGTAAACTCCAAACAACAAATTTTTCCATTAATGACAATTAGAAGTCATAATTTATGTTTCCAATTTTTCACTTAAAACTTACATATTTAATTTTAATAGGAATAATTGTATCAAATAAAAGTGTAAGTTATCAAAATGTAAGTTAGCTGTTTTACTAACTTCTTAAAGTAATCTCTTACAATATTATGATCTAGTTATATTACAGAGTACAACTTTTTACTTATAGGCTTGTAAACATACATATAACCAAAAATGTGCTATTTGCCACAAAACAAATTGGTCATATGAATTAAATTTCATTTGATAAAACATTCACAGATACTGAAATAAAATAAACACACATGTCCAAATGATGTTCATAATATCCTATTTATGTACACTCACTATGTCATATATATATATATATATATATATATATATATATATATATATTATAAAACACAATAACACTTGTTTTACTAAGAGAATAGAACTGACATTGTTCTAACACTAAAAATGTGTATACATAGTATTTGCTGCAAACAATATTAAAATGGAAATTGGATTTTCATTGAAAGTAGAAAAAACAATTTTGAGTAAATTCATTGTATACACCTATGATAGGGTGTGCTTCATAATTTAGCTATATAATTGGTTTTTCTTCCAAAAGTCAAAGAATTCAATTTTCTTTCTGAACAAACTAAACAATACATACATGCATTAAAACTTATTTATACAAATAAATTGAAATTGCTTCACTCCACATTTTTCTCCCAGTGTTATCTGCTGACTAAAATGCAAATATAATTAAATACAAAACAATTTATTTGCGATGAAAATTTATTAATAACTGATAAGCATATGAAAACTAATTTTGCTTCATTCTGAATGTTAGCCACAATGATAATCCAACAAGTAGACCTTATGCATGATTTATAAATCTTCTACAGCTTCAACTAATCATAATTCTAAAACATGAACTTATCTCCATTACTTAGTCTACGAATAAACAAACAAAGAGGTTTGGTAATTAATTGATTTCATTAGATATAGCTGGCATCCGAGGTACATATGATTTGTTAGAGTCTCTCAATTGCTCTTATGTCCTGAAGGATTTACATTTTTTTTCTGACAGAGTGCTGAAATAAAATAGATTTGTCTTAGAAGACAATTTAAAAATTATTTTAAATGCACATTTTAAAGTTTCCTCATATTTTGTTAGTGACTTCTTTATTTCTCTATAAATAAGTTAGCCATTAATCACCTAAAAATAAATATTCTGTGTTTAATTAGCTAAAAGTAGAATTTCTTTAGTTGCTAATTGCTATAGCTTAAACTTCAAGTACTCTCTATATAATAGATACACAAGAGAGTAGACATTCTTGTCTTCCCCATAATTTTAGTGGAATTGCATAATTTTAGTTTCCTTCCATTTAGTTTGATGTTGGATATCAGCTTGCTGTTTATTGTCTTTACTGTTTTTAGATATGCATCTTGTATCGCACATCTCTCCAAGACTTTTATCATGAAGTGGTGTTAGATTTTGACATATGCTTTTTTAGCATCTATTAAAATGATCATAATTTTCTTTCCGTTCATTATATATCATATTGATGGATTTGTGTATGTTGAACCATCTATGCATCCCTGGGAGGAAGCTTACTAGATCATAGTGCATGAAGTTTTTGATGCTTTCTTGAACTCAGTTTGTGATGATTTTATTGAGAATTTTTTGCATCAAAGTTCATAATGGAAATTGGCCTGAATTTCTCTTTCATGCATGAGTTTTTATGTGATTTCGGTATCAGGGTGACTGTGGCCTCATAGAAAGAGATTTGCAATGTTCATTCTGTTTCTATTTTGTGGAACAGTTTAGGACATACTGGTATTAGCTCTACTTGGAAGGTCGAGTAGAATTCAGAAAAAGAACCAATCTGGTCCTGAGCTTTATGTGGTTGAGAAAATTTTAATGATTGTGTCTGCTTCCTTAGGGGTTTATGTCTACTTACAGTGCTTACCTGATCTTGATTTAACTTTCATAAGTGGCAACTATCAAGAAAATTGTCAATTTCATTCAGATTTTCCAATTTTCTGGAGTGCAGATTTTTTAAGTATGACCTAAAGATTCTTTAGATTTCTTCAGTATCTGTTGTTGTGTTCCCTTTTCATTATTTCTGATTTTGTGAATTGGAGTATTCTCCCTCTGCTTTTTAGTTTATTTGTCTAAAGGTTTGTATACCTTGTTGATTTTCTCAAAGAACCAAGTTTCATGCATTGATTCTTGGTATTGATTTCTTTGTTTCTATTTTATGGATTTTAGCCCTGAGTTTGATTGTTTCCTGCCATCTACTCCTCTTGGGTGTGGTAGCTTCTTTTTGTTCTGAAACTTTCAGATATGCTGTTAAGTCACTAGTAGAAGGCATTACTAATTTCTTTATGAATGCACTTAGTGCTATGAACTTACTGCTTAAAGTACTTTCATTGTTTCTGTGTGTTGCATATTTATTTTCATTTAATTCTAGAAAGTCTTTGATTTCTTTATTTATTTTTTCCCTGACCCAGTCTTCATTGAGTAGAGAGTTTTTCAGTTTCCATGAGTTTGCAGGCATTTTTTGTTTCTATTTTTGTTGAAACCCAGCTTGAATCCATTGTGGTCATACAAGATAGTGGGGCCTATTTTAGTATTTCTAATATCTGCTGAGACTTGCTTTGTGATGCAGTATATGATCAACTTTGGAGAAGATTCTATGAGGTGCCAAGAAGGAAGTATATTCTTTTTTGTTTGAGTGAAAGGTTCTGGAATTATCTGGCTGTCTATTTGAATCAAAACATCTGTTAGTTCCATTGTTTCTCTGTTAAGTTTCTGTCTGGATGACTTATCTACTGGTGAGAGTGAGGTGCTGAAAACTTCCACTATTAATGTGTGTGTTTCCATGTGTTATTTAAGATTAAGTAGTGTTTCCTTTACAAGTGTGTAAAGTGCCTTTGTGTTTAGGGCATAGATATTCAGAATTCAGATGCCATCTTGGCAGACTTTTTTCTTTGATTTCTTTGAATTGTCCTTCTCCAATGCATTTGATTAATTTCCATTGAAAGTCCTTTTGTCCATTTTACTTGCTATTTGAATAGCTACTCCAGCTTGCTTCTTGGATCTGTTTGCTTGGAAAGTCTCTTTCCAGCTCTTTACTCTGACTGAATGTCTTTCCTTGATGTTAAGGTAAGTTTCATGGATGCAGTAGAATGTTAGGCCCTGTTGGCACATACACAGTATTAGCCTATGTATTTTTATGGGGAATTGATGAGTCTTGTTATTTTGGTGATGGTGATGTGTGGTGGTTTTTTAGTTTGTTTGTTTGTGTGTGTGTGTGTGTGTGTGTGTGTGTGTTTAGAGGGGCACACATATGAGTGTGTGCTTCCTTTTATTTGGTTTTGCTTCTGTGAAATTATTTATTTCCTATCATTTGTTTTGTTTCGTTAACCTCCTTTGGTTGGAGCTTTTCTTCTAGTAACTTCTGTACATCTGTAGGGCTTGATTTTTTTAATGATTAAGTTTGGCTTTGTCATGGGATATCTTGTTTTCCTCAAGTATAATGATTGAAAGATTTTGGGGATAGAGTAGTCTGGGCCGGCATTTGTAATATCATATAGTGTACAAAAATAGGACAAAACAAACAGAAAAAAGAAGTAAAAGAAAGAGCATAAGAACCCATCTCAACATGGAGACATACGGGTTTATACAGGAATTCCAAAAATATCACAAATGAAGGCATAATATATATGCAATAAATATGTTTCTAGAATTTTTTGCATTTATTATCAACAAAATTAAAAACATTGAGCTTATACCTATTTCATGTGATATTAATTTATGATTGATTACTTATAGAGTAGTTATATCAATCCTTTTGAAAACTACATTAACATTTAGAATTTATTAGAAAAATTCAATATACAATGAAAATGTAATAAACAAGAAATGCTACCTGATTTAGGATGATTCTGAGTTTCCATATTCACTCAGATAAATAATTTTCTAGGCTATACTGCCATTTAAAGATAAACTGTTACTATGTTGCTTTAAAGGAATGCTGAGGGTTATCTTAGAAACAGCTTTCAAAACTATCATAAGATTTTAAGATGTTTTTGACAAGATACCAGGTAGAAAGTTCATGATGTCAAAAGTTCAGGAATCTAAAAACTATTATATATACTTTACAATATATATAATGTTAGATGAAAGTAATACTACATCTTTATGTGATATATAAAATACTCATGTAGTTATGAATTTTCTATTTGAATTGGTTTTCTTTGCATTTCTTATGGTGAGATGGACAAGTTTGCTTTGTCTTTATTTATTTATTTATTTATTTATGTCTTTTATTTTATTTATTTTATTTTATTTTATTAGATATTTTCTTTATTTACATTTTCAATGCTATCCCGAAAGTTCCCTATACCCTTCTCCCCACCCTGCTTCCCTATCAAACCCACTCCCACTTCTTGGCCCTGGTGTTCCCCTGTACTGGGGCATATAATGTTTGCAAGACCAAGGGGCCTCTCTTCCCAATGATTGCCGACTAGGCCATCTTCTGCTACATATGCAGCTAGAGACACGAGCTCTGGGGGTGCTGGTTAGTTCATATTGTTGTTCCACCTACAGGGTTACAGTCCTCTTCAGTTACTTGGGTACTTACTCTAGCTTCTCCAGTGGGGCCCTGTGTTCCATCCTATAGATGACTGTGAGCATCCACTTCTGTATTTGCCAGGCACTGGCATAGCTTCATACGAGACAGCTATATCAGGGTCCCTTCAGCAAAATCTTGCTGGCATGTGCAATAGTCAGCCACCAAACCCAGACACTATTGCTAGTTTGCTTTGTAATTAACCCCTTGTGCAATGTGTTAGCATAGGGTCAATGTAATGAGTCTGATTGATCATAGACTAAAAGTTCTGTACTGTTATACAAAAATAAAAGTTTCATCTATCACACAGTAACTATTATATTTGTTATAGTAATAAATTCAGAAATGTAGTGTTCAATATCAATACTACAAAGAGTTATAATTGCATCCTTTAAAAATATTTTGTATAACTCTTACCTATAGAGAAATAGCCAATGTAATTTTATTAAAAGTCATAGTATTATAACTTATCCTAATGTAGGTCATTCTTGTATCCTGATTTATATTTTGTATAAAAACAAAACTACCATATTTGGTTATAAAATATACCAATCAATCCTACCCTTTCAACTATGTTTTTGATCATTGGTCTGAATATTATAGCTTAGTTAAAATGACCAAATGACTCTATCTCAGTCAGACAGTTGAAAAAGTTAAAATAAATGTACATAGGCTGGGTGGTGGTGGCGCACATCTTTAATCCCATCACTTGGGAGGCAGAGGCAGGTGGATTTCTGAGTTTGAGTTCAGCCTGGGTTACAGAGTGAGTTCCAGGACAGCCAGGGCTATACAGAGAATCTCTGTCTCAAAACAAACTAACAAATAAACAAACAAACAAACAAACAAATGTGCATAGATTTCACTATCAAAATGTTTTACTGTGCTATTCTAGCTAGGAACTAGGACTGTTAACCCAACTGTTAAAACCTCTTTTCTTAGGTAAGCATCCAATCTCTTTATATTTTATTTTATGCTTCATTTATTCAATATTAATTCTTGGTATAAAGCAATTATTTATTAATTTTATTTTATAAATAAAATATGGGAATAACAAATGTACCATGATATTCTAGATAGTATTAAAACATTGTGTTCTACAATTTTATGAAAATATTTTGTACATTTTACTTTGATGAGAAATTAATCTTTATTTCACCAATCCTATAACAGTTAGATTTTACTGTGCTCTCTTTAATTTTTTTCATAGGTTGTTTAAGGAATTAAAAGAACCACTACCATTGGTGTGCTATTAATAGAGAATGTGCTGGAAATATAGAGATAATACATAAGAGTATGTTATGTTTATATGTCTTCAATATTCACATGATGGTTATCTAACTTCTAATTCATAAATATCAGGAATTGAGCCCTTTGGGATGGGTATTTGGCTTCAGATGATAGTCTCACATGGTTACCATGAAAATCAGTCTCTGTCTCAGAGAAGGAACACCAGTGTTTTCTCTCCCTTTTATGTGATTTCTTGCAATAAGACAACTGTCAGCGAGCCAGGAATAGTGGCAGTGGCGCACTCCTTTAATCCCAACACTCAGGAGACAGAGGCAGGCAGATTTCTGAGTTCGAGGACAGCCTGGTCTACAAAGTGACTTCCAGAGTTCCAGGACAGCCAGAGCTATACAGAGAAACCCTGTCTAGGGAAAAAAAAAGACAACTGTCAGCAAGCCAGGAAGATAAAACTTCATGCCAATGGAGACCTTAATCTCCATAGATTCCCTTTTGTGACAAACACGTATCTAGTGTTTTAACTACTCACTATGTAGTCCTCGATTAGATGTTTCACCTGACAGAAATAGTTTAATTCTGCCAACAAAATACCAACAATAAAAATTATATCATAGTATATTTGGTAATGTATGTAGGACATGCTCTTGATGGTATTTTAAAAGTGCTTTTCACATAACAGAAACACACACACACACACACACACACACACACACTATGGAAAAAGAAATCATGGTCATTGAAGAATTTGCTAAAATGTTGCGTCTAATACATAGCATATGGAATGTTTGTTACAATACCTGCGAGTTTTGGAGCTTAATGGTTGTTCCTTAAAATTCATCCAATAAGCTAGTGAACTCAATATTTTGAAATATGAAACTGATTTATTTCAGTATTATAAACCTTGTAGGACTTATAGACTAGGCTGTCAGTTCTGATGAAAGAAGTGCAATACTGCTGCATTATCTAATGGTATTCAATTAACAAAATTCAAACAACAGCTTAATAATTGCTTCTAAAATTAAAATAATTACCATATGATTGCATAGCTCCAAATGGACTGAAGGACATTTTGTTAGGTACATCAATAAACTAACATCTTGTCATGTATTAATAAAATTCTACATAACTGTTACATTTTATGTAAAGAAATATTGGATCGTATTTCATTTTAGCTGCATTCATCATCGTTTGGAGAACTAGTTTTTCACGTCAACAGAAGAAATCTCTAATGAGTTATGATCAGTAAAAGGAATACAGATGTACTGAACATCAAATCCCTCTTTCCTCATTACTACAGCAGATGTTTGGCTGACAGTTTGAATAATGTTTTACTGTTCGTTGTAGATCACTTTTATACTTTCTGGAAGTTTTGATGAAAGCTTTTAATATTCTTCTTTCTGTAGTCAGTGGACTAGAGCTTTGGTCAGTATGTATGGCTTGCCTAGTATTCTTAAGTTCTGGGTTCATTCCCCGAAATAATAAAAAGGCAAAACTAAGGCATGGGGTGGTATACTGTTGGGGATTTGATTTGAGCTTACATGGGAATTCAAACATCTGCTGCAGACCCCTGCAACCAGTTGGTCTTTTGATTGGTGAATAAAGAGCCAGCAACCAGTGCTTGGGCAGGTGGACAGAAGGGAAACTTTGAGGATTTAAGCAGAAGAAACACAGAAGAGAGAAGGAGAAACACAGGGGCAGAAGGAAAGAAGCTGATACAAAGGTGAGAGCTGTGGAAGACAGACCCAACCCCCAACTGTGTAAGAATCAGGGCCACTCCCCCTGGTTGCATCTGGGGTAGAAAAAAAAAAGTATAAAGTATAGATCTTGGAAAACAATAACTCAAGAATTTCGGAGGGGAGGGTGAGTTAGCTGTGTGGAGGGTTTGAAGTGGCCCAGCTAGTGAGCTAGCTAAAGCATATTAAAATATAAAGGCAGTATGCTTGAATGTTCCTCCATCCATTATCTGGAGAATCTGGGGCAGGCAGCCTAAAGTGAGTGACAGCCTGCCAGGAGGTCAAAATGCTTTAAAAAATTTATCACATAAGTAAGTATATTATTTTCTTTGCCAGAGAATCAAGATGCAATAATATTCTACAAGTTACCTGTAATCTCAGAGTGTTCTCTCTGGTTTCTTTAACACTGTGCAAATTTTCTTGAAACATTCATTTAATTGCCATATTATCTTTTTAAATTGTGATCATTTTGTTTGTGTTTGATTTTTGGTTTCTACTTCTTTAAGAGTTACCATCCCAGTGATTTAAATATGTCTATTATTCTAATATTAGAAAATTTGCTTCTGCTTTAATATAGTCTAGATCTTAATACTTTGCATTTCTTTTACAACAAAGTAAATTATTGATTACAGCTTTACTACTTTAAAAATAGGTATTTTGGGGGGTAGAGAGAGATAATACTAATACTGCAATGTATTTTCCTATATTTTCTATTATAATTTTTATGTATGGATGGGTAGATTTAATATTTTTATACAATTGTTAATATTTTATTATATTTTCACAGTACAATTACTATTAATCTTGAGTTTCTTTTTATTGAGTTTTGCTTTGATGTTTATTTATAACCTAATTTATTATCAGTATACCAGATATATCTTTCTTGATATATTTTGTCATCTGAATAAAAACATGAAGTACTTTTTACTAAAATATAATACACTTAGGGTTTCTTATTGTTCATTGTTCCATTTGTGGATTTTTAATCGCTATTTAAATCACTTTACATTAGTGTTTTCTGTCCTTACCCTAATTTCACTGTTAGGGGATAAAAGGCATGTGGGTTTTTTTTCCTAATTGTTTATCTATACTTAAAATAGTTAAACCTTTTATTATTTGCCTAACTTGTAATTAAGGCTATGATCTCAACATTCAGGAGGTTAAAGTAGGATTTGGGTTCTAGGTCAGCCTAAGTTACTGTCCAAAATCCCAGTCTCATCCAAACTACATCTCTAACAAGACAAAAAAAATGTCATGCAAATATTGATAATATTAACACAAAAGTAGTCTTATCTACCTACAGGTCAAATCACTCATCCATGTAAAGAATCAAAGACACTTCGTACACTTCACTTTGGGTATTCTATTTTCCATATTTGTTTTTAGGATACCCACTTATTTTTTACATTATTGTCATGATATATTGATTGGAATTTCATGTGCCCAATACAAATTATTAAAAGATCCACTGTGTTTTTGAGTGGAGCACACTTGCATAGACTTCTATTGTATGTCTTAGACAATTCTACTGAGCTTATGTGTCTTCTAAAACTTTGACTTTTGCAATTTTCAACAGTAAGTTAATTTTTAACAAAATATAACACATTTTATTTGAAAATAAATACCCCTCCCTCTTATCCCCAATGCTTATATTTTCTTAAGTAATATAAACACAGATAGGTAATTTTCTGTATAATCAGTCAGAGATTTTGAGACTCAGGTTGCTTTTGCTTTCCACTGTCACTGGTAAGAAGTCACCACTTCTCAAATTATCAAATTCACTTTCAAATTAATACATTTTCGACAGCATTGTGATAAGAGTCCTCTTTTCAAACCATGTCTATGTGGTGTGTGCCTTTCTCTGCTGCTGTTTGACAACAGGCAGATAAATGCTGCATTTTATCTTATATGTTTCTATTGTTAAAGATATATTGTTTTTATGTCTTAAGAATAATAGTTATTTCCATCTTCAGAAATCTGTCAGTATTTCCATTTGTAAATTCTGAATCTTCCAATGTCTACTTACCTCCTTTGAGATACTAATAATTACATGCTCTGTTTTTAATCTGCACTATTTTTTCTCAAATATTCTTCTATCTTTGCTGCCACAAAACCTGGTTTCTGTTGCGAATTCAGGTGAAAGAGAGCCTTAAGTTATACTTCTCAGGAAAGATGTTCATTCATCAAAAGACATTTAGGTGAAGAAGCTAAATTTGAATCAGGTATGCACTTCTACAGAGATAAGGTTCTATTTGTAAGAGTCTATCCTTATAGATGCACACACACACATATACTTATGTTTCTATATTAATATATTATATATATGACATTCATTATATATATGTATGTATTATATATATTATATGTGTATTTCTATCATCTTTATGTCTAAAATAAGCTTCTGCAATTTCAAGCTAAGCAGAGAAAAATATCTATACCAAAAATTTATTGATAACACAGATATTTACTGTATCCATATCCAGACTTTACATAAAATATAACCCTGAAGTATAGGTGAAATGCTATTGGAATTAGCATTCCATGTAGATAAGAAGATATATGGTCTTGTCCTTTTGAAACTAGCCATCCTCCGCTCAAAACAGTTTCAGATAGTCCCTAGAAATGGTCAGATACATGTTTATCCTTCCAAAGAGCAACCAAGGTAAACTACTAGTGGCTAACCACTGTGAGGAAGTTCAAGCTCAACTTCCTCACAGTGGCTAGCCAAGGGGCCTGAAAGTAACAGAATCAAGCTGGGCTGCATAAAAGAGCCCTAGGGCAAATGAACTTCTTGGAAAATATACTGTACAACCATTTGAGGTAGCTGCAGGCTGCACAGTGTGCCCCAGGTTTTCAACTTTTGTGAGCTGTCACACATGTTAAGATGGGCTTCTATGATGCTCCTATCTGAGTCATGTTTTCCTCAATAGGTTAAGTCCTCACCCATAGTCTTGTAAGTAACCCAGATAAAAGCTGTTGGTACAGCAAGTTGGTCTTTGGTAGTATACTTATTTTGTTCTGTCCTAAGATTTCCATCTGGGGTGAATAGATGTATTTTACATCTCCCCAGGAAAATTCTTTCACAAAATTTATTTATTAAATAAATGTGGTCCTTGAGCAAGTTATGGAGAACAGAAATAAGAATAGAATCAGGACTGGGCATGGTGGTGCACGCCTTTAAACCCAGCACTTGGGAGGCAATGGCAGGTGGATTTCTGAGTTGGAGGCCAGCCTGATCTACAAAGTGAGTTCCAGGACAGCCAGGGCTACACAGAGAAATCCTGTCTCCAAAAAAAAAAAAAAAAAAGAATCAGGGAACTGAGGGCCATGAGAGGGCAATTTAAGCCAAGAAGTGACTTTGTTACAGGATTTCAAAAAATATTCAAAAATGTGATATTTTGTCTGGGAGTTAAGCAGTTACAAATCCTTTTATAACACACACACATACACACAAACACACATACACACATACACACACACACACTTAGTAGAATATAGTTTAGATGTTTTCCCTTCCTTTTAGAAAATAGTATAAGTAAAATGGTTTTAAGGTAAATTAGGTATTAAATTTTATTTTAGCTGTTATAGAAATATACAAATGGTGTGTATTTAACTGGTTACCATATTCTATGGTTATAATTACATTGTCACAAAGGACATGAGTTTAAATTTTGCAATTAAGTAATGAGATAGGGTCCATTGTGCAATTCTGCCACATATTCTCCATTTATTTACTTGTCGATCGACACTTCAGTTGGTTCCGTTAATTTCTAGTAATTATAGTGCTTGCAATGAGCATGCAGGTACAGATCCCTTGCAGAAATACAATGTCATTTGGCTATGTACTAACTGGTGGGCCTGCAAAATAATGTGATTGATCTGTTTTTAACTTTTTGAGGAACTTCTGTTTAGTTTTATAAACTTACTCAAAGGTTTTACATTTCTACTAATTATATGCAAGATTTATGATTTCTCCATATCATCATTATTTCCTGTTTCATTTTACCCCTTTTATTAGATCCACTCTTATTGAACTAATATTAATTGTGACTTTGATCTACATTTTAATGGAATATTGACATATTTTGATCATGTTCTTCTTGGTATTTAAAATGTGTATTTCAATCTAACTTTAAAAAGTGGATGTCAGCTTCATTGTATTAAAACCCTTGTGAGATGTATGGCTTAAACATACTTTCTAAAATTGTGTAGATCATTCCAGACTTTTTAAAAATTTTTATTTCATCTTTTTATTAGGTATTTTCTTTATTTACATTTCAAATGTTATCCCCTTTCCTAGTTTCCCCTCAGAAAACCCCCTATCCCCCCCCCTTCCCCTGCTCATTCACCTACCCACTGCCTCTTCCTGGCCCTGGCATTCCCCTATACATGGACATAGAACCTCTCCTCCCCTGATGACCAACTAGGACATCCTCTGCTACATATGCAGCTAGAGCCATAATTCCCACCATGGGTTATTTTGGTTGGTAGTTTAAAACCAGGGAGCTCTAGGGGTACTGGTTAGTTCATATTGTTGTTTCTCCAATGGGGCTACAAATCCCTTCAGCTTCTTGGGTACTTTCTCTAGCTCTTTCATCAGGGAACTTGTGCTACTCCATCCAATGGATGACTGTGAGCATCCACTTCTGTATTTCTCAGGCACTGACAGAGCCTCTCAGGAGACAGCTTTTCAGGTTCCTGTCAGCAAGCTCTTGTTGGCATCCACAATAGTGTCTAGTTTTGATGGTTGTTTATGGGAAGGATCCCCAGGTGGGGCAGTCTCTGGATGGTCAATCCATCAGTCTCAGCTCCACACTTTGTCTCTATAACTCCTTCCATGGGTATTTAGCTCCCCCTTCTAAGAAGGATCAAAGTATCCACAACCCCTTCTGGTTCACCCTCTGACTGTTGTTCTATACCCCATAGCTTCTACCAACCGAAGTCTCCTTGAGTATGTTCCCACCCTCCCACCCCCAACTTCACCACAACTCCCTGCTCCCTGGGTCCTCCATACTCTTTGATTGTTAAGTGTATCTACTCAGACTGAACTCAGGACTGGCAGTAGTCTACTGTATATGTGTTGGGGGCTTCAGATCAGCTGGTATATGATGCCTGGTTGTTGGTCCAGTGTCTCAGAGATCTCAGGGGTCCAGATTAATTCAGACTACTGGTGTTCTTACAGGGTTGCCCTCCTCCTCAGTTTCTTCCAGCTTTTCCCTAGTTCAACTACAGGGATCTCTGGCTTCTGTCCATTGGTGGGATGCAGATATCTAAATTTATTTTGCTTTCCAAGAATTTGCTTGGGAGGCAAATGAGAATATACATATTTATGTGTTTGTATGAATATTTTTGAGGGTTATGTGTACACATTTAGAGGTCAAATGTTGACAGGTGACATCTTCACTGATGGTTCTTCACTTTATTATCTGACACAAGCTCTCTCACTGAGAATTGATTCAACTAGATTTGCTGACAGGGATCTCTTTTCAAAATTCCACTGAGCAGTTCTCACTGTGTTTGAAATGATTATCATTCTGGTGTTATCTCCAGAGTACTGGTAAGACTAACATTATATGTCATCATGTGTCTTGAAATATACCTCAAAGAAAGAAAGGCTTTAAATTGATTTTTCCTTGTGTTATGGTTGAATATGGAAGTTCTTCCATTGACCCAATCTATGAACACTACTTCCTAGATGACAGTATTATCTTAGGGCCTGTAGAACCTTTATATTGTATGACTTTCCTGGTAGAAATAGGTGACTTAGGACAGAGTATTTTACCTTCTGTATCTATTATTATAAGAAAAGCCTTTGCATTTTCTACTTTCATAGGGTTAACCCTTCTCCTCCTCATTCTGTTCTACATTGAATTGAAGTCCTCTAAAACCATGAGCTATAGTATGTCTTATATTCAGTCATTTCTACAGATATTTTAGTTTTGACAACATTAAAAACATCTAATACAAAGTTTTTGAACCAAATAAGTAGGCTTGTTTTTATTACAAGTCTTGACCTTAATCTTTTAGACCCTTTAAAGTGGCATGTGGAATGAATGTAGAAGAATTTGAAGATACAGAAATCTATGGATGATTTTAGTGAAGGTCAACTTGGGTGAGAGTTCTGAAAAAAGCTTCTAAGCTGTTCAACATGCAAACAATAATGATAGACTATGTTCATGAAGTCTCAAATGAGAAGAAAGAAGCCTACTGAGGAAAGGAATGCCCATCACTGCTTAGATCATTCAAAGTAATTTCTAATCCAAGAAACCGAAATACTTCTAAATTTTAGCTACAAAACCACTCTGATGGAATCCTTTCTGAGTACCATCTTCTGTTTTAGTTTCTTTCCCTGCTACTGTTATACAATATCCTAGAAAAAGCAATTTAATGAACAAAAACTATTCTGGCTCACAGATAAAATATACAGTCTGCCTTGGTAATATAGTCAACCTGAGAGGTACTTGAAAAAGTAGGTCACATCCCATTCAAAAACCATTAGTATACAGTGAGGAAGACTTTTTTCTTATTTAGATCTCTTCTTTCATTTATATAATCCAGGATCTCATGTAAGGAACTCAGCCAACTGTGGATGGGTCTTCCAACTGCTGTTAAATACTAATGGCAGTCCTCCAGAAGAATCCTTAGAGAGTCACGTTCCAGTTGATTATAAATATGTCAAGTTGACAATTATCTTTAAATATTGTAATTATTCAATATGTAACTTTTATTTATATTACAGTTATTTTGTTTATGTATTGGGTGGTGTTTTTCATATCCTGCATGTGAAGGTCAAAGTTGTAGAAGTTACTTCTTTTAAAAAAAATTTAATTAATTGATTAATTAATTAATTTTATACACTCCAGATTTTATTCCCCTCAGGGTCCACCTTCTGACTGTTCCACATCCCATACCTCCTCCCAGCCCCTGTCACCATGAGGATGTCCCCATCCCCCAACCCACCAATCCTCTAAACTCCTTATGGCCTCCAGTCTCTTGAGTGTTAGGTACATCATCTCTGAATGAACACAGAATTAACAGTCCTCTGCTGTATATATGTTGGGAACCTGGTATCAGGTTATGTAGTATTATTTGTGATGATTTTGAAAGGTGTCATTTCCCTAATTCATTTCTCAGTCTGTTTATCCTTTGAATACAGGAAGGCTAATGTTTTGTTTGAGTTAATTTTTTTATCCAACCACTTTGCTGAAGTTGTTTATCAGGTTTAGTTCTCTGGTAGAATTTTTGGGATCACTTAAGTATATTATTATATCATCTGCAAATAGTGATATTTTGACTTCTTCCTTTCTGTCTTAGTCAGGGTTTCTATTCCTACACAAACATCATGACCAAGAAGCAAGTTGGGGAGGAAAGGGTTTATTCAGCTTACACTTCCACATTGCTGTTCATCACCAAGGAAGTCAGAACTAGAACTCAAGCAGATCAGGGAGCAAGAGCTGATGCAGAGGCCATGGAGGGATGTTCTTTACTGGCTTGCGTCCACTGGCTTTCTCAGCCTGCTTTCTTATAGAACCCAAGACTACCAGCCCAGAGATGGCACCACCCACAAGGGGACCTCCCCCTTGATCACTAATTATAACTGGATCTCGTGGAGGCATTTCCCCAACTGAAGCTCCTTTCTCTTTCATAACTACAGCTGTGTCAAGTTGACACAAAACCAGCCAGTACAATTGACCCCTTGTCTACTTGACACACAAACACATCACTAGTAAGCCTCAACCTTTAGTTTGTTATTCATCCCCAAGATCTAAACAACTTTAAAAGTCCCAGTCTTTACATATTAAGAGTTCGATCTTTTTAAAATATCCAATATCTTTTAAAATCCAAAGTCTTTTTACAATTAACAGTCTCTTAACTGTGGGATCCACTAAAATACTTTCTTCAAGAGGGAAAAACATCAGGGCACAGTCACAATTAAAAGCAAAAATCAAATTACAACTGTCCAATGTCTGGAATCCAACTCATGATCTTTTGGGCTTCTCCAAGGGTTTGTGTCACTTCTCCAGCCCTGTCCTTTGTAGCACACAGCTTGTTTTCTAGGCTCCAGCTGCCCATACTCCACTGCTGCTGTTGTTCTTGGTGGTCATCTCATGATACTGGCATCTGCAAAATGCTGTTGTCTTCCACTGTAACTAGGCTTCAACACTAGCCTCTCATAGGCTC
>NC_034594.1:116087481-116096016 GCF_900095145.1 Mus pahari | reverse complement strand
AGAATGGATCGATTCTCATTCTTCTACATGATAGCCGCCAGTTGTGCCAGCACCATTTGTTGAAAATGCTGTCTTTTTTCCACTGGATGGTTTTAGCTTCCTTGTCAAAAATCAAGTGACCATAGGTATGTGGATTCATTTCTGGATCTTCAATTCTATTCCATTGATCTACATATCTGTCGCTGCACAAGTACCATGCAGTTTTTATCACAATTTCAGCCTGCTTTCTTATAGAACCCAAGACTACCAGCCCAGAGATGGCACCACCCACAAGGGGACCTTCCCCCTTGATCACTAATTACAACTGGATCTCAGGGAGGCATTTCCCCAACTGAAGCTCCTTTCTCTGTGATATCTACAGCTGTGTCAAGTTGATACAAAACCAGCCAGTATACTTTCTAATTTTTAACCTATTGACTCACTTTGGTTGTCTAATTGTTCTAGCTAGAATTTCAAATACTATATTGAATAGATGGGGTGACAGTGGATAGCCATATCTAGTCCCTGATTTTTGTGAGATTGCTTCAAGTTTCTCTCCATTTAGTTTGATGTTGACTACCAGTTTGCTGTATATTGCTTTTACTATGTTTAGGTATGGTCCTTGAATTCCTAATCTTTCCAAGACTTTTATCATGAAGGGTGTTTAATTTTGTCAAATGCTTTTTCAGCATCTAATTAAATGATCATGTGTTTTTTTTTTCTTTGAGTTTGTTTATGTAGTGGATTATGTCGATGGATTTCTCTATATTGAACCATCCCTGAATCCCTGGAATTAAGCCTACTTGATCATGGTAAATGATCATTTTGATGTGTTCTTAGATTTGGTTTGTGAGAATTTTATTGAGTATTCTTTCATTGATGTACATAAAGGAAACTGATCTGAAGTTTTCTGTTTTTGTTGGGTCATTTTGTGGTTTAGGTATAAGTGATAATTGTGGCTTTATAGAAAAAATGGCTATTGTTCTTTCTGTTTCTATTTTGTGGAATATTTTAAAGAGTATTAGGTCTTTTTTTGAAGATCTGATAGAACTCTGCACTAAACCCATCTGGCCCTGTTTTCATTGTTGATGTTGTTGTTTGTTTGTTTGTTAGTTTGTTTTGTTTTTGTTTGTTTTGTTTTGTGTTGTTATTTAATTTGTTGGGAGACTTTTAATAGCTGCTTCTAATTCTTTAGGGGTTATGGGAGTGTTTGGATGGTTTGTCTGATTCTGACTTAACTTTTGCACATAGTATCTGTCTAGAAAACTGTCCATTTCATGCAGATTTTCTAATTTGTTTAAATATAGGCTTTTATTAGTAGGATCTGATGGTTTTTTTTTCTTTTTACAGATTTCCTCAGGTTCTGTTGTTATGCCTCCCTCTTTATTTCTTATTTTATTAATTTGGATACTGTTTCTGTACCCTCTGGTTAGTCTGCCTAAGCGGTTGTCTATCTTGTTGATTTTCTCAAAGAACCAGCTCCTGGTTTGGTTGATTCTTTGTACAGTTCTTTTTGTTTCTACTTTGTTGATTTCAGCTGATTTTCAGTGAGTTTGATTATTTCCTGCTGTCTACTCTTTGGTATGTATTTGCCTCTTTTTGTTCTAGAGCTTTTAGGTGTGCTGTCAAGCTGCTAGTGTGTGCTCTCTCCAGTTTCTTTTTGGGGGCACTTAGAGCTATGAGTTTTCCTTTGAGTACTTCTTACATTGTGTACCATAAGTTTCTTTGAGATGTGCCTTCATTTTCATTAAATTCTAAAGAGTCTTTAATTTCTTCCTTTACCAAGTTATCATGGAGTAGAGCAATGCTCAGCTTCCATGTATATGTGGGGGTTTCTAGTTTCTGTTTTTGTTATTGTTGTTTTTGAAGACTAGCCTTAGTCAGTGGTGATCTGATAGGTTGCATGGGATTATTTCAGGCTTCTGGTATCTGTTGATCAGTTTTGGAGGAGGTACGGTGGGGTACTGAATAGAAGGTATATTCTTTTGTTTTAGAATGAAATGTTCTATAGATATCTGTTAAATTCATTTGATTTACAACTTCTGTTAGTTTCACTGTCTCTGTTTAGTTTCTGGTTCAATTATCTGTCCATTAATGAGATTGGAGTATTGAAATCTACCACTATTATTGTGTGAGATGCAATGTGTGTTTTGAGCTTTACTGAAGTTTCTTTTATGAATGTGCGTGCCCTTGCATTTGGAGCATTGATGTTCAGAACTGAGAGTTCATCTTCACAAGTTTTTACTTTAAAGAGTATGAAATGCTCTTCCTTATCTTTTTTGATAACTTTTGGTTGAAAGTCGATTTTATTTGATATTAGAATGACTACTCTAGCTTGTTTTTTGGGAGCATTTGCTTGGAAATTTTTTTTCCAACCTTGTACTCTGAGGTAGTGATGCTTTCGTCTATGATTCCTGATCTCTTTCCTAGGATTTATCTCCAGGGTTGTCTCCTTTTGTGATTTCTTTATTGTTTCTTTTTCCATCTTTAGATCCTGAATGATCTTGTTCAATTCCTTCACCTGTTTGGTTATGTTTTCCTATAATTTTGTAAGAGTATTTTGTGTTTCCTCTTTAAGGGCTTCTATCTGTTTACCTGTGTTCTCTATTTTTTAAAGAAGTTATTTATGTCCTTCTTAAAGTCCTCTATCATCATCAAGAGATGTGATCTGAATCAAATCTTGCTTTTCTGGTGTGTCCAAGACCTGCTACGGTGGTAGAACTAGTTTTCGATGATGACAAGTAACCTTGGTTTCTGTTGTTTATGTCCTTATGCTTGCTTCTCACCATCTGGTTATCTCTAGTGCTGCCTGCCCTTGCTGTCTCTGACTAGAACCTGTCCTTCCTGTGATTCTGTGTCAGAACTCCTCAGAGTCTAGTTGCCTCTGTAACCCTGTGATTCTGAGATCCTGGGATCCTGAGATCCTGGGTGTGTCAGAGCTCCTGGAAGCCATGCTGCTTCTGGGGTCCTCAAATCCTGGTATGACCAATCTCCCGAGATCCTATGATCCTGGGTGTGTTAGAGCAACTGGGAGTCAAGCTTCCTCTGGGTATTGTGGGACTGGGTGCAGAGCTAGTGACCAAGGTCTGCTCTGGGCACCTGCTCAGACAGGAAGGAACCCTGCAACTGGCTGGGCAGTGGGTTCATTCATCTCTGGATCCCTGTGTTTCTAGTTACTCCTGGTGTTGAGACAGATGTTGCCACCTCCTCACCTATGATCCTAGACACTTTAGAGTGCCTAGGAGTCGAGCTCCCTCTGGGTGTTGTCTTACTGGGTGCAGAGCTAGCACCAAAGTTTTGCTCAGGGTAACAGCCAGACCTTAAGACTTAGTTTTGATGAAATAAGGAGAATAATAATATTGAAACATGAAGAAAGGAAGTTTAAGAGAGAGAGAGCTCACAAAGTATAATGTGTACAGTCAAAGGTATGCTCTGATGCAGAATGATAGAGGAATCTCCTTAGAATTTTTCCTTGCTTTTTCTATGAAGAACATATGCCAAGCTTTAAAAGTATAGAGGGATTAGCCCCTAGTAATATGAACCTTAAATTTTCTTCTTTTTTTGATTTTTTTATTATTATTATTTTCTTTATTTACATTTCAAATGCTATTCCGAAAGTTTCCTATACCCCTCCCCCCACCTCTGCTCCCCTACCCACCCACTCCCACTACTTGGCCCAGGCCTTGCCTTGTGCTGGGTCATATAAAGTTTGCAAGACGAAGGGGCCTCTCTTCCCAATGATGGCTGATTAGGCCATCTTCTGCTACATATGCAGCTAGAGACACAAACTCAGGGGGTACTGGTTAGTTCATATTGTTGTTCCACCTACAGGGTTGCAGCCCCCTTAAGGTCCTTGGGTACTTTCTCTAGCTCCTCCATTGGCAACCCTGTGTTCCATCCAATAGCTGGCTGAGAGCATCCACTTCTGTGTTTGCCAGGCACTGGCATAGCCTCACAAGAGGCCGCAATATCAGGGTCCCTTCAGCAGAATCTTGTTGGCATGAGCATTAGTATCTAGGTTTGGTGGCTGATGATGGGATGGACTCCCGAATGGGGTAGTCTCTGGATAGTCCATCCTTTCATCTTAGCTCTAAATTTTGTCTCTGTACCTATATCCTTTCATGACTATTTATGATTTTGTTGTTTTAGTCTCTATCTTTCAATATGTTATGATAGAAAAAATGATAAAGTAATGGGACAGAGTAATGGTCCCACAAAGATGATGGACAATGTGGTAAAAAATACATTTAGATCCCTATTATACTGAAATCCCATTGCTGTTCTCAAGAATATATACTATTAGTTAAAATTAATATATTAACACTCTAATTCTCATGTTTCTACTACCTAATATCTAAGACTTAATATGTGAAATACATAGTCATTAAGAGAGGTACTACAAAGAAGATTCAAAGCCACCTTTCTATAGATTTGACAGTAGACTGACCAGACCCATTTAGTAACTAAAAGTATATTGGGGTTATATATCATGGTGTCCACTTGATAGCATTTAATGTAACAGCTATTGCAATGAATGAAGTGTGAGTCTATATATGCTCGCGTACCCTCTAAGCTTTGTAAACTAGGAATAGTACAGAAAAGGAAGCTCTTTAATTCCAAGTGGATGTACAGTCTTCATATTTTCTTGAAATTCTTTAAATCTTATTTACGTATTTGCTTCAGTTTCACTGATTAGAAGCCAGTCATATAAGCCCTCCTAACTGTAAGGATAGCTAGGAAATAAAATATGTTAGGAGTAATAAATGACACTCCTCAATAAAATTATTTTAAATACACACTATTTGTTAAGGGATGACCATTTGGCACTAGATAACCAATTGTGCTCCTCCCTCAGTAAGCCTATATCCCCTGTTTTACTTAGTTATCTGTAATATTTTATGTAGGATTGAAGCCTCTTGGGCTTTCCTGTACCCATTTTTGCATGTTTATTGTTCTTGTTCTTATTTAGAAGAAGTGCAAGCAGTGAATATACAAGTAAAGAAATTAAAATGTATTCAGGTTATGAAATACAAATATACAGCTTTGGAAACCAGAGAGATTAAATGATATGTGGAAGTGATGGGTTTAATTGTTTTTGTCTCTCTAATTTGACGTCTTTACAACTTTTGCAGAGGGAGCAGATCGTTGAAATTTTCAGCTTGTGGTAAGTGTGTGAATGACAGAAGTGAGTGAAACAGATTTATAAAGAATGTTTTCACTCTGTGGAAAATGGGACACTATAGCAGTGGCTCTTAACCTTGGTGCTGCTATTAGAATCACCTAGAGAGCTTTACAAAAACACCAGTGCCAGGCTGCTTTCTTGGAGGTAATGACTGGTCTTGGATAGCTCCTAGATAACAGAATATCTGTGAACGCTCTCTAGGTGATTCTGATTTGCAGCCTGCATTGAGCATAAGAGCACTAAAGTTAAGAAGCCCTTTGAACAAAGATCCCTAGATTGACATGCTTACATTCTGTTCCAGTTTTCAGGAAGCCTCTTGTTTCAAATTGTCAGGTCTCTGTGACAAAGAAGTTTTCAAAGTCTAAGAACAAAGTGTAGCTTCTGCCCATAAAGAGATCAGCACTTATGGTCTCCTGAGACTTGGCCCTTATTAAGGAGCAGCCCTTTCTATTGAATTTCATATTAAGAGATAATAAACACTAGGGCTTGAGAGATAACGCAGTGTTTCCAAACCTGTACTGCTCTTTCAGAGGACCTGGATTCAGTTTCTAGTGCCAGTACTGGGTGGCTCACAGATGCCTGTCATTCCAGCTCTAGCAGCTTCTGATGCTTTGCCATTTTCTTGTACCTCAACTTAAGGGCAAATACTAAGAAACACGCCCCAACACACATACACAAACATACTACAATTGTGGTAGTTTGAATATGCTTGGGCTAGAGGGAGTGGCACTATTGGTTTTGTTGGAGGAAGGCTGTCACTATGGGGGTGGACTTTGAGAGACCCTTGTCCTAGCTGCCTGAAAGATAGTCTTCTGTTTGTCTTCAGAACGAGAGGTAAAACTCTCCGCTTGTCTAGTGCCATGCTTGTCTGGACACTGACTTGCTTTCCACCAGGATGATGATAGACTGAACTTCAGAACAAGTAATACATTGTCCCCAATTAATTGCCATTTATAAGAGTTACTTTCATCATGCTCTCTCTTTAAAGCAATGGGAACCCTAACTAGGACAAAAGTTGATACCGGGCACTAGGATATTGCTGTGATTTGCCTGACCATGTTCCATTGTTGTTTGGAAGAATGTGTATTTTGGGACTATGGATTTAGACAGCAGTGGAATAATTTAAGTGGAGCTACCCTACTAGGAATCCTGAAGACTGTTACTGAGGGTAATTTGATCTGTGGAAGCCTAGTTCTAGAGGTTTCAGAGGAGACTCTTCTTGTGATATTTTCATGAACAGTATAGCTGGTTTTTTGCTCTTGTCTGAGGCTAAGGTAAAGACTGTCAAATTAATTTGCATTGACAAAGGATGTATCAAAACAATCCAGTTTTAACTCTGTTCTATGGTTTAGTCTAATGAAGCATGCATATTCTCCTGCTGCTTGTGGTTGTGCATGCCAGGATGACTTGCAGAAAGAGGAGTAGCCAGAAGAATAATGTGTTGGGGGCAAGCCTGGAATTTAAGGTATGTGACACTGTATTAGTCAGGGTGTTACTGCTGTAAACAGACATTATGACCAAGGCAAGTCTTATAAAACAATTTTAATTGGGGCTGGCTTATAGGTTCAGAGGTTCAGTCCATTGTCATCAAGGTGGGAGAATGGCAGCCATGGCAGGCATGGCACAAGCAGAGCTGAGAATTCTGTCTTCATCCAAAGGCTGCTAGAGGAAGAGTGACTTCCAGGCACCTAGGGTGAGAGTATTAAGCCCACACCTACAGTGACACACCCAGTCCAACCAGGTCACAACTATTCCAACAAAGCCACACATCCAAATGGTGTCACTCCCTGGTCCAAGAATATATAAACCATCACATGACACCATGCCTGAGCCAAAGCTTTTCATGGCCACCATTTCTCAAGATCTGGATCAAAATCCTGTGACTTCCAGTCTTAAGCTCTAGATTACAAGTATGCCCTCCATTTCTGGATTGTAGATAATTCCAGATTAAAAGTCCAAATGAAAGCAAGGTAATAATGCTTAACATAACATAACTATTCCTTGTTCAAATATAAACACCGAAACTATAAGCTTAGAATGATGGAATCTTGCCTGTAGGTAACCATTCTCTCAATCAATTTATCTCCTTGAACATAGGATTCAGCTCCATTGCACTTGCTGGTGCCCTTGAACCACATATTTTGTGTATTTTATTTATAAACTTGCTGTGCTTCATTAAGAATGCTCTTCATAGCCAGGCATGGTGGTGCACGCCTTTAATCCCAGCACTCGGGAGGCAGAAGCAGGTGGATTTCTGAGTTTGAGGCCAGCCTGGTCTACAAAGTGAGTTCCAGGACAGCCAGGGATATACAGAGAAACCCTGTCTCGAAAAACCAAAAAATGAGAAAAAAATGCTCTTCATGAGACTAAAGAAAAGCACAGTCAGGCCTTCCACAGAAATACCCCAGTCCCTGTTACCAACTTCTGTCTTAGTTGGGGTTTCCATTGTTCTAAAGAGGCAACATGACAAAGGTAACTCTTATAAAAGACATTTAATTGGGACTGGATTAATGGTTCTAAAGTTCAGTCCATTATCATCATGGCAGGAAACAAGCCAGTATCCAGGCAGGCATGATACTGGAGCAGCTGAGAGTTCTCCATCTTGTTCCAAAGGCAAACATCAGAAGGCTGTCTTTCAGGCAGTTAAGATCAGGGTCTCTAAATGTTCAGCCCCACAGTAACACACTTCCTTCAACAAGACTATACCTACTAATAGTACCACTTCCTGGGCCAAGCATATTCAAACAACCTCCCAAATTAAGAAGAAACATATATACATTGTAAAACTTTTTAAAAGAAAAGAATAACAAGAGAATTCACATTTAGGCACACCAAGTAGCATGTCTTTCCTTCAAGATCTGGTGAGAAATACCTCACATGTATTTTAAACATATTCTCCTAAGTGTAGCTAAACATGTTTATTGCAGACCATTCAGATTTTTTGGTGTATAGAACACCAATGTGAATTTCTAAGGCCAATGAACAATTCAGTGTTTTTTCAGTGTTAATTGAAAAATGTCTTTAAGGATAAGTGTCAGGAACAAAAACAAACAAAGGGATGCCCTGGGGAAGGGGAAGACCCACACCCTTCCTGAGTTTTACCTATTCTCTGGTCAGGCTTGAGAGGACTGCTATCTACCTTTCACTCATCCCCGGGTGGGCATCTCCTCTGTCCCACTGTTTGGGGGATGGCAAGGGGCAGTCCTACCTGGGATTCCCAGAGCTACTTTGCTAAAGCCACAGGGGTTATGGGAGAGAGGGATGAGGGAAGAGAATCCCCAACACTTGCAATAGTGAGCACAGCCTTGATGAGCAGACTCTCTATGGTTTTAGAGCTTTATTATAGAAAGGAGAGAGAGAGAGAGAGAGAGAGA
>NC_034594.1:116077876-116087096 GCF_900095145.1 Mus pahari | reverse complement strand
TTTTATGGTCTTTACTGTTGCTAGGTAACTGGGGAGGAGTTTAGCCTGAAGGTCAGTAGTTTGGGCCATTGCCTGAGTGACTTCTAGCCATGCTTCTCTTGTGGGAGCTGTGAGGGGCAGTAACAGGCAGGTGCCTGATTTCCAGGAGCATAAGGGAAAGCCTACCATGTCATGAAGGTGAACCCTTAAGGGTTCAGACCTCAGTTCAACTGGAGACCAGCCAGTAGCCCAATATCCCACAGATAAGATAGGGCTTTCATTCTAACCTTAGTATATATGTTATGGAAGTGAGCACTAGGAAGGGTTGTTAAATAAAGTCTAAATATGTAGAATAACAATTTGGAAAATTATAAATAAAAATTCATTGTCTTTTAAATATACAGTACTGTAACGGAGTCTTTTAGTTTAATCTCCTAGCAACATAGGAAGAGACAAGTAGATTGAAATCTTTAAGGAAATCAAGCATATATTTGGAAATTTATACTTATTTTAGTTAAGTTTATATTTGGTTATGATTTTACAGGAACCAATTAAGCCTGCTCTACTTTCAAATAACCCCAGGGAAGGATGTTGCGGTTAATCAGGCATCATACTACACATCGTTCATCCCTAATGCTGCTATTTGAACAGGAGGTTCTGGTTAATAAATTAAATAGAAGAGATTATGATATCCTGCTGTAAGGAATTAATTTTCTTGTTATGTCTCTAAGGAGATATATCTCGTTCCATGGAGAAATTAAAATATCTCTTCTTTCATAATCTTCTGGTTCCTGGTTTTTATTCCAATGGAAGTGAATTCTATTATACCAGTGTGCAGGGCCAATTGCTGCTTAGGAAATGTGAAAGGTTCAGCACCTGTAATCAAGAACTGCTACCTAACATTTCATTTAATAACTCTGAGTAAACACTGACTGCCTTTGGTATCATAAATTGCTATTGGGCAAAACCCTTTACACAATTAAAGATCACTTAACATAAAAAGACCAGAAAAAGACAGTATTTTAAGTCCATCTATAACAAGAACAAAGTCGTTTGAAGTTAAGGACCACAAAATAGAAAAACAGAGGGACAGAAAGAAAAGAAAGAAAGAAAGAAAGAAAGAAAGAAAGAAAGAAAGAAAGAAAGAAAGAAAGGGAAGAAAGAAAGAAAGAAAGAAAGAAAGAAAGAAAGAAAGAAAGAAAGAAAGAAAGAAAGAAAGAAAGAAAGAAAGAAAGAGAAGTAAAGATACCTATATTTAATTCATAAAAGCCCAAAGATCAAAGAAAAGGAAGAGAAGTTGTGGAAGGGAGGATCATTTTCAGAGTAAAAAAAGTTATAGCTATAGTTACAAAAGTGAAGTATTACTAGCCCTTATGTTCTGAGAATGTGTCTCTGTAGGTTTACATATTTAAACAACATCCCTCAGCTGGTAATGCTCTTGGGAATGAATGCTATGGAACCTTTGGGACTAGAGCTTGTTTGGTAGCATGTGGTCACTAGAGGCAAGGCTGTAGGAATGTTGTCCTCTGCTGCCTCCTCTTTGATGCTCCTGCTCTTGGTCTACCAGTTGTCAGGCAGCTAACTATACTTCAAGCTCCTCCAGTTGGGGCCATGCCACTCCTACTGCTAAGCCTTCTTTGCCTGATAGACTGAAGCTTCTGAGAGTGTGAGTCAACCTATCCTCCTTTAAGTGACAATGAAATGAAAAAAAACAAAAAAAAAAGTCTGTAATCCCTGTTTCTCTCTTTTGGGAACCACTACTGAAGCTATAACTCTGATCCATTTTAGAGACAGTTAAGTCAGGCCAGGCTATGCTTGGTAATTTCCAGGGGATCTTTTTGATGTTTTTATAATGTTTTAAGTTTTATCATATTAGAGTATCTAAATATGATTGTGTATTGTTTCCTTTCATCTACGGAAATTATTACTCTAACATTAATTAAATGAGAAGGAAAATAATATTACAATTAATGAGTCACATACTGCTTTTTTGTTATTTTATATCCCATTGTTAAATCCTTATAAGTAAAAGCTAATTGATGTGATTGTGAATGTTGTTTTACTTACACACATGTTTAATGACAAAACAAAATGCTAAAGTATCTGCAGAATGTGGCTGCATCTATGGAATGAACTATTCTTTATCAGTTATTCATTGGATGCTAGCCACTTTATTTTTGTGAAAAATAAAATTATATTTGACAGCAGATGTTTGTATCATTATGAATGCTACAGGATGGGTCAACATGAGTAGGAGGGAATGGGGCAGATATGGTCATAATACATTGTGTAAATTTGTCAAATTATCAAGTATTCTAAAGCTAGAAATTACCCTGTCCATATGAAGTAGTGTAAACCAGTTAACTGAGTAGCTAGATAAATTAAAAATTGTGTGAATTATTTATCATTGAAGATTTTATTTCCAAAGTGGAATATCAGAAGAATTTTAGTCTTTTCAATGATTAAAACACATCACATATGTGTATACTTGTAGACTTGTAGTAAAGGACCTTAAACTCTGGTATCAGTTAATTCTGGAGTAACTGAAAAAGAGATACAAATTTTTTCTTGGCAAGTAAGATCTAAGGACTTCAATATAAATGTATGCTTCTAAAAATACCTCCAGACAGAATTTAAATAAACATTTGATGATGATCAGACTATATAAGTTAGACAAACACTCTATTAGAATATATTTTCTGTATCCTTTAATGTCAATATCATACACATAGAAAACCATTACA
Source organism: Mus pahari (assembly GCF_900095145.1). Lineage (NCBI taxonomy): Eukaryota > Metazoa > Chordata > Mammalia > Rodentia > Muridae > Mus > Mus pahari. Next base: position 116,084,373 of record NC_034594.1, on the reverse strand, counting down.
ATCAAAATATATTAATTAACTAAATTAACAAAGTTAAATAATGTAGAAAACAAATTCACAGAAACATTTCATATTATTTACTGAACTTCTTAAATTAAAATATTGCATTATAATTTTATATTGCCTCACAATACCTATAAATATATATTTAATATTACTTCAAAAATTTCAGGTATTTTAATATTTATATTGAAAGTTAAATATTAAATGTAGAGAAGGTAGCATTATTCCCCAACATTGTGTACATATATGGTTTGTGGAAGAGTGTATTTAATTTCAAATTTTGAGTGTTTGAAAATGTTACAAAATTGCTTTTATGATTATTAGGCAAACAAATTAGGGCAATAATAAATCAATGTAAATCCTTTATTAGCAACTCACATGCTGAAATATACAAATTAAGTTATTTGTTCATATTCAAGTAAATCTAGAACCTGTTTTTCTTGAAAATTACTAGTAATAGGTATAATATTTCTAGGTTATCTTTATCAGATGATTAACCTTAAAAGTTGGAGAAGTTTCTCTGATTACCAAGCAGGCAGAATAATGATTCACAGGAGACAAGAAGGTAGTTTAGTTCCACATGATTTAGTAACTAGTATTGGTTCAAATGTTGAGATTGTTTATTTTAGACTTATATAACCAGAGTATAATAGGGTGAAATTTTTCTTTTTAATAAATGTACACAACAAAATTTAAGACATGAGTACATAAAACCTCTCTGTAAGGTACATGTGATATCTTCCATAATGATAGGGCTTATAGAGTGACTGAGAAAAACAAGTTCATGATAAGGGCCTGAAGAAGGATACAGTGTGGTCTCAAATCACATGGTTAGTGTGAAGGTAACCAGGCTATTAACCATACATGTTCCCTGCCTTCTGGGAGGAATACAGGCTATAGATCTCTCCCATGGGAGAGAAAATTTGTATTTAAAATTACTGGTTCCCTAGTGCTTATCTTTGGGCATAAGAACCTCCTCATATTTAGCCAATTAAAATAATTTGAAGATGGAAATAAGATTTTAAGCTGGGTGATGTTAGCTTACTCTTTTAATCACAGCACATGGGAAACAGGCAAATGGATCTCTGCATTTGAAGACAGGCTGGTCTACAAAGGGAGTTCCAGGACAGCCAAGGTTATACAGAGAAACCCTGTCTAAAACAAAACAAAACAACAACAAATCCAAATTAACCAAACAATAAAACAAAACCCACAAAAAAGAGTAAAAGGAAACAAACAAAAACTAAAATGAACAAAAAACAAAACCGAACAACAACAAAACCCCACAAAACTTCAAAATACATTTTAACAATTCTGTATTTGAAATGATTTAATTGTTTAATTGTGCATAGAGTTCATAGTTTTTTCATGAAAGAGTTCAGGCAGTGAATCTATTCTTTTAAATTTGGTCTTTTTTTTTAAGGCAATTTAGAGAATGTAATCATTTCTTGACTTATTCTGTGAGAAAGGCCCTAATTTTCCATTGTGAACAGTCCTAGGAGATAGAAAAATGCCTTTGCTCAGAGAAAGAGCAGTGTTGATACTGTCCAACATAAAGAGAAAATGTCTTTCTTTGAAACTAGTATCATATGGCTTTTCAATAGATTGGCAAATTTTAGTATCATAACTACCTATGTGTTAACTGGCCCATTATATATTACAGTGTAATAATGACTGATGAGCCATCTTGTAATGTTACAGTTCTTAGAATCTTAAAATTCTAGTACCATTCCTCTGTTTCTCTCTGTGACAAGACAGTAACTGTTTTAGACTGTCTTGGCTATGTGACTCAATTGTTGTGAGCCAGATTTACTGTTAAATCACACATATAGTCATAGAAAATATACAACTGAATGAACAAGATTGGTTGTTTCCATAAACTATTATTAAAATAAGTTATCAAGCATTTTAGCAGTATTTTCCTAATACATCTTTTATAGGTTAAGTTACAAGGTCAGTAATATAGTTCTATTGAGAATAAGAAATGTTTTAAATACATATGTAGAAAATAGTGATTGCAGGAGGAGGTAGGGGTGTTGTGTTCAGTTGTTATGTGCACAGATCACAGCTTGGCTACCCTATGCAATAAAGCTAAAATACATTTAGTGATGAAGCTTATTACTATGGATAAAATACAACCTCAGAAATACTACTGTCAAAAATTAGTAAATACTGAATGTATCATACTAAAGAGATATCCTGAAAAATACATTGGTTAAACTGAAACATCAGTTAATGTATAAAAGTGAGAATTTTAGAACATTAAAGTATAACTGTCTTTCAACTGATAAATATATAATAAAATTATATATATAAACAATGGAATTTTATTTGGATGCTGAAAATGTAATTACAAGAGTGGAAATCATCATAAAAATGAGATACATACTAATCAAGGTCTCAGTCTCAGGAAGACAAATGCTACATATTTTCTCATGTATGTTTTCAGCTTTACATTTTCAGTTTCTGTGTATATCACTTGATGAACTTATAGAAAGCAACAGGACACAGGTGGTATGATGGGAGGGGATAAGAGTGCAGAGGGAAAAATAAATGGTGAGAGAAGCAGTAAGGTCAAGGTACAAGAGGGTAAGAGGAGAAGTAGGTAATATTAAGGAAGGTTAAAAATGTCAGATGGAAACCTACCAGAGATCCTCCAATTATTACAGGTATCATACTTATTTGCTCATCAGACTTTGGTGGTTAAGCTCTTTTATCACATATTTTAGTCACAGGAAGTAGAGAAACCAATCTCCTATTAGCCCAAGCTGCAGATACCCAAAGATCACGGAGGAGCCAATTCCAATGCTAAACACATAAGGGTCTTTACTGTAAGCTTGAGAGCAAGGTCTCTCAGACTCTCACTGCTGAAGCTGGTCAGAGTGAAAGCCCAGAGAGCATGGGTTTAGGGTATTTATTGTGCTTATAACAAACTTGGGGAATTTCAATATGGGTCAGGAAGTTAATATTTTAAAAACTGCAGTTCTGGGATAATCTGTAGGAACTGAACACAAGGGCAAAACCTCCTGACAACAGGAGAGCTAAGTTATCTATTCTCTGCAGGATGTCTTATCTATATATATCTTGTATCTTATCTATATGTTATCTATATGTATCTTATCCCTGCTATTGTAGCCTGACTGGCTGTTGCTAAGAGGGTGGGTTGCGATATGATGTTTTCTCAGGAAGACTCTATGATTTTCTTCCAGCAATTAGAGTTTGGCCCCTGTTCTCCCACAAAATGCAGATTCTTCAAAAGCAGAATTGGTTGGGCTTCATAGCTCCTACTGAACTGGAAACCTCCTTCCTGGTGGGCATCTTTCATAGTGCAGAAATATGCTAGGAAAGGTGCTGGCAGAGAAAAGTTGCCAACTGGCTTAGAACTAAAATATTGCTTTTCTAAGTAAGATATGTCAATTTAGCATGGAAGACTTGACAATTGTGGAGGATGGGAAGTTGTCTGATTAAATTTAATCCCTGCTCTACAGAGGAGAACTCATGCCTTGCCCTGTAAACATCCAAAGTTAAGAGATGTTATCCAGGCATAGTTCTATAGTATTGCTAAATTGATACAGTATCTATGCCCTAAACACAAGGGAACAGGCATTTGTAAAACAAACATTATTAAAACTTTCAGCACACATCAAATCACAGTAATGGGATACTTCAAGACCCCACTATCACCAATGGGAGGACAGCCAGACAAAACTAAACACAGAAAAATAATGGAGCTAACAGACATGATTCTCATGAACCTAATAGATATTTATAGAACTTTGCACCCAATTACAAAAAAAAAAATATGCGTTTTTAGCATCTCACAATACCTTCTCAAGATTGCCCACATACTTGATACAAAAGCAAGTCTCAACAAATACAAGAAAATTGAAATAATGCCCTGTATCCTATCAGACCATGATGAATTAAAGCTGGAATTTTACAACATCAGAAACAACAGAAAGCCTACAAACTCATGGAATCTAAACATCTCTCTACTGAAGCATTCTTCCGGGTCAGGGGAAAAATAAGACAATGTTAGACTTCCTAGAGTTCAAAGAAAATAAACGATTAGTGTACCAAAATTTATGGGACAGGATGATAGTAGTGCTAAGAGGAAATTTTATTGATGAGAACCAGTCCTTGACTTTAGGTTCAGATGTGGTAGGACACAGCATCAAAGTTCAAAGACTGAAGAATTCTAGCCCTATAACTCTCTCTTAATATTTTGTACTAAAAAGCACTGGTTTCTTACTATTATATGGCTAAATGTCTCTAGTTTCTGGTAATAAATTCCTACTAGCAGCAGCCAGAGATAAAAAAGCTTGATTACTTCAGTTCTTTTCTCTTTGACTCAGTCTTTAATGGGGGTCCTATGTCTCTGGTTTTCTGGAGCGTGAAACAGCAGAATCTGGGATAATTGCTATGCTACCAGTCTCCTCTGCACACAAGCACAGCTGGCATACTGCTGGGAGTTTGAATGGGGACTCCCTGGTCTGTTCAGAGCTTCTCCTAAGGGCATCCATTTGCCAGGCAGGAAGAGGAAGGCAGAGCCTGGGATGGGCAGATCCCAGTTTCGTTCCAAGATCCCAGTTTGAATGCCAAGAGTACAAAGGAACTGGGAGAGAGAATGTCTTCTCTGGAGATCTAGGTGAGGCTCCTTATAACGAAGGCCTCTCTCATCTCCACCCCGTCTATCCTTGATGAAGAGGTCCTTGCTTGTTCAAACTGTTTTATTTGCTGGTGGATGAGAAGGCACCTTATTCAGAAAAAACTGGGAATTAAATTCCTTTTGTCTGAAGAAATGCCCAGGAAGAGAAGCTCATTGCTTCAACACTTTGGGGTCTATTTAGATACCTCATTATCATCTCTCAGATGTTTTTTTTTTCTTTTCTTTTTTTTACCTAACTGAGTGCTGTGGTTTGCTCAGTGCGGTGTCATGGTTCTGTGTTCTGGAGCAGATAGAGTCAGGCAGGGAGCTGGCCCCATTATTACTATTCTAAGTTCTGAGTTCCACAGGGCTTGGACTCACTTAAGCTTACCAGTTTTCTCTCTGGAGTCATGATCCATTTGCCCCCACTTTATTAATCAGATGATTAAAAATATACAGTCATGAAATTTGCAAGCAAACAAATGGAACTAATAAAAAGAATTCTGAGTGAGATAACCCAAACTCAGAAAGAAACATGATATGTACTCAGTTATAAGTGAATATTGGCTGTAAAGGATAACCATGCACCAGGCGTGGTGGCACACACCTTTAATCCCAACACTCAGGAGGCAGTGGCAGGTGGATTTTTGAGTTCGAGGCCAGCCTGATCTACAAAGTGAGTTCCAGGACGCCAGGGCTATACAGAGAAACCCTGAATCAGGTGGAGGTCAGATGGAGGGAACAAATACTGGAAGAGAGGCAACTGGAATTGTAGAATGTCATGGATGAGCTGAAAACCAAGTGTAATGGAAAATCCCAGGAATCTATGAGGGTGACCCTGGTGAAGACTCCTAACAATGGAGAATATTGACAAGCCATCTTCTGTAATCAGGCAAGACTTCAGTCAGAGGATTTGTGATATCAATCCAGCCACAAAAGCATTCACCTACAATTTGTCCTACCTACAAGATATACTGGGGAAAAGGTTTGGTAGAAATTGTGTGAATGCCCAACCAATGACTATTACAGCAGTAGTCTCATGCCACAAGAGGAACAGAAAGAATGGTAAAGGTCTGCAGTTACTCTTCTTGATTTCCTGGCCTTAGTCCTTTGTTTTCTTAACTTCCCAGTTCTGACACGGACTGGAAGTTCAGAACTTAGGGCTGGAGATAAAATCAAACATGACTAGAAATCATACATTGTCAGTGAGTCAATGGAATAATTCTGAATGATAGTCTTCTTCATATTGGTGTCTAGCTCAGTTGTTATCAGAAAGGCTTTATGCAGAAATTGATTGAAACAGATTCAGCAGAGATTCATAGCCAAACATTTAGCAAAATCCTGTGGAAGAATGAGCCAAATAACCAAACTTTATAGTAATTATGTAGAAGAGAGGTAGGAAGGATTGCAAGAATCAGAGGGTCAAGGATACCATAAGGAAACCCGCAGAATCAGCTAATCTAGGCTCATAGAGACTCACAGAGACTGAACTGACAACCAGGGAGTTTGTGTAAGTCTTATCTAGGCCGTGTGTGTGTGTGTGTGTGTGTGTGTGTGTGTGTGTGTGTGTTAAAGTCCTGTATCTTGATCTTGTTGGACTTCCAGCAGTGTGAGCAGGGCATGTCCCTGACTCTTTTATCTGCTTTTGGATCTTTTTTAGTTGCCTAGTCCAGCTATAATAAGAAGGGAGCTAACCTTATTGCAAGTTCATATGCCATGTTTGGTTGATATCTTTAGCAAGCCTGACCTTTTCAGAAAAGAAGAAGAAGAAGAAGAAGAAGAAGAAGAAGAAGAAGAAGAAGAAGAAGAAGAAGAAGAAGAAGAAGAAGAAGAAGAAGAAGAAGAA
>NC_034594.1:116074688-116077861 GCF_900095145.1 Mus pahari | reverse complement strand
AGAAGAAGAAGAAGAAGAAGAAGAAGAAGAAGAAGAAGAAGAAGAAGAAGAAGAAGAAGAAGAAGAAGAAGAAGAAGAAGAAGAAGAAGAAGAAGAAACAAGAACAAGAACAAGAAGAACAAGAAGAAAAGAAATTAGATTTGAGAAGAGAAGAGAGAATAGAAGTGGTGTAGAGAAATTGGGAAGGAAGGAGGAAGGAGATATGGCAGGAGAGGTTTAATATATGATTCAACAATACATAAATATATACTTTAAAGTTTAATGTAGTATCCAAATTGCCTTCTAAATACATATTCTTATAACCATTGATTAATACTGCTCTCTTCTCTCATCAAAGAGAATCTATTTGCAATAGATAGAAATTAACACCGAAAAACATATATTATTAAAAAATAAGTAACTGTGGAGTTCTCATCCTCAAATCAGGCCATAGCACAATGCTAACACATGTGTACTGCTGGATGGTTTCTACTGTACTATTATCTAGGCATTTATTTTATTTCCTGTATTACAACTACATTAAATCTATCAATTGTATTGTACTAATATTAGCTGTTACTTCTGTTTAGTGTTTGTTTTTATTGTCTGAGAATGGGATCTTGCACTTCCTAGATGAAATTACATTACCAAGTGTAATCCACATGGTTCTTAACTTTGTATATTGTCTCATTATATACTTTAATCATTAATTGAAATTATTAATTGCATTGATTTGGTCTACTTGTGGATATATTTTAGTTTTCCTAAGAACTGTGTTTTTTATACCTATGATGTATTATTGTCAACTGGCAACTCACAATCAACTGGCAACTCACAATCAGAGTATTTATAAAAATGACTTACTATTTTTTTTTTTTACCTTGTTCTAAGTGTATTTTTATCTACCCACAGACACTTGAATCACTGAATGGCTTCTCAGTACCTCAGCCTCAAGTGGTGTTTATGCATGTTTTTACCTTTTACAAATGACTGGTTAGTGCATTAAGCTATTTGCTTCACTTATCTTCAGATTATAGACATTTCTGTTTTGGGCTACTTTGTTTAGTCTCTGATATCCACATATAGGTTTCAATTTCCAATTCTTTGTATATTTTCTATGTTTTCACTGAAATGCAGTGACATTGAAATATTTTGTAACTTTCTAAAAATGGATTCCTACCTTGCTTTTGAGATTCCCTTCCATTAAGGAGTGTAATATAGAAAGTATTAGAGTTGTATTCAAAGGTAATATTGCCCTAGGTAAGAAAAAGTTAAGAAAACAAAGGACTAAGGCCAGGAAATCAAGAAGAGTAACTGCAGACCTTTACCATTCTTTCTGTTTCTCCAAACCTAGTACCCTATCTCTATTCCCACATCTCCAGTGGATCACACTGATCTGCTCCAAACTTTCTCCTCACTCATCTGCTGTCTTTGCTGCAATTTTCAAAACACAATCCCTAGGAAGACTCTAGTCAATCCTGCCAGTAAAAGTACATCAGCTTCAAATCTTCACTCTTACTACTGTCCTGTATTCCTTCTTCTCATCCATACTTTGGTAGCGGAACACCTGCTGTGATGTCTCCATACTGTACTCACTGTTCCCATTAAGCAAAATCTTGTGAAACACTTTGCCTTTCTTGATCTTGTAAACACTCTCAAGCACTCCCTCCCTCACCCCCCTCACCTCCTAAACCTTCCCCTTTGCTAAAGTGTCAGTTCTAAATACTTTACTTGAAACCAGCAATTAACATATCTGTCAGAACCTTATCTATCAAAATACCTTCCAGTCAGGACACATAAACACATTCTAAAAACCAGAGCTCAACAAGAAACCAAAGAACAAAACATCCCAACAAGACAAGAACAGACATCAGCAACTAAAATTATAATATTCAAATAAATATGCCTGAATGTCACCCTAAAAAGAATTAATAGCAGCCAGAACAAAATATTCCCTCTGGAGACCAGCAATTCTACAATGGTAGGCCCTCTGTATTGAAATATAGCTGAAAAACAAGGAAAAAAAAAAAGACCTTAAAACTTAAAATAGCCTTAATGAACATATTAGAGGTCTTTCAAGTAAAATTGAATAAATCCCTTAAAGAAATCTATGAAAATACCCAAAAGTATAGTGGACTGAAATGAATAAACCTCTTCAAGAACCGAAAGTGGAAACAAAATCAATTAAGAAACCCCAAAGTAAGGAAATCTGAAAATGAAAGCTTTATGAACTTGAACCTCAGAGGACATCCTCATCAACAGAATACAAGAAATGCATGAAAGAATCCCTAGCATTAAAGACATGATAGAAGAAGTGGATATATCAGGCAAAGAAAAATTTAAATCATAAAAAATTCTTTCAAAAACATCCGAGAAGTCACAAAGAGTATATAAAGACCAAATTTAAGGATAAGAGAAATAGAAGAAACTCATGCCAAAGGCAAAGAAAAGTGTTTAAGAAAACATAGAAGAAATGTTTACTATAAAGAAAGAAGGTGCTTATCAAGGTATAAGAATCATGTTCATATAGAACATCAAATCATTTAGGCCAGAAAAAAGTGTTTCCTCAGAACATAGTAATATTAAACATACTGACAGAAAAGGAATATTAAAAGCTGCAAGGTAACATATAAAAGCAGATATGAGTACAATACCTGAAGACTTCTCAGTCAAGAGTATAAATGCCCTAAGAGCCTAGACACATGTTCTGCATACCCTTAAGAGACCACACATATGAGGATAGACACACTATACACAGAGAAATTACAATCATATGTTCTGATAAACCCAAATTTCAGCAATATATGTTTATAGTCCAAATCTACAGAAAGCACTAGAGGGAAATCTCAGGTCTTAAGAGTTGAGCTATAAGATAGAAGAAGAAGAAAAAAACAAAGAAAAATAAATAGATCAGCAAACCAAAAGATAAGAAAACACAAGCACACACACATACACCACCACCACCACCACCACCAAAACAATAATAACAAAATAGCATGAGTCAATCAAAATCTGATTACTGATATCTCTCAACATCAGTGAGCTCAATTGCTGAATATAAAGACAGACTAAAACAATGGAAATTCTTAGGCAAATGGATGTATCTGGAGGATATCATCCTGAGTGAGGTAACCCAATCACAAAAGAAGTCACTTGATATGTGCTCACTGATAAGTTGATATTAGCCCAGAAAC
>NC_034594.1:116066296-116074447 GCF_900095145.1 Mus pahari | reverse complement strand
TTGCATATGCCAGCAAGAAGTTGCTGAAAGGACACTGATATAGCTGTCCACTGTGAGGCTATGCCATTGTCTGGCAAATACAGAAGTGGATGCTCACAGTCATCTATAGGATAGAACACAGGGTCCCCAATGGAGGAGATAGAGAAATTACCCAAGGAGCTGAAGGGGTCTGTAACACGATAGGTGGAACAACAATATGAACTAATCAGTAACCCCAGAGCTCGTGTCTCTAGCTACATATGTAGCAGAAGATGGCTTAGTTGGCCATCACTGGGAAGAGAGGCCCCTTGGTCTTGCAAACTTTATATGCCTCAGTACAAGGGGAACACCAGGGCCAAGATGTAGGAGTGGGTGGGTAGGGGAGCAGGGGTAGATTTATTGTAGGTATGGCCTATCTGTAAAAAGTGTGCTACTTGAGCTTTCAGAAGCTCAAGCCAGGTCCAGTGGCTTACTGTCTCTTCCTGGTCCTGCCAAATTGTAGAACTCTCAGATGCCTGTCTAGAACCACATCTGTCTGCCTGCCCCCATGCTTCCCAAAACGACAATAATGGACTAAATCTCTGAAAGTATAAGACAGACTAAATTAAATACTTTTCTTTATAAAATTGTTATGGTCATGGTATTTTATCATAGCCTAGTAACCCTAAATAAGACATCTACCAAGATGGAATATCTGAAAGAAATGGATATTTTTTGATACATACTACATTCCAATATTAAATGAAGATCATATAAGCATTAAATGCACTAATATTTCTAGGTGAAAGAGAAGCAGTTAAAAGTTCCCAATCAGGAATTCCCAGTTACAGAGATTTTAGCACAGAATTCTACCAGGCATTCAAAGAAGAGTTACTTCCAATACTCTTCAAATAATTTCAAATAAAGAAAAAGAGAAGGAACATTCTCAAATTCGTTTTATGGGTTTACAGTTACCCTGATACCCAAACCACATTAAGACTCCAGCAGAGAATAACACAGCAAGGAATATTACAAAAATCATTACAAAAAAAAATCTCAATAAAATTTTTACAAACCAAATCCAAGAATATATCAATATGATCATCTACCATGATCAAATGAGCTCCCTCCCAAAGATGAAGAAATATTTGAATGCATATAAATCAATAATTGTAATCTATAATATAAACATACTGAAACACAAAACCACATGATTATCTCAATAGATTTAGAAAAGGCCAGTAACAAATATATAACATCCCTTCATTTTAAATGAAGAGATTAAGGAAACAGGAGACACAAAGCAACATAATAATGCAATTTACATAAAACTTTTAGCCTTCATCAACTTAAGTGGGAAGAAACTCAAAGCATTTCCTCTAAGATCAGGAAAGAGAGAAGGTGCTTGAGTCTCTCCATACCTTTCAATAGAATACTTATATTCTTAGCTAGAGAAATAAAAACTAAGGGACACAAGAAAACAAATCCATCTAGATCAGCAGGCCTCCGTTGTACATATGAACTCTCAGAGACTGAGGGAGTATGTGTTAGGCCCACACGGGTCTTTGCCAGATGAGGTTCTAAAATTGAAACTAGAAGTGACATGACACTATTCATAGCCCAGAGCATTCTCCACTTTATAATTACTTGCAAAGGAAAAATTAGTGTATTCCAAGGGAATCTTACTGGAGAAAACAAAGTATTCTTCAGGAGATGTTGCATGTCCAGCAGTTAATGACCAACAGAAAGTGAGTTCAAAGTCATTTGGAGGCTTCTTGGCTCTTCTTTTTTATTTTATCATCATTGCTTTTTTTATTTTTTAAATTTTATATTATTTATATGTTTTCTTCCATTTCTTTTCTATACATCTTTCCATACATAATATGGCTTCCAGTTTACTGGTTTTAGGGGATTCCTGAGTATGAAAATAAGTGGCTCTTTGTTTCTTATGCCTCTTTTGAGGCTCCCTTCTGTTTGTTTTGCCAGTTCTGGCATACTAGTTTCTGTTTTATTGTATTATGCTTTATGTTAGTTTGTTATTATCCAATTTGTTATTATCCAATAGATGCCTGTGTATTATCTGTGAGACAGAAATTAGAAGGACCAGGTAAGAGAAGAGATGGCAGAAAAGCTGAAGGATGAGAGAGAGAGGAAACTATGGAGGATATAGATTGTGAGAAAACTAAGTTTCTTCAGTATAAAGAAATCAATGAAATCTATGCATTAATTTCTACATGATTGTTGGGGACAGAGGTTATAATTCAGTGATTTTTGTATTATAGAATCAATCTGTCTTTTAAATAAAATAGGTAGATATTTTCTAAAAAGGATAGAATTTTTGCTACACACAACTAAAGTCAGCTCCAATAAAAATGGAGTTTTGGCCATTACTCCAAGTTTTAATATATAATATCATCACAAAGATTCATTGTGAATCTTTGTGATGGCATTATATATTATAAAAGTGTGATTGCTAGCTACTGGGCTCTGGTGAAATTATCCAATAGACCAAGGAGGCTCAGACATCATCAAAGGGTTACACCTTTCATGAACTAAAACCTTTATGAACAATTGAGAGAAGGTGAAACCTAGAAGGTTGGCCTGGTTGGAGGACTGAGTTATTGAGGCGTGATTCAGAAATGTAGATCAGGTCCTGGGCTACTCTGGCTATCTTTCCGCTTACTGGGTATCCTCAGATGAACAGCTCTGCTTCATTAAATTTTCCTTACTGTGATTTTTCTGTCTCTCCAAGCACAGAATACAAAATGAAATGTCTGAAAACTTAAGCTCTAATAAATCCTTCTAATCTTTTTCCTCCTGTATTTTGATCATTGTAACAAAAAAGTAAATAACAGAATATTCAAAATTAAGTGCTGCCAAAGAAACAGTGCAAAAGCATGAGATTTATATTTTACAAGAAGAGAAGCATGTCAAAAAATAATACATTAGCAGCAAGGAAAAGGGAATGAAAATTGAAATGATTTGTTGTTCTCAAAACTAGAAGCAGAAAAAATATCTTAAGACGGAACAGCTAACGGTAAGAAGAATGCTACAATTTCCAGTAATTTTGATAACTAGAAAGCTATAAAATTATGCTACTTAAAACATCAAGGAATATTTCACACAGCTCAACACCACAATTTTATATGCGGAACTGAATCTGTAAGCATGTAGTTAAGACTCTCTAGAGGCCAGGGCCAGGAACTACAATAAGGGTAGGGTTTGAAACAGAGTGCCTTACTGTGCTCTAAGAAAACCCTGCCCACCCCTCCTCTCCTTGCCCCCGTGGGTATGTGCATATGTAGGTGCATTTCTGTGTCTCCTGTGAATATATAATAGTTACACAGTAAATAATGTTGAAAATAAATGACATATTTGCACAAAAGAAACACATGTTGCATTCCCAACAAATTATACTGCAATGTTTAGTAAATGTGTCTTCAGATCCTGAAAAAGGAGGAGCAAACTCAAACATAGGAAGTGACAAATTGATTAATCCAATAAATCCACTGGGTGTAGAAATAGGGAAATGTAATCTCCAAATACAAAGTTAATAGGATTTAAATTGAGAGACAAAACATAGCTACAAATTGCTCCTTCAAGATGCATATGCAAACTTCTTGGTCAAGTTTGGGCAGGAAAACAAAATAAACAATATGGAATGTGAAGAATTTGAGTAGGATGTAGAGAGCTGAAATTTGTGGATTTGATTTGTTGATAGCTGAGTGTGATGATTTTGTATAAAACTGAGGATAGTCAGACCTTATTTAGAAGAAATATGAAGTGCATTAATTATATAATCACTCAGTTGCATCTATCTGTACACAAAGCATAAACGTGGAAAACAAACCTCTATCAAGATTACATTAACATAATACACCACAATTATGCAGAAGGATGTATTATGTCATTCTAAGGACGTATTATCCTAAGTACATGCAAGCACACTAGTTTTATTTTGATTGCCTGAGCTTGATTGAAGACCTACCTATGAGTACCAGGCATGTAAACTGCACCGGTTTCTTTGTGTCTACTAAAAAATTATACTATCTAGAATAAAAATAACCCAAATCCCAAACTATGTTAAGAAAAATTTATAAATCCATGTATAAATAAAAATTTGGGGTGGGGGGAAAAGGGCAGCTGAAATCATAAAACTTGTCAGTGCAGTTTGTCATATTGACATACATTCAAAGTATGAAAACCAACACATCAGAGTACATGTAGACAAGGTATTCAGTACAACAAACAAGTCACTCATGATTAGGAAGCTTTTCTGTTACCACTCAGCTCTTCAATAGCTTCTATTCGATGGGATCATGGAAACATTGCTTCCCTGGCTAGGATTTGTCTTATGAAGGATTTGTAGATGAATCTAGGTTACACAGAAAAAGTGCTTACTAACTATACTATCATTTCAAATTTGAGAATGTGTCTATGAGTGAAATCAGTTTTCCACTAATATTCAATAGTTTTAACTTTGCCTTATACATGGTGATGTGTAATCTACTAGATAGGTACAAAGTGTAGTTCCATGGCTTTATCAACAGCAATGGAGTTTTTAAAGGAACAGTTCAAATTGAGAATGTGAGGCATTTTAAATGTCACCGATCTATTCATAAGGGAATACACAGTAATCAGACTTTCTACTAGCTTGATTTCATGCATTAGTGAATCATTTATAGCAGGAATGAAAACCAAATTCTTGCTACAACAATGAATGATTCTGTTTACATGTGTTACTTATACTGAAAGTAAAATTATAGTTCCCTACTGGGTATTGGTGGAACCTCATTTCCTCGCTCAACAGGCATTTAAGGAAAACAATATGGATAATGACATTGCATTACTTTTGCATAGTTGTTCCAAAATACTTAAATGAATTTAAAGGGGAAAATTTATTTTGGCTCATGCTTCAGAGGTTTCAAAATGTTCAGTTCGTGATGACATATCACATGGGATAAACAGAATATCATGCTGTTAGGGATGTGTGATGTAAACGGCTTTCCACCTCATGATTGGCATAAAGTAGAGAGACTACAGTAGGAGGAAGTATGTAAAATATTTAAATGCTTGCCTTCCATCATGCTGGCTAGGCTGGGAAGTGCTAACTTAAGTAACCGGTGAATAGAAAAGCACTAATGATCCTAACTAGCAATGAATCTGGAAACCACAATACCAACCTGTCTAAGCAAGACATACCCATTGATAATATACTGATATGAATGTTTCAGGATGGAGAAAGCAATGGTTTTCCAACTGTATTTGAGGCCAGCGTTCATCCAACAAATAAGCAACACATATTCGAGTTGCACCATATTCTAGAGTATAGAATTCTAGTACACTACTATTCCAGTGTAGTGATTTGTATTATATTAGATTGGCGGCTCATCCGGACAGATCACACGAGACCAGTACATTTCCATGGGAGAGAGGTTTATTGGAGGAGGGGAAGGGGAAGAACAAATGGGGGGGGGGGAATGAAGAACATGAAGGAAAGAGACTGAGGCTCAGGGGGGCAGACTGCCTTTTATCTGGGCTCTGACTTAACTGCGTGCACTGCTGGTGCAGTTAAAGGTGGGCAGGTGGATCAGGGAATGTATGATGACAGATGCATGGCTCTTTTCATGGTCTACTAGGGGTGACATCACCTGTTTCACTGGGTTCTCAGGTTATCTGTGACTTTAAAGTCGGTTCCTGACTGTTCCCTGATGCCAACAGATTGAACAACAACAAAAATGCACCCCTACATTCATATATTTGAATGTTTGATACCCAGTGGGTGGTGTTATTTAGGAAAGATTAGGTGATGTAAGCTTTAAGGTTCCAAAAAAATCATACTGCCCCACTATTCCATGTGTGACTCTGCCTAGTGGTTGTTGTCTCAGTATATAATCTCTCAGCTGATAATCCAGTACTGACCTATTGCTATGCTTCATATGATGATGATCGTGGACTCACACTCTGAGACTATAAGCAAATTCCCAGTTAAATACTTAAGTTTGGTTGCTTATTTTTGAAATTGTATTTTTAACTAATTATTATATTTTCCACTTCATTTTAGTTGTCTTGGCCATGGTTTCTCTTCATAGCAATAGAAAACTCAACTAAGAAGACACCAACAGCAAAATCCTGTGGCTGGAATGTCATGTACCTCTGGGGCATAAATTATTGTTGAAAAGGTTTAAAAGATATAGGCCACTTACCTCTTACATACTTATATAAACCTCTAAACTAGTACTGCTATTTACCTTGAGCAGGGAAGTTACTTTGCAGTGAAGTCTTCTTAATACAGAGACAGTGAATTGGTCAAAAGTCTGAGAATAAATCCTGGTTGAGTGTGCAGATGTAAATAGACATCTACCCCTTCAGGATTCAGGGAACATCACACAAAGGCATCAGAAATATTAAGAGCTGCAGTATAGAGAGGATTCTTACTGCACACTGTCTTCTAAATACAAGACTTATGTAATCATGAACATGAAGGAGTTATGATTACCTGCAAAAGATATGCATAACACATTAGACATGAAATTATGTGCTATATCAGTTGGTAGCAAGACAGGGATTGGTTGGGTACAAGAAGAGGATGATAAAAGATGGTAGTGTAATAAAGACCTTCACAATGCATTGTCTCCATGTTCGAAATTATCAGAAATTAAATTTAAAATGTTTTTAAAATAATTATAACAGTAGTATTAAAGACTAAGAGGTATCAAATCTAAGCACTTATTAAATTTAAGTCAAATATTCTTGCTTCATCATTGACAGGAATTTCCTTATAATTATTCTGGAAAGCCATAAAATACAAATATAGAGTTATATATTACAAAAACACTATGTTGTTACCCATACCATATGAGTAACCCTGAAAATGCATAATACATTTATAATTATACAGGTAGAGCAGATTGTGTTAATGGATTGAGGAACACACACCCACACCCCCACACACCCCCACACATAGACACAAACATGTACATACTAACAATAATAAAATAAAATGAGGGCATGAATTTGAGAAAGGGCAAGAGTTGGTATATTAGGGTTTTATTTCTGTGAAGAAACATCATGACCAGGTGATATTTAACTGGGGCTTGCTTACAGGTTCTGAAGTTCAGTCCACTGTCATTATGTGGGACATGGCTGCAGTGAGGCAGGCATGGTGCTTGAGGAGCTGAGAGTTCTACCTCTCATTCCAAGGGCATCTAGGAAAAGAACTGGCTCCTGTGGTTAGAAGGAGGATCTCACTGCCTACTCACATAGTGACACACTTCCTTCAACAAGGCCACACCTACTCTAACAAAGCCATACCTTCTAGTCTAACAAGGCCATACCTTCTAATAGTGCCACTCACTGGCCAACCATATTCAATCCACCGCAATTGTGGAAATGAATGGTATTGGAGGGAAGAAGGGGGGCATATAAAATGATGCACTTAGAATCTCAAAAATATTTTTAAAATAATGAATTTGTAAGATAGAGTTTATTTGTTTGATCTTGCAATTATAGAGGGCATACATGTGTGTGTGTGTGTGTGTGTGTGTGTGTGTGTGTGTACTAAAATATTTTGAATATAAAAGTCTATTTAAAGCACCGTAATAAATTTTAAAAAATAAAGTATGAAAATAATATAATCTATTTATTCAAAAATATTTTTCTTCTGTTTCTTTATTAAAAGGAAACACATCAGCAATTGAAGAAAATTAAATATTTTCCTTGTATAATTAGATTAATTAGTTATATTGTTTATTATATTGGGTTCATATAGACTTTTATGTTCATGTCTTTTTTCCTTGTTAAGTTTATATCTGACCTTAGTTATGTACCACATTCTCATCTTCTGATGTTTATTGTCTTCCATAGTAAATAGAGTTTGCAACTTCATCTGTTTTCCTTTTGATCTCAACTATCTATCTGAAACCTTTCTTAACTAATTATTCTACAAATATCCTGACTTAATGATTTTCCATGTCCATGAAGGTGACATAAATGCTAAAATCCATTAAACCATGACATACACACAGAATAACCACTAAGTATAAATGGTGATTTAAATATAAAAATAATGAGAAAAAGGATATTTTCTCAAAAGGATTGTAGTTTTCTTCAGGAGTTTCTTCTTCTTCTTCTTCTTCTTCTTCTTCTTCTTCTTCTTCTTCTTCTTCTTCTTCTTCTTCTTCTTCTTCTTCT
>NC_034594.1:116023526-116066286 GCF_900095145.1 Mus pahari | reverse complement strand
TCTTCTTCTTCTTCTTCTTCTTCTTCTTCTTCTTCTTCTTCTTCTTCTTCTTCTTCTTCTTCTTCTTCTTCTTCTTCTTCTTCTTCTCTTTTAAAATTCTTAAATGTGTTTACTGTGATTTTTATTTTTATATGCCAGTGTGTTTTCATGCATGTACTTTTAATTTTGTTGGTCTACAGCTCTGGTTCTGCATTGTGATTTCTCTCTCAGTGTCTAGATGAACATGGACTGGAAGGATGAAATGGAGCCCAGAACTCTTCCAGCTGAGTCTCTGAGTGCAGGGCAGATGGGTGGTGGGGTGAGGTGTGTGGGGCTTCTCTGATGATCTTTATTATAACATCTTGTGCACATATACTTTATTTGGGGGTGAACAAAGGCTATATTTGAACCCTGGAGAGTGAGAATGCATTTTCAGGGAGAATGCAAATCATTGGTGGAGTTTAAAGTACAGGGAATACCTTATTTGCATGAAGAGACATTCCAGGAATTCTGTCCTTATCACTTAGGATGTGGAGGGGGAGGAGAAAAAGTTCAACTTGTAGGGTTTCCAAGAACTACGTGACTTTCCTCAGATAGAGGGTGGGGTTTGACTCCCCAGATAAGGTCAAAGAAGGGTAAAGTATGCTGGAAAAGGGAATCCTCAGAGGAGCAATCCAGACATGGCAGACTGTGACATTAAGTAGCAGAGTTTCCAACATGCCCGATGCTTTAAATAGTATTGCTGAATATAAGAAAACTAATTTATTAAAATGAAGTGTGTTGGTGAAAAGAGCTAAGGTTGTACTTATGTAGATCTCTTCCTCTAGTTTTCTTGAATCTCAGAGATGTTAATTGATGAGTAAGCATCATCAATTAACATTCAATGTGCTATGTGCTCATTCAAATGAGCATATTCAAATGTGATATATGACACTGGCATAATGAAGAAATAAAAGAAAATATATTTCCATGTGGCACTTTAAAATGCATTATGATATGTACCATTAGTTTCTTAGTGACAGCTTTGGCCTTTTTACTAGCTCATTGCTAAATATCTTCAGGGAGGATATATTCTGTGCACTCTCTAGATTGAGACATGATAGATACTGACAGTAGGGAGGTTTCTGTAACTTAAAGGACAAATCCACTCTAATAGTTTTAGCTTTCCAAACTTTAATCTATTTAATTGGCACATTAAACTTTGTCAAGCTTCCATATTCTGTTTAGCACATGCAAGCACGGAATCCTAGTTTCAGGCAACCAGTCAAGTTAATTACTAGAAATATATGTTATTTGGTGAACATAGATGTTAATCACAGTATTATCAGGAAGGCTTATGTTTGTCTTTCTGCATTGAACTTGAGATGTTAATATATTGTCTCACTTTTGATGTTTAGAATCTGAAGACATAATTAGCAAACATCTTACATTTTCAGAGTATGGATGTTTTACTTCAGAATACAACTTTGTATTGTCTACCACCCATCCAATTAGTTAATGGATAATTAAGTGTAGCCTCTGGTAAAAAAAAAATATGACCAGTGATTTATTGAAGTTGGCAAAATCTTCCCTTTAGAAAGCAATTGATATCAAATAATGATTCATAAAGCCTATAAAGAAAGCATGCTATCTTCCTGTGTACAGAAGCAAGTTTCTAATAGACTATAGTAGTAGCTTCTCATAACTTTCTTATAAGCTTTCACTAGACAGTGAATTTAACTTGTATTGTCACGCTCAACTACACAATTACATATTGTTTGGCTTAAGACCTGTTAAAAATAAGGACACAACAGTTTCGCAGCAAAATGAAACAATTGGGCATTATGGAAAGAGGTAGGGGAGGGAGGAAGAAAGGGAGGGAGAGAGGGGAGGAGGGAGGGAGGGAGGGAGAGAGAGAGAGAGAGAGGGAGTTTGGAACATAACAAGGCTCTAAACTGGATCTTTACATCAAATTCCTTACCTCAGTGTTCAGGGAACTCTAGAAGGGGCAGAAAGAGTGCCAGAGCCAGAGACAATGGAAATTATATGGAGAACAAGACCCTCTAAATCAACTGACTAAAGCTCATAAAAACTCACAGAGATTGAAGGAGTAAGCACAGGACCTACAGTGGTCTGCACCAGGTCCTCTGTTGCTACATCCACTCCAGTAGTAACAAGCGCGACAGGCCCCCAAAACCTGGGCACTGTCCCTAGGCAAAAATTCACGGAAACAGTCTCCTGGAATCATGGCCTCCTTCCTGTATAACGAATGCTCCAATGTCCTTGCTTTAGTTGGTAAATGGATCTGTGTGCTTTCCCTTAATATTGCTTTATTATAAGTACCTCTAAGGATTGAATTTTTGACATATAGCTAAGTTAGATTCTTCACCAGTCCTAGGCAGTCAGTCCTTGAGCCGAATCTGGGCATGGGTAGCTCACTGCCCTACTCAGGAGTTTACCATTATCTAGGAAGAAGGAAGTTTGTGATCTAAGAAGGAACCAGAGTAGAATCTTAGAACGATAGATAGCTGAGTTACACCCATACACAAGTATTTACAATGGCCTAGGCGGAATGTGGACTATACTATAGACTAGAATAGGAACTATGGCAACGGCACAAAGCCCTTGCTCCTGGCTCCTAAGATTAAGTGGACCTTAGGTGGAGCTGGTTTTGATCCCAGTTGTTAACACTGAATTCTATCCCAGTTGGTTCCTGCCAGTTCTTCCGTGTTTGCATTCCTCTGTTTTGTGTAACTTCCCTATTCTGTATAAAATGTTTGATGCTTGATTTGACAAATTACATTCAGATTCAGCACACTCTCATGTCTGTATCTGTCTGTCTATTCTCGCCAACTCTTTGCCCACCTATAACCGGAACCCGAGTTTTGTCCATGGATCAAGGGCCCAAGTGAGGTTCCTCTGTGGCACTCTGTATATATATTAAACATTTCAGTTTAGTATTTGCATTGGTCTCCTGAGTGTGCTAACAAGTAGGTCTCTGATTCTTTTGCCTTTGCTTGGGTTCTTCACCATCACTTGATTTTCTTTGCCCAAATTTAATGTGAGATTTGGTTTTATCTTAGTATATTTATTTTGTTATGTTTTGTTGTTATCTCTTAGAATCCTGTTGTAGTATAATGAGAAACAGAAAGTGGGTGGATCCAGATGGGAAGGAAGATGAGAAGAACCTGGCATATGTAGAAGTGGAAACTATAATCTGGATATATTGTATAGGAAAAGAATCATTTCGTTAAAAGGGAAAATAGGAAATAGTAAATTCATGTTAGACTTAACATCTGAACTATTTGGCTACGTTACTAATGTATTTTTCAATGGTTGATCAGTAGGGGACACAGTCCCTCATTCTGTGGCAATTCAGGGATCTAGTGGGCAGGTATTTGTGTTATGTATGTGGAGTTTTCATGAGTAGGTTAATGCCTTTCTGAAGAAATGTATTCTTTTCAAATTTCTCTTCCTTTTAAAATGTTGTATTTTCATTTTTAGACTATATTATAAATCTATTAAGCCAAAGATCTAAGACTGTATAGACTAGTCAAGGAAAGGAGAGTTTTAAATGCCATCTAACTTTTCTGTAGTGTTTGACTTTACATGCCTCCTTCCAGTTTGCTTTGCATTTATATTTCCTCTAGAAATGAAACATTGCTTTGAATTATGTCACTACAAATATAGGCTCATATTAAATTTCTATTAAAATTAGAACTTCAATTTAATACCTAAAATTATGTTATTGCTAAAAAGTATTAAGCCATGTGAGGTAGTCATGTTTATGTAAAGGACAACATAATGGAAAAGTTAATTAACTAATATTTAAAATGTAAAAGGAAATCTGAAAAAAAAGTAAATACATTGAATCAAAAACCCTGAATTTAATGACTATTTAATCTTGGTAGATATGCATTGTTAACAAAGGCTAAATACTTGCTAAATTGAGTCATAATTCATATAATGAAAATTTGTAGAAGACAAGTTACAAAGCTATCATTCAACTTTGAAGGTCAAACAATAAAAGGTAAGAAATCATTAAAGATTGTTTTATAAAAAATATGAATAATTCATGTGAAAGTTATTAGTGAGCAACTATTATTTTGCAGAGTTGTTTAAATAAATTTGGGAGGTACAAACTAAATATACAAAATTGTAGTCATTTTTCAGTGTTTTTAACACTAAATCAGAAAAGTAGAATAACAAATAATTTCAACCATCAAATATTAAAAAAGCTAGAATGATGTGCACCAACCAAAAATCTAGAGGAATTTTAACATAGCAACATGGCTGCCCTGGCAAGGGATCATATCCAATGGTATGATCTGGCTGGAATGCAGACACAACCTTAGTACACACCTTTCAACCTTCACAATGAAGGTAAATTTACTGTGTATGAGGTGTATGAGAAAGCAGTCACGTTTTAAAGTGATGAGGGACAGACAAACTCAAAAATCAGAAAACTATCTGTCTCTGGGCATGGTGGCACACACCTTTAATCCCAGCACTCAGAAGGGAGAGGCAGGCGGATTTCTGAGTTCGAGGCCAGCCTGGTCTACAAAGTGAGTTCCAGGACAGCCAGAGCTATGCAGAGAAACCCTGTCTCGAAAAACCAGAAACCAAAACAAAACAAAAGAACAAAAAACAAAACAAACAAACAAACAAACAAAAAAGAAAGAAAAAAGAAAACTATCTGTCACACTGAGTCAGAGAATGGATATAGCCAACTAGCAGGAAAACAGCAGAGGAAGAGAGGCTACCTAAGAGCAGCTGAAGAGAAAAGGATTTGGGTAACAGGTGGTGTGTGTGTGTCTGGCAGTTTTACAAAGCTAGGATACAGAGAGAACAAGCTAGACACAGGTGAAGACAGAACTAGCAGGAGGAGTCAGTCAGTTAGAACATACTACCAAAGTTAGTTTGAGACCAGCCAGAGCAATTCAGTCAGAAGCTGAGCAAAGCCAGATCAAATCAATCAGCTTAGATTAGATGGTATGGAGTAGAAGCTTTGAGGCCTAGGCCTGGGGGCAGGAGGGGCGGTAGTTAAAAGAGAGAAGGAGATTCTCTGGTCTTAGTCCATGTTGTGTATTCACATTGCTCGTATTCATACACCTTGGGTACTACTCTCATCTAATTATTTCATCTGGAGAAATAAAGAGGAAATTTACACAAAAACCTATTTCTGAAGTTTTACAAAAGAAGGATTTAGTGGTATAGTTATACCTTGTCATAGTTTCAACCAATCCATTTGAATACTAATAAATATAGGAATTTTTAATTAAACACAGAAATTTTTAATTAAACATGATTATACATTTATATTGGATGAATTATGATACATCAACATTTCTTTACACACTCATGTATAAAAGATTGTCAAATAAGATTATTACGTATGTTCATTGACTCAAATGTTAATGATATCTCTGATGGAAATTCCCACTCTCTTCCCTTATATGTAACCTGATATATATCAAAGGTTAAAATATATAACAAATATATACAATATATGTAATACACAGAATTTACTTGTCCATTATCTTTTTTCATATATTCCTGAATGTTTTCCCTCTGCTTACTTAACTCTAGTTATCATTATAAGAACATGTAGTTACCCTTCTTTGTTTGGATCATTGAACTTAATATAATGATTGCCACTTCCAGTTCAACAAATGCCAAGATTTCAATCTTTTTATGGATTGTGTCTCATTCATATATATATATATATATATATATATATATATATATATATATATTCACAACTTAATTGTGTTACGTAATCTTAGGTTTTATGAATAGTTCTGTACTTACCACAGGAGAGAAAATACATTTTGGTATAATAATATTATTTTCTATGGACATCCTATGTCGTTGAGTTATTTGGAAGGATATTAAATGATAGTTTTACTTTTAACTGTCTAGACAAAAGTTTTCCTTAGCCACTACAATATTTTATATGCACTAAAGCAAGTACGTGTATCCCTATCTCTATGTCCTAGTAAACCATACTATCTTTTGTCGTTTTGATAAAGGACTTGCATCTGGGGTAAGTTGGACAACAGCTTGACTGTTCCACAGAAGACTCAACAACCTGAAGGCTTCCTAGGAGATCTACTGCAGCCAAGAAAACAGATCAGGAGCTTCTCTGTTCCTGTGAAAAGCCCCCAGTTGGAAGGCATCACTGGTGGTCTGCTACAGCAAAGGCTGCAGTTCTACCAGGAGACCTGAGTCCACCAAGGCAGACTCCAGACAGTCACCCAGACCAACAAACACTGGGGATATCCAGTTGGCAAAAGGCAAGTACAAGACAATAAGCAACAGAAACCCATGTATGTAGGTATCATCCGAACCCAGTTCTTCCACCACAGCAAGCTCTGAATAAAAGAACATACCTGAAAATCAAGGAGCTGACCTAAAATCCTATCTAGATAATAGAAGCCTTTAAGGAAGATATCAATAATTCACTATAGGAAATATTATTAAACACAGGTAAATAGGTGATGGAGTTTAATAAAGAGATCGAAGACCTAAAAGTGGAAATAGAAATAATAAAGAAAACACAAATGGAGGCAAACCTGGAAATGGAAAACCTAAGAAAGAGGTCAGGAATTACAAAAGAAAGCATCACCAATAGAATACAAGAGATAGAAGAGAGAATCTCAGGTGTAGAAGATACTATAGAAGAGATTAATACAATTGTCAAAGAAAATTTAAAACATAAAAAACTCCAAACCCAAAGCATTCAAGAAATTTAGGACGCATTGAAAAGACCAAATCTAAGAATAATGGAAATAGAGGAGAACGAAGATTCCCAGCTCAAAAGTACCTAAAAATGTCTTCAACAAAAATATAGAAGAAAAATTCTGCAACCTAAAGAAAGAGATGGCCATAAAGGTACAAGAAGCCTATAGAACACCAAATAAATGGGACCAGAAAAGAAAATACTCTCATCACATCATAATCAAAACACTAAAAACACAAAGAAAGAATATTAAAAGCTACAAGGGAAAGGGGCCAAATAACATACAAAGGTAGACCTATCAGAATTACACGAGACTTTTCAACAGAGACTATGAAAGCCACAAGAGCTTGGTCAGAGGTAATGCAGACTCTAAGAGAACACAAATACCAGTCCAGGCTACTATATCCAGTAAAACTCTCAATCAACATAGAGGGAGAAACCAAAATATCCCAGGACAAACTCAATTTCAAACAGTATCTATAAACCAGTCCAGCCCTACAAAGGAAAACTCCAACAAAAGGAAGGTACCTGAATCAAAGAAAAGACAAGATATTAAGTATCTCGTAACAAAGCCAAAAGGAGAGAAGCACAAGCACATAAAACCACCTACAGAAACAAGCATATCAGGAACCAACAGTCATCTCTCTTTAATATCTCTTTAATATCTCTGAATATTAATAGACTCAACTCACCTATAAAAAGACGTCAGCTAACAGACTGGATACACAAACAAGATCCAGCATTTTGCATACAAGAAACACACCTGAATAACAAAGACAGACAGTATCTCAGAATAAAAGGGATGGAAAAGGGTCTTCCAAGCAAATGGTCCCAGTAAACAAGCAGGAGTTGCCATCCTAATATACAATAAAATAAACTTTCATCCAAAAGTTATCAAGCGGGATGAAGGAGGACACTTTCTATTCATCAAGGGGAAAATCCACCAAGAGAAAGTCTCAATTCTGAACATTTATGCCTCAAATGCAAGAACTCCCACATTCATAAAAGAAACTACTAAAGCACAAAACACACAATGAAGCCTACACAATAATAGTTGGTGACCTCAACACCCCACTCTCACCAATGGACAGGTCATTGAAACAGAAACTATTTTGTTTAGGTGTGATATGGGTTTCTAATGAGTTCCATAAAAGCAAATAATAGTAAATAAAAGGATTCACTTAGAAGAAACATTTTACATGCATGGTGGCCAAGGTGTAGCAATGATTATCTCTAGTTGAAGAGGTTAGGGACACCTGCAATCATGTTACTGGTGGAGCAGAAAAACATTTTTATTCTAAAGAGGAAAGTCAATGCCCAGTATTGGGGTTGATTTAACCCTAAAAATGTAGCCAGTTCTTTATTAATTTTAAAAGGATGAGGGCTTGAGATTGAAGGAGTCCCTAAATATTTGTCCCTGACTTAATTTATTTAAAATGAAATGATTGGATAACCAGTCCAATATTAATGTATGGGGCTTGATGTGTGTGATGGTTTGTATATTCTTGTACAGGGAGTGGCAGCATTTGGAGATGTGGCCTTGTTGGAATAGGTGTGACCTGGTTGGAGTAGGTGTGTCACTGTGGGTGTGGGCTTAATACCCTCACCCTAGGTGCCTGGAAGTCAGTCTTCCACTGGTATCCTTTGGATGAGGATGTAGAACTCTCAGCTCCTGTTGCACCATGCCTGCCTAGATGCTGCCATGCTCCCACCTTGATGGTAATGGACTGAACCTCTGAATCTGTAAGCCAGCCCCAATTAAATGTTGTTTTTATAAGACTTGCCTTGTTCATGGTGTCTGTCCACAGCAGTAAAACCCTAACTAAGACAATGTGTGATTTAAGATTTAATAATCTGTCCTTTACAAATATGAGTGCCCTTGTGTTTGGACCATAAATGTTCAGAAATAAAACATCATTTGGATACATTTCCTTTAATGAGCATGAAGTGTCCTTCCCCATCTCCTTGGTTTTGGTTAAAAGTCTAGTTCTTCATGTATTAGAATGGTTACTCCTCCTTGTTGTGTAGTTTGGTCTTTCTGTGGTACTTTTAACTTGCTTTTGGGAAGTTTGCTCTCTGACTGGGTTGTCGTTTACAGTTTTAATATGAGGGGAGATCCCTAATCCAATTCCTATTTGATATGATAGGTATGGCTGATACTGGCAGACCTGCTCTTTTCTGCAGGAAAACAGAGAAGGAATGAGTGGGCAGGAGTCCATGGTGGAGGAGGAACTCTGAGAAGAGGAGGAAAGGGAAAGTGCACTCAGAATGCAATATATTAGAAAATAAAAAAAAAATGCAATTCATTCTTACATGTGAATATAATATTTACACAAAGGAACTCACATTATAATTACTAACTGTTATTATTATACATATACACAGTACTTTATACCTACACTGAAAAAAGTTTCAACTTCTAAATTAGCATATACATGCTTTAGAATAGGAAACATTGCTAGGATACAATAAAATTATATTAATGGTATGTCTTTGTCCTTTACTGTGATTTTATAATTTCAACATGTATTTAACTTTTAGTAGTAAAAATAAACTGGGCATTTTGTAGGGCTAATATTTAAATATCATTTCAAACTTATTTGTCAATAGGTTTCTTCAAAAATTTAGAAGACAAATAATTTGTATTTCTGCTATTTAACTTTAAACACAAAATTTGAATATTTTTACCATAACCTAAGTGCTTCAATTTCAAAGAAGGAAAAAATAAAAGTAATATAAATTGGCATGTTCTATCTATTATTTTAGAACCTTCCAGAACAAGTTGGAATGTTTCTTGTTATTTGAAAGACTGCCCCTCTCTCTTCCCACTCTTGCCATATGGGAAACCATATGCTCATAATTTTCTTCAGTTTTTAAAGAAAATATCACTGTATCAGAGAGTTCTTCCCTCAGAGCCTAAACCACACATCACAAATGTTTCCTTCATATTTTGTCTCTTTTATTATCAAGATAAAAATCATAAGTTGATTTGATTAGACTTCATATCTGTATTTTGTTCATTTTAAGTACAAGGATAGGGTGATCATGAACCAATTCATCCCCAATAAACAGGAGTGCAATGGGTTTGAAACCAGTTCAATAATATGTAGAATTATGGAATGAATGTGATTCTTTTATATAGAGTGATCACAGCATAGTTTTGCCAACCTATAAAAGATTTCTCTCACACTATCGTTGGTTATGATAATCTTCATGTGATGTGTAAAACTATTGAATAATGCATCTATGTTCACAATTATATGGAGAAGTATGATTTGAAACTACATGGATGGACAGAAGAATAAAGAATTAAGATAAACGAAATGAAAAGTACATATTTTCCAAATATAATTGAGTTCCAAATATACTTAATTTGGGGTTTATTGTGTCTTTTTAATGGATTATATATCCAAGTACCGTATATTTTCTGTTGCCCACATCGTATTGGGGTTCTCATTCATAATTAAGACTTCTAAGCCCATTAGATTTGGTTAGCAAGATAAAACAATTCAAAACTATAAAACTTCAAATAGATTTTATAATTAAAATATTTCACAGGAGGAGATTTCATGCATAATACAGTAATCCTACTCAATACACCACACCTGAGAATGTTCTAATCACTACAATGAAAGTTTTATCATGTTGCTAAGTGGTCACATTGACAAATTGCCTTCTGTAGTATGTATATTTTTACTTACAGAACTGGATTGCTTTAAATGTTGCCACCAAAATTTTTTATAGTGCTCAAGAAGTTCAATGAAAATATATATGTTCAAATTACTGAGAGTAAAAACTTAATGCTCAGCCTTAAGGGCAATGTATATTAACCTCTCTCCAACAGTTAGGATCAGGGAACACCATGAATTAGAATACAGAAAGAATGAAAGAGGTGGAGGAATACTGTTGAACATTGTCTTCTCAACACAACCTGGTATGGCTATTGGAAAAATGACCTCACATCACTTGTGGTTACCTGCAGATGACATCTCCAGGCCTCTCCTCTCACAAGAGATCTATTGTTAGTGGATAATTGGTGGTGGTTGAGTAATCATTGAGTAATCCTTTGTTGAGGACTTGGTTTTTGATAGATTTCCCATGGCCCTATGACTGGCTCAATGCCTATGTACAATGAATAATCTGACTGAATTTACTGAGTGAACAACACACACACACACACACACACACACACACACACACACACACACACACACAGTTGGAAGGGCTCCTGTTGGGAAGCATTTGGAGGGGTTATATAAGAAGATACAATCATATTTCATTACATACACATGTGAAAGTTTCAAAAATAAGGATGAATTTTAAAAATGAAGTCGAAAGCAGTAAACCACACTTATGTGCATAACATAGGACTACATGGACTGTCTTGGTTAAAAGAATAATATAAAAATTTGGTTGAATGCTTAATCTCCTATAATCTAGATTTTCAAGTTCAAAATGTAATTGGACCAAAGCTGTTACAGTGGGTAAGTCTAGGAAGCCCTGCTCTCTGGCATTGGAATGATCTCTTTATTTCTATTTCAGTTCTACAATGCCAATATTTCTGTAACTTTATACTACATTGACATACTATAGTGATGTCTCCTGTTTTGTTGATTTGTTGAAGATTCCTCCATTAAAGATATATATGACAGTTTTCTTTTTCTGTAGGTAATGATATTTGTGTTTGACAGAAATCACATTGAAACTGATGATCAATTCGGATTATGGTGATGTTTTCAGAGCACCATTTCTACCAGTTTATAAAAGTTTGATAACTTTCCATTGTTTGTGGCAGTTTCAATATTTTTCATTGAGTATTTGTACTGGCTAATTTTGTGTCAACTTGGCACAGGCTGGAGTTATCACAGAGAAAGGGGCTTCAGTCGGTGAAACGCCTCCAAGAGATCCAGCTGTAAGGCATTTTCTCAATTAGTGATCAAGGGGGGGGGTGGGGAGAGGTCCCCTTGTGGGTGGTGCCATCTCTGGGCTGGTAGTCTTGGTTCTATAAGAGAGCAGGCTGAGCAAGTCAGGGGAGGCAAGCCAGTAAGGAACATCCCTCTATGGCNTNTGCATCAGTTCCTGCTTCCTGACCTGCTTGAGTTCCTGTCCTGACTTCCTTGGTGATGAACAGCAATGTGGAAGTGTAAGCCAAATAAACCCTTTCCTCCCCAACCCTCTTCTTGGTCATGATGTTTTGTCCAGGAATAGAAACCCTGACTAAGATAGTATTTTATTTATTTCAGCAGAAGAAACTTCCATTTACTTGATCAAATTTAAAGATAAGACTATTACTTCTTGATACAATTTTAAATGAGATTGTTTTCTTAATTTAACTTTCAGGGTTTTTTGTTAGAATATAGAAATTCTACTTACTGCATTACTAAGCCTGCTTTTCACATATGAAAACATTGATAGGTCCTAAAGGTATTGTAGATAGAGGTTCATGTTTTCTGGAAAACAGAGACAACTATATATCTTGTTTTTCCATTAAGGAACACTTCATTTTGTCTCTTTTCTAATCCTTAGGGTTAGAATTTTCAACACTTTGTTGATCAGAATTTGTGAACAAACATATTTATAATATAAATACTTTTACATGAAAAACAGTCAACTTTTAATTGCTGACTATGTTAACTTGATATTTATTGACAGTGTTTGCTGAGAAACGTTCATTTTATATTCTAGTTGTTGAAAATTTTTTACAGTGAAAGCATTATGAATTTTATGAAATTAATTTTTCTGAATCTACGGAGATAAAGCTCTGATTTTAATTCATTTCACTAATGAGGAATCACTTTTTTTATATATCCAGAATATACAGAATCAGGGATAAATTAATTTAATTAGAGTAAATGATAATTTTAATATTTTCTATAATACAGGGTTATAAAATGAATTATAAATATGTTTGATATTTAAAATCTCTTGATCTTTATTTTAGATCTAATTTTATAGGAAGATACTGTATTGGTTTTCTATTTTAAATTTTACTGAAATTTAGTTTTTAAGAACAGAGTATATTTGAATGAGCATTCCTTTATTCTTGAAAATAAATGCAAAATTTAATGTTTTCTGAGCTTTTCTAAAGTTTGTCTTAAGTCATGCTGCTTGATGGAAGAACTGCATAATTTTGTTTGTTTTGTTTTGTAACCACCTAAAGTTACAATTTTGAGAGGAAATTTTTTAATCATCTATTTTAAGCACCATGTTTGATTACCTTATTCATTTTAAATGTGTAATTAAATATGTCACACAGTGGTTATACCATAGTAATTATAAATTTTAATGGTTTTAAAGCATTATTTTTTGAATTTTTTTCTAAAATTAATTTGTCAAAATGATAAGAAAGCTTTTCAAGCTTTCTTGATAGAATGAATGATGAATATTCAATAATGTATAGTTTCTTCCTGAAATACTTAAATTATTAATTAATATTTGTACCATTTTTCACAAAAATTAGAAACATAGAAATTTGCTCACTGCTGTGCATATCATTTGCTTCCAACACAAAGTGTTAATTTTCAGTACTAGAATTCAGTGTCAATATACTTTCTTTAAAAGCAGATTCAGATATTTTATGAACATACCTATATATCATTGTTATATTCAGTCACCAATTTCATCATATTTTATAATTTCTCTCATTCAAATCTGTGATTCTATCATTTAAAACATGAATATATAACTGGAAATGTTTTATGTGGTTAACATGCATTCATGACATTATTACTGTTAAACTAGTTTATCTGCTATGTAAAATGTATTAAAGTATTTGTCCTCAAAAGTTTGAAAATCAAATTACATATGAACCATCAAATTTTACAATTTTACCATATTTTTATAATCTATTTTAAAATTATTTCCAAAATCTGTTCCTGCTGTACACATGAATTTTTTATATATATTGGGCAGATATAATATATCCATACAATAAATATAAAACATATCTCTGTTATTTGTATACATTTACAGAGTTGCTTAATATTGTGAAAAAGCATACTTTCATGTTTGGTAGGATGGAAAGTTAATGTTCATAGCGACAATCCCCTTATATTTGGATATCTATTAAAAATAAAATATTTGATATATAAAAAAATATTGTACTTGTTATTATTTACCATTGAAACTTAGTATTTCCTATGCTGCTATATTTGGCTTGTCTATCATTTAAATTATCCAATGTGTCTTTTGTGGACACACTATTTGTTAATATGTTTGTTTGTTTAATTCAATCTTAAAGCAAAATATTGCTGTCTTCTTTCTCGTGACAGTCTTGAGTAGAAAGCAGCAAAATTCTTTTTTATATGTAAATATGTTTTTCCTTTCTTATGGTGAAAATAGATTATTTTCTCTTACAATAGATCAGCAACAGTTTCCTTCCCTCCACTCTCCATAGCTCCCCTTACCAATCCTAAATAAGATAGGGGACTAATATCCAATATATATAAAGAACTCAAGAAGACAGACTGCAGAAAACCAAATAACTCCATTAAAAATGGGGCACAGAACTAGACAAAGAATTCTCAACTGAGGAATATTGAATTACTGAGAAACACCTCAAAAAATGTTCAACATCCTTAATCATCAGGGAAATGCAACTCAAAACAACCCTGAGATTCCATGTCACACCAGTCAGAATGGCTAATATCAAAAATTCAAGTCACAGCAAATGCTGGCAAGGATGTGGAGAAATAGGAACACTCCTCCATTGTTGGTGGGATTGCAAGCTTATAAAACCACTCTGGAAATCAGTCTGGTGGTTCCTCAGAAAATTGGACAGAGTACTACCAGGAGAGGATCCAGCAATACCTCTCCTGGGCATATATCCAGAAAATGTTCCAACTGGTAATAACTTTTATATAATAGGAAGCAAAAATGCAAAGAATGGTCTTACCCAGCTGATACATCAATGATTAGAATGGCAAGATACCACAAAACATCCAATAGTGGCACATATATTCTGGGGATAACAAACAGCTATCTAGTTTGACCTGACCCACTTTCAATATGAGGGAATTCTCATACTATAAATCTAGCCCACTAATATGGTTGCCGAGACCATGGACCCAAGAAAAATTTATTAGTGCCATCTCATCATATATGAGTATAAGTTCTAACTACATTTATAATAATTAGCATTATACCCACAGGTGTACAGCCCTTGAACTCATCATAGAAGTTTCTTTTGGTAACAGATAAAGACTAGTACAGAAAGAGAATGAATTCATCAATGGACTGTAAATTGTTTATCTCCATTTAATATATTACAACATAATCCCAACAACTAAGTTTCATGACAAAAGGAGTGGGAAGATTGTAAGAACCAAATGATCAGAGTAAATGTTGTACATGGTATGGTATGCTCCATGTAAGACAGGGAAGCAGAGCCTAGGGAATCTAATCAATACAGCTGCCTGAAAAGAACTTAAAAGTGACACATCAATTCATGTAATACAGTAGGTTCCATTGTATTATGATTCCACTGTTACTTAATATTCATTTATTATAAACTCTAAACTTGCCTAACTTTTATACCACAAATATCATATCTTCATAGATCTGTCATTCCCCCTATTCTCTTGATCATGATAATCAACAGTTTATACTTTATGTCCATTAATTTATTTTTGAAAACTTATATCGGTAGGCTATTTTATCTCCCTTCCCAGTTTTCCCTCCACGAATCCCCTATACCATCCTCCCTCTCCTTACCTCTTTGAAGGTGCTCTCCCACCTGACCATCACTTACTGTTGCCTCAGTGCCCTTGAGTTCCCATATCCTGGGTCATCTTATACCTTTTGTTTAATGGTTTGACAGAGTCCAGCATAGATCTCCGTTACATTAAACTTGCTGTGTTGTTGAGGATATCATCATATTCTGCTGCACTTCTTCACCTTTTAAGTGGCTGGGGTTGCAGTTATACAATAATACACTAGGCTCAGAGACAGATATTCTTCATGTTTTATCAAATTAGAGACACACATTATATACATAACTTGCCAATTGTATTAATGTTATAATGTATATGGAGGCTAGATTTCTAATATCTAGAATTCATTTATTTTAGAAATAGAATGTAAAATGAGATCACTTGGTCATGTTTATTAACAAAACTCTATATGGTTTTCTATAATGCATTTTTTTATCATACACTGGAGTTTTGAAATACTTTCTCATAAACTCTGATGGTAGGAAATGTTAGTGATCTGTATTCTAAATCATAGTAGTGAAGTTTCCACTAAAATATATTAATATACATCCAGTACTCCTAATTATTTATGTCTTATGTATATTTAAATAGAATAATTTGACACAAAGAAATAGCTTTCACCCATTAAAGTCTAGGCTCACAACCAAAATAAGACTGTATCTAGAGACAAGTTGGTTTTGATCCATGTCAATTGGCTTGCTTTTAAATTTCTAGTAAGTAGAGATAATATTTTTCATATACTTGACTTCTTTGATTTTGTGTATAAGCTTTGGAAAAGTATTGGTTCAGTATTATTCTAATCTTAAAATAAGGTTATTTGCCTTAAAAGGAGAAACATTTCCATTGAAACTGAACTTGAATTTTTACTGTAGCTATCTATCTCTAAAAGAATGTCTAGAAACATGCAGCTTCAATAGCTCTGTGATAATAGAATTGCTCTACATTATACAAGGTGTACAGTAAATTTCACAAAATGAATTATTTTTTTGAAAAACATAGTTTATGTCAATAGCAGGGACAGGGTTTGCTAAGAGATGAAACATATTTCTTAAAAATTGTTATGCAAGACTTCTGTCTGCAAGAATAATGGAGTATTGTTAGTAGTGTTAGAGACTGGTGCTTGCCCTGAGGATAGGTCTCAATTTGGTCCACTTATTGGTTTGCCATTCCCTTTTGTCCCTGCATTTTTTATAGATAGGACACATTTTGGGTCAAACATTTTTGTGAATAGCTTGGTGTTCTTTATTCCTAGACTGGGAGTCCTGACAGGCTACAAGAAGTGGTAACTTCAGTTATATATCCCCACTGCTAGGAGTCTCAGATAACTCACCCCTATAGACTCCTGGGAGCCATCCCCATCCATGATCAATGGGAAGCCCTATAGATACTCCTAAATGCCACTCCAAACCTCTAAGTTTCATTCATTTTCTTGGCTCTTTCTTCTGGCTTTCCCCAAACCTGATCCTGACTTACCCCCATTCTTCTTCCTATCCATTCTTATAACCAATACCCTCTCTCCCTCTGCCTCCCATGCCTATCTTATTCCCCCTTCTAAGTAAAATTCATGCATCATTGTTTGAGCCTTCCTTCTTGTTAGCTTCTTTGGATATGTAGATTGTGATAGATACATATAAGTACTTGTACTTATATGATGAATGTCTTTTTGGGTCTAGATTACCTCTCTTAGGATGGTATTTTCTAGTTACATCCATTTGTCTGTAAATTAAGTGATGTCCTTGTTTTTGATATCTGAGTAGTAAGTCCACTGTGTAAATGAACCACAATTATTGCATTCCTTATTCAATTGAGGGGCATCTGGGTTCCTTCCAGTTTTTGGCTATTACACAAAAATCTGCTATGAATGTAATGGAGCATATGCACTTGATGTATTGTGAAGCTTTGTGTGTGTGTGTGTGTGTGTGTGTGTGTGTGTGTGTGTGTATGCCCAGAAGTGGTATAACTTGGTCTTTAGGTAGAACTATTTTTTTTAGCTTTCTAATGTTTTTATTTTTTACTTTTTATTTATTTTTATTCGATATTTTCTTTATTTGCATTTCAAATGGTATCTCCTTTCCTGGTTTCTCCCCCCAGAAACCTCCTACCCTATCCCCCTTCCCCCTGCTTCTATGAGGTTGCTCCCCCACCCACTCATCCACTCTGCACTCCCTCTTCTGGCATTCTCCTACACTAGCCTTCACAGAACCAAGGGCCTATTCTCCCATTGATTCCTGGCCCGACAAGGCCATTTTCTGCTACATATGTGGTTGGAGCCATGGGTTGCTCCATGTGTAATCTTTGATTGGTGGTTTCGACCCTGGGAACTCTGGGTGATCTTATTGGTTGATATTGTTGTTTTTCCTATGGAGTTGCAAACCCCTTCAGCTCCTCCAGTCCTTTCTCTAACTGCTCTGTTGGGGACCCCGTGCTCAGTTGTATGTGATCATCCACCTCTGTATTTGTCTGGCTCTGGCAGAGCCTCTCAGGTGACAGCTATATCAGGCTCTTTTCACCAAGCACTCCTTGGCATCCACAATAGTGTCTGGTTTGGTGACTGTATATCGGAGGGATCCCCAGGTGGGGCAGTCTCCGCATGATCTTTCCTTCAGTCTTTGCTTCACATTTTGTCTCTGTATTTCCTCCCGTGAGTATTTTGTTACTCCTTTTAAAAAGTGTGAAGCATCCACACTTTGGTCTTCTTCTACTTGAGCTTCATGTGGTCTGTGAATTGTATCTTGGGTATTCTAAGCTTTGGGGCTAATATCCACTTATCAGTGAGTGCATATCGTGTGTGTTCTTTTGTGACTGGGTTACCTTACACAGGATGCTATTTTCTATTACTATCCATTTGCCTGTGAATTTCATAATGTCATTGTTTTTCATAGCTGAGTAGTAGGGTAGAACTATTTTTTTCTGAGAAACTGACAAGTTGATTTCCAAAGTTGTCATACAAGTTTGTACTCCTACCAGCAATGGAGAAAAGAATATACCTCTTGTTCCAGACCCTCACTAGCTTATGCTGTCCCTTGATTTTTTTTTATCTTAGCCATTCTGATGGGTATAAGATGGAATCTCAGTGTCATTTTGATTTGTATTTTCCTGATGATGAGTGAAGTTCATATTTTAAGTTTCTCAGCCATTAGAGTCTCTTCTGTTAAGAATCCTCTGTTTAGCTCTGTACCCCATTTTTAAATTGGGCTTTTTGATTTTTTTAGTGACTAACTACTTGAGTTCTTCATATATTTTAAATATTAGCTCTCTGTCAAATCCAGGGTTGCTGAAGATCTTTTCCGAATCTGTAGACTGTTGTTTTGTCCTATTAACAGAGTCCTTTGCTTTATAGAAGCTTTTGAATTATCATGTAGGAATTATGATTTTCTATGAAGCTTCCCGTGCTCATTATTAAAATACATTTTTTGAGTATTTTGAAGAGTGACAATTTTCTTAGATAAACTTCCTAAGCACTTTCTTTATATGAGGCTGTGGGCTGCTCTGCTTCACTCAGTATTATGTAAACCTGGCTTGCAGGAATGCCTCACTCTAGAATATGCCACTTTGCAAACAACACTTGGTTATGTTTTAACTTCTAATGTAAAAGCAGAATGACTCTGTGCCTCATGTACATAAACACCACCACATGTCTATGACCATCTGTGCACAAACTAACAAATAACCTATTCTTAATAGTAGAAAAAATGTACTATTACATAAACCCATCAGGGTAGATCGGAAACATGCAAACACATGGCTATACTCCCACCCAATCAGGGAAGCAAGTGTAAAAATTAATGGAGGAAACCAAAACAAAGAAGAGTGCATTCTCTTCACCAAGATCCTATAAAAAGGAAGGCATTTAACACTGGTATGGCAATGCCCACATGACTGATGATCTGATTGGTAGACATATGCAGGTTCTTGTGTTTACAGATATAACCAAGGGAGCCAGGATTGTTTCACACAGAGGGTTTTCTCTTCAAGGGGAGAGATATAGTATAACCCGTTTTCTTTCTAGGAAGGTGAAAATAAACAAGGTTAATAGCCTAGTGACCTTTGTAATATTTGTGTGTCCAAGATCAGATTCTCCCCTACATTTTTTTGAGCTTGTTTTACAGTAAATCTATGGGACATGGAAGATCTAACTTTGTCCTTTACAAAGAGTTTGCTTGTAGTTATGTTTTAAGCTTTGTTGTGCCTAGAAGATTGAGTTAATTTTCAGCAGGAATCATTTTACAATTTGTTCTGGGTTTAAACATGCCTAAAATAAACTACTAGAGGTTAGACTCTGCAATGTTGTCCCTACAATGGCTACTACTGAGTCATGTTGAACTAAATTTCATAATGCTTCTGGTGGATTATCACTCTGCATGTCAAGGTGGTTTCAGAGCTCTGACACCTCACTGCCTACCTGTCCACCACAGGAATGACAGGCAGAAGACTCCCAATCATTCCTGAAAGCTTCAACTCACACTGGACATCAGTACTAATGGAATTTTACCCAATTAATATCCATATGTCTAATTATTAGTCTATCTAGACTATTCCTGCAAGTGGCTTCTTTGACTTTTGAGGTCCCACTTTTCAGTTGTACAACTCATACATTAGGGTTAGGTCAGTGCTGCAGTTTCAAGGCTCCTCTGTGTTTATTGCAGCAACTCTGTAGTGGGTTTTTTGTTGTTGTTGTTGTCTTGTTTTTTTTTGTTGTTGTTTTGTTTTGCTTTGCTTTGGTTTTTTTTTGGTCTGACTTTCATAGATTTTTTTCTTCTGTTTTTTTTTTATATTCTATATTCATAATTTTCCTTTTATTTTAAAATACTCATTTTACTTTAAAAAAAAAAACATTTTTCTCTCATACAATGCTTCATGACAATAGTTTTCCCTCTCTCTACTCCTTCAAGCTTTCCACAACCTCCACTCTCCCACAGATGCACTTTCTTCAGAAAAGATCAGGCCTTCAAGAGACACAGCCAAACAGGACAAAACAACATACAATAAGCAAGATAAAAGTCCTCAAGATGAAGCTGAACAAGGCAACCCAATAGGAAGAAAAGAATCCCCCACCCTGGTGTATCAGGCTTAGGTTCATCCTCTCCCATTGAGGCCAAG
Source organism: Mus pahari (assembly GCF_900095145.1). Taxonomy (NCBI): domain Eukaryota; kingdom Metazoa; phylum Chordata; class Mammalia; order Rodentia; family Muridae; genus Mus; species Mus pahari. The sequence goes on along the minus strand of NC_034594.1, from coordinate 116,045,775 downwards.
ACAATGGAGCCCTATTGGGGAATCAATTCCACATACAGGCAACAGCTTTAGGGATTGTTCCTGCTTCAGTTGTTGGAGGATTCCCATGGAAATTGAGCTGCACATCTTTCACACTTCTCTGAGCTTATTAGGTCAGTTGCAGACACTTTAGCCTTTCTTTAGTTAAGTTAACATTTTGTTATTTTATATTTTGTTTAATTTTGTATGAAACCTTCTAAAGCTAAAAAAAATATATCAAATTTAAAATTTATAAAGGAACTTTAATTCAGCCACTGGGCTGCTCTGACAAGGAATCACATTAAAGAATTCTAGGTCTGTGTGATCCAATTGGAATAGCACACCTTTAATCTCTCTGGCTGGAATACAGACATGCCATTAGTGCACATCTTGTTTTACACCTCACAACGAAGGTAAAGTTAGTTTTTAGAAGGAAGCAGACGTGTTTGAAATTGATATCTAATTGTGGTTCAAACAAAGTCATGAATCAGATAAAGTTTAGACAGAAAGAGTGAGAGATGGGGGAAGGGAACCTGCAGAGACCATCTCCAGCAGATAGGTAGGTCCTCAAATAGAGAGATGGGGTTACTAACTAACTGTCAGAAGTTTGACCCAGAACTGTTTGTGTCCAAAAGAAATTCAGGGACAAAAAAAATGGAGTAGAAGTTTAAGAAAAGGTGGTACAGTGACCTTCCCAACTTGGGATACCTCTCATAGAGGGCAACTAAGCCTGACACTATTACTGATGCTATGCTGTGCTTATGGACAGGAACCTTGCATGGTTGTCCTCTGAGTGACCTTACAAACAGCTGACTGAGACATGTGCCCATACTTACAGCCAACCATTAGACTGATGTCAGGCCTCCTATGGAATATTTAGGTGAAGAGAATGACCACTCCATAGGAAGATAAACTGTCTCAATTAACCTGGACCACTGGCAGCTCCCAGAGACTCAGCCACCATCTAAAGAGCATACACAGGCTAGTATGAGACTCCTGATGTATATACAACAGAGGACTGCCTTGCCTGGTCTCGGGTATAAAGAATGTGCTTGTAGAGACTTGAGACTCCAGGGAAGATGGATGCCTGTGGGGCATAGGAGCACCATCTCAGAGACAAAGGGAAGGAGAATGGGATGAAGAACTGTGGGAAGGCTTTGCGGGAGGGGGACAGTATCTGGAATACAATAAAATAAAATAATTAATTAAAAAAGAAGACAATGGGTATTGTTATTCTTGACTATAGTCATATTTCTTGCAGTACATAGCATTCGGTTCACATCAGAATGATGGAACATATGAAGAACCTAACTCAAGGAGAAATTGCTATAATGTCTGAAGTTATTTGAAAAACTCTCTTCATAGATTAAGGTGAGACCCACTTTAGTACTTTTTGATTCTAATGTAAAAAGTCTGTGTAATGGATAGTAAATGCAGTTACTGCTTAAAACTTTGTAACCATTCTGTAAAATGGAACATAAATATTGAACAAATTAAGTTAATCCTGACAAAGTGGGAATTGTCAATGAAAGGAAAATGTTGAAACTGCTGTATTCAAATGTATTGTTTAGATATTAATTTATAAAGACACTACTTTAGACTGAATTACTTGAATAAAACAAAGCACAGATGAAAAAGAGAGATCATAATATAGCAATTTCAGCTCTGATAGAGGACATAAGGAAAACAAGAGTTTAAATATCCAAAGTACAATTCATACGATGGTTAAAATTATACTACTTATCCAAATTATTAATTATGCAATTACTAATCTGACCACAAAGAATTACCTTTACTATACTTCAGAGATAGCATTTATTTCATATTTTGAGTGTTTAGTTTAATTGCATTTACATAATATACACTCATATTCAACTGACTCTTCATATGTTCCCTCCACTTGCTCTTAAATTCACGTCTTCATTTTCTCTTATTTTGTGTGCATACACACACATACATACCATATACACACTCACATATATATATGTAAATACATATATATTCAAATGTATACATTCAAACACACAGACATACACACACACACACACACACACACACACATATATATATATATATATATATATATATATATATATATATATATGCAGTTCTCTTTCAAATAAAGAAGATACGAAGATACTATTATACAGGCCTTTAGGTATAGAAGTTGAATATTGAAAGGTGCTTTACCAGCTGTTAAAGGAACAAAACGAACAAATAGTACTACCTATTTGAAAAGCTTTGAACCACAATATTAACCAGAATGTCAAGATATACCAAAGTGTACAATAGTGGCTCTTACAATTTTACGCTAAACAGTAGCTATCTAACTGCCCTTGAGACCTTCTCAATAGCAATGAATTTATGCCTGAAATTGTGAGGCTAGTGTGCTATCTTTGGCTAGTGTTGTTCTGATCCCTAAAGGAAAACAAAATAATGTCTAAACTAGCTACCAATTTGGCCTTAAGTAACTCTCAATAGGTGGAAATATCCATCTATTTGTGTCATGGACCCTAGAGGACCATACTACTGCTTCAACAACTATAATAACCAACTACTTTCTAAATAACTATTCTCCTATCCACAGATAAGTATGACTCTCAGCACTCATCAAAGAATCGTTTTGCAGCAAAAGGAAACCATCCCAGAAATTTATAGCTGGTCAAAATGACAAGAACAACTGACCACAAAGTGTCAATCACCAATCGATAACTCTAGAAGAGGTATCAATTCAAAAAAAAAAAAAAAAAGCCTAATAGAGTGGTAGAGAACTTTTAACGTTTTAATGCAGAAACATGTCTACTCTGACAAAGTATCTTAACTAAAGACTTTAATATATGTGATCTATTTGGAATACAGATATGCCACATTCCTTTAATTTGGAATCCAGATATTCTTTTAGTACACACCTTTAAGGAAAAATTAGTTTGAGAAGGAAGCAGCAATGTTTGAAAGTGAAGTCTATCTCCACATCCTTGCCAGCATCTCCTGTCACATGAGTTTTTGATCTGAGCCATTGTGACTGGTGTGAGGTGGATGACTAAGGATGTTGAACATTTTTTTAAAGGTGTTTCTCAGCCATTTTGTATTCCTCAGTTGAGAAGTCTTTGTTTAGTTTTGTACCCCATTTTTTATTAGGGTTATTTGGTTTTCTGGAGTCTAACTTCTTGAGTTCTTTGTATGTATTGGATATTAGCCCTCTATCACATTTAGGATTGGTAAAGATCTTTTCCCAATCTGTTGGTTGCCTTTTTGTCTTATTGACAGTGTTCTTTGCCTTACAGAAACTTTGCTATTTTATGAGGTCCCATTTGTTAACTCTTCATCTTACAGTACAAGCCATTGGTGTTCTGTTCAGGAAATTTTCTCCTGTGCCCATATTGCAAGCTGGTACAGCCACTCTGGAAATCACTTTGGTGGTTCCTCAGTAAATTGGACATAGTATACCAAAGGATCCAGAAATACCACTCCTGAGCATGTACCCAGAAGATGCTCCAACATATAATAAGGACACATGGTCCACTATGTTTGTAGCAGCCTTATAATAGCCAGAAGTTGGAAAGAACCCAGATGTCCCTCAACAGAGGAAAGGATACAGAAAATGTGGTACATTTAAACAATGGAGTACTACTCAGCTATTAAAAACAATAAATTTATAAAATTCTTAGACTAATGAATGGATCAGAAGGCTATCATCCTGAGTGAGGTAATCCAGTCACAAAAGAACACAGATGATTTGTACTCACTGATAAGTGGATATTAGGACAGAAGCTCATAATATCCAGAATACAATTCACAAAACACATGAAACTCAAGAAGGAAGATCAAAGTGTGGAAAGTTTGATTCTTCTTAGAAGGGGAACAAAATATCCATGGAAGGAATTACAGAAACAAAGTGTGAAGCAGAAACTGAAGGAATGACCATTCAGAATCTGCCCCACCTGGGCATCCATCCCATAAACAACCACCAAATCAGAACTATTGTGGATGCCAATAAGAGCTTGCTGACAGGAACCTGATATAGCTGTCTCCTGAGAGGCTCTGCCAGTGCCTGACAAATACTGAAGTGGATTTTCACAGCCATCAATTGAACAGAGCACAAGGTCCCCAATGAAAGAGCTAGAGAAAGGACCCAAGAAGCTGAAAGGGTTTTCAGTCCCATAGAAGCAACAACAATATGAACTAACCGGTAACCCCAGAGCTCCCTGGGACTAAACCACCAATCAAAGAAAACACATGGTGCGACTCATGGCTCTAGCTGCAGATGTAGCAGTAGATGGCCTAGTCAGACAATAGTGGGAGGAGAGGCCCTTGGTCCTGTGAAGGCTATATGCCTCAGTATAGGGGAATGCCAGGTCCTGGAAGTGGGGGTGGGTAGGTTTCCTATACTGTACAACTTCATAGGTGAACATTTTAAATATTTATCTATCATTGACTTATTTTATGAAGCATGTGAGATCTGTATTTACATTCATATCTCAAAGATTCATTGTCTGGCTATTTCAGCATCACATGCTTTAAAAAGAGTTGATCATTACATTTTTAAATTACTTTCTCACTTCGGTCAAAAATGATTCTAATTTATTACGGTGGATCTTTGGATTTACTTCTTTAATAAGCCTATTATATGTGAAAATATATAAAAACGATAGTATCCAGTGAAAACTGATGAATGTCCTTAACAGAACTGTGCACTTATTGTTTAAAGATATGAGCTAAAGATACTAAGTTTTTGAGTGTAATATGTATGAGAAAATAAATAAAAATAAGGAAACTAATGACATTTTTAAAATCATAGTTTCTATTAGCTATTTAGTATTTACAACTACAATGATAGTAATTGTAATTATAGTAGAAATTATTTAGTCACAAAGAAGGATATAATTACATATGAAAACTAAATAAAATGATATGTGAGAAGAAATATCTTTAATCTATTGATCATTTAGAGATGACTTTGTTATTCAGTAGTCTCTCTTTACTCTTTAAGACAATGTACTTTCTTTATAGTAGTGCATCCTAAGTCAAATTAATTATGAACTTTGGGGTTTTTGCATATATTGTGCAATTCTGTTAAATTCATTTGTGATGTTTCTATGGCAATTTTTCCCATTGCCATCTCAAAATTGGCTATTATAATTCAAGCATCTATGTTTAATATGATATGAGACAGTTGCTTCGTGACAGGTTTTCTCTGTAGAATGGGTGATCCTCTGTATTCTATAACATATTAACTTATTCTCAGCATTAAAATATCATGAATAATTAAGGGGTGACTTATGAGTATTTAGCAAATATCTAATGCTTCACAGTTTATATTCAGTCACAATAGATTTGGCATAATTGGATGTAATGAAACTTCGAAAATGAACTACCTGTAACCAGATTGTGAAAGGTAATGCAAGTAAGTGTAGATTTTAAAATATATATGAGAACAATGTTATTTTCTAACATTACATGTATATACATAGATTTTCAATAACTATGGGATAATATATAATAAATATATGTTCTATCTATCTATCTACATATACAAATTTAATGCTTGATAGAATATGTAAATTAAGAAACAAAATTTGACTTTTTTAAACATTAAACTTGAGCAACATTTTATGTGAAATACAAAATGCATGTAGAATATTATGATATGTTTGGGTATAATATATTACTATTTTAAAATGGATTGATCCATGGTTTATCACTGAATTAATCAAGAGTAATTCACAACATTGCAATGGTCAAAAGTGATAGATGTTCTGTACTTATTTTAGAAACTAGTTTGAGGAATGTACACCAATGAGTAAAAAAATGGTACAAAAGTGAGCTGATATGGTGACTCTACTACACATACTTACAGCATAATAATATCAAAGGCAGCATGGAATGTAATATTTAAAATAGAACCACTAACAATCACCACGTTATGATCAAGCAGTTCTCAATTAAAATAGAACACCAGCTTATAACCTGAGGAAAAGCTTTCTTTTCCAATTCATAAACAAATGTATTATAACTATGCAATTGTGGATATGACTTTTAAGAGGGATGGTTGAGAAGAAAGGTTATATTATAAACATGAAAAACAGAATATTCAGGTCATCTTAAGAGTCCAGACTGAAAATGGCCAACAGATTAGATTCTGCCATGAAAGGAGAGACTGGGGAAGAACTAAAGAGTGTAAAGAGGGAGAGAGGAGGGTTTGAGTTAAGAAACCAATAGAGCATATTGGAACCAAAAGGGTAGGTAGCCAGAATGGTGGAGTTATGTAAGAGTCAGAAGCTGGTGAAGGAAGCGAAGTTTAGCACCAGGGATGGAGGATTTAGAGTAGTGGGCAGAGTAAGAAGTGCTGGAAGGAGCCACAGATACTGACAGAGACTTGTCTCATTATTCTTGGGATGTGACAATAACTAATCCAAAGAAAAGTATTTATGTTTTTAAGTATTAAAAAATAAAGAAATTTGGTCATATTCTTGAGAGTATTTTAAAGATGTAGGACGGAAGCCATGTATGGGGTTTTATAAATTAATTATACATGAATATATACATATATATATTTTTTTTCTTAATGATTTTCATTGTTTTAAAATTTCTTAAATACTTTATAAATCTTCGACTATCATTGTTCCATATAATCCATAATATAAATATATTTCACAAGTAGTAAATGCAACTTGGGAATCAGTGTTACATTTTTATAAGAATGGTAGATTAAATAAAATGTGGATTTAATATCTGATGGAGAAATAAGCATGTTTAATTGAATATAATTAATATATTAATCTTTACTTATTGCACAATTATTAATACTTTAATGTGTTGTTCTCTTAAAAAATTATCATTAGGAAAGAAGTGTTAAATTTTAGTGTATATAAACACATATTTATTGTTGTCTCTTTCTCTCTCTCTCACAGATACACACACAAATACATACATAAACACATAAACATACAATCTCTTATTCTTCCTCTTGTTCTTGTGAAATACAAACTTTAAAGAAACATAAAAGTGAATATAGTTTCCTTGTGATTCATAGTCTATAGTACATAGATTGCAAAGTAACATGAAACATTTTTGGTTTTGGTGACATTGGTAGTACATTAAAAAAAAAAGGAAATAAAAGGAAGGAATGTGAATGGGTATCAGTTTTTTTACTATTCAGAATCAACCCACTGCCAACACACCTGCCAAAAGCAAGCATAGTTTTCTTCTTTTCAACTGAGCAGTAAATATGTACCCAAGAATATAAATGTTACTCTATTTAGGACAAATAAAAATATGTTTGATGTAAAGTTCACAACATGTGAGTTATTTCTCATACCAATTATTATGGTATATAAACTTAGTGAAAAATATTTTGTTTCACAGTTTCACAGATCTTTCCAAACAAAATTGTATGATAAATGGTTCACAGAAGGGGAGTGATTCACTATTATTTTGATTTGTTTTATACATGTTAGTCATATCAATGCTTGCAGTGTTAATGAATTATTTCATTTTTAAAACATTTGGTAAAAAACTACAGAGACCTGTTCTGGATATTTATGCTGGGGCTCACCCAGCAAATAAACTCCCTGTCTAGCTTGTTGCCATTAGCTTTAGACACAATAAATTTTGTAATTAGGGAGCAAATTGATAATTAAGTAATATAAAAAACCCTCTAGAACATTTTGCAAGTATTTTTAATGTCATATTTGACTGGAAGTATTTTATAGATCAATCACATAGATAATTAAATTTATACCTTAAAAACAGTAATTAAAAATTATTTGTTTATAGCATAGAAAATAATTTTCACAAGTGATAAATATTAAATAAGCATATAATAACAGATTATGGTGCTAAAATAAGCTTATTGGTAACAAATGAGTGCATATTTGTTCACAACCCATTAATATTAATATTTCTTCATCATATTATATAATTAATATCTTATACAAATGACGGGAGCAGTGCAACCAGGACAGCAAATATTTTTAGGACTCATGGAATATGACCCATCATTTATGACAACTATGATCAATGTGGTCAGAGACTCAGAGCCCCTAGGACTATGACCTGAGGACTTCATGCTATGGTTAAGCTCAAAATTTCAGGTAAGAGCACGTATTGGCCAGGATATGGAGAAAGAGGAACACTCCTCTATTGCTTGTGGGATTGCAAACTGGTACGATAATTCTGTAAATCAATCTGGAGGTTCCTAAGAAAATTAGAAATAGGCCTACCTGAAGACAAAGCTATACCACTCTTAGGTATATATCCAAAAGATGACCCACAAGACCACAAGGGCATGTGTTCCATTATGTTCATAGTGGTCATGTTTGTAATAGGCAGAAGCTGGAAACAACCCAGATGTCCCACAACTGAAGAATGGATACAAAAAATGTGGTTCATTTACACAATGGAATGCTACTCAGCTTTAAAGAACAAGGACATCCTGAGTTTTTCAGGCAAATGAATGGCACTAGAAAATATCATCCTGAGTGAAGTAAATCAGACACCAAAGGACATGCAAGGTATGTACTCATTAATAAGCAGATATTATCCAAAAAAGAACATTATACCCAAGATACAATCCACATAACTCAAAAAGGTCAACAAGCTGGAGGGCCCAAGTGAGGATGTATCAATCCCACTTGGAAGGGAGAAGAAAGCAATCAAAGGAGCAAGGAAGAAGGAAGGGAGAATCCTGGATGGGAAAGGGGACAGGGAGGGGAAAAGGGGAACATGATCAGGTATTGGATAAGGGGGAAAGGACTGAAGCCCTGAGGGTCAGCAGAAAGAATGGAAACAGGCAACCTCAGTAAGTAGGAGGTGGGGGACCCTCCAGAGTGTACCAGAGACCTGGGAGGTGAGAGACTCTCAGGACTCAAAGGGACCTTAGATGAAATGCCCTACAGTGGGGAGAGGGAACTTGTAGAGCCCACCTCCAGCAGGAAGAGAGGACATCAAATGAGGGAAGGGGTTGCCATCTCACAGTCAAAAACTCTGACCTGTTGTGGATAGCCCTGGGGCTAATTATATTTGATGTTAATTTTGTCTCCTGTGAGTGGTTGTGAACAAGGAATGAATCAGCACTCAGGCGATTTCCTGGAAACCTGCTTTCTACCTTAATTTGTAAAATAAAGGAGAATGGATAATTGAGCAAATAAAAAGGAAGGTGGAGCATAAGGTAGGGAGAGAGGAGAAAATGGAAGAGAGAGAGGATGCAGAATAGGAGGAAGAAGAAAAGCTGAGCAGAAGCACATGGTCTGAAGAAACCGCAAGTTCTAAGGGGTCTCTTAGATGTGGAAGATGGTAGTGTAGTGGTAGATCTGCCCAATCTAGGCGCACAGCATGTATTCATATTAATTGTGTTGTGTTTTCATTGCTGGGGCATATTTGAGTTGGAGATTTACTGCAACAATGACCCATAATTGTTCCTGTCTGAAAGAACTGCAGGGACAAAAACAGAGAAGAGCCTGAGGAAAAGGAGGTCCAGTGACAGGCACAAAGCAGGATCCAGCTCAAGGGGAGGCCTCAAGCCTTGACATTATTACTGAGGCTCTGGAGTGCTCACAAAAAGGGACCTATCATGAGTGTGCCCTGGAAAAACCCAAGAAGCTGCTGAAAGAATCGGATGCAGTTATTTGCTCCCAACCAATGGACAGAAGCTGCTGAACCTTGTGGTTGGATTGGGGAAAAACTGGTAGAAACTGAGGAGGAGGGAGACCCTGTAGGAGGACAAGCAGTCTCAATTAACCTGGACCCCGGAGAGCTCTCAGAAACTGGACCACCAACCAGGTAGCATACACGAGCTGATATGAGGCCTTCAACACATACACAGCAGAGGACTGCTGGGTCTGGGTTCAGTCAGAGAAGAAGCACCTTTCCTTCTAGAGACTGTAGACAGCAGGGAGTGGGAAGGTCTGGTTGGGTGGGTGGCAGTAGGGACATCTTTGTGGAGACAGGGGGGAGGAGGTGTGGTATATGGAACAGTCAGAGTGGACTGGGAGGGGGATAAAATATGGAGTGTAAGAAAAAAAAGATTAAATAAAATTTAAAAAATATAGTATCAATACATGACTCTTAATGGTAATGAATTTTCCCAGATTCCTATTTTTATTTTGGCTAGCTCATACTTGGAGGCTTACATTTTCTCACTACACTTTTGTTCTTAATTATAATATGCTTTTGGTTCCCCCTCACTTCTGAGGTTGGATGGTAGTGAATCCTTGGCCCAAAGTGTATCAGGAGATAAATTTCACAGTTAACTGTGTTTTCTCATCATAGCATATTTCTTTCTAATTCTAAAGTTAATGGGGAGAAGTATCCAATGTTATGCTCAGCTAATTTTAATGTTCTCATTTCATTCAGCAACTAGAATTCTCATTGGCAACCTCAGTCTGCTTTTCTTCTTATAGCCTCAGAATCTGAAAATTCCTCACTTTATTAAAACAGTATTAACATGGTCCTGTTTGTTTCTCTTGAATGTATCATGCTGTTCTCATAAGACCTTAATACACACCAAATGAGTTCTGGTACTTCTCATACAATGTTGACACTTCCAATAAAATGCAGTTTAGCTCTACTTTGTGAGAATTAAAACTGATATACTAATTTTGAGTTTGTAGAGCTTATAAAATAAAATAAAATTTGAGTAAGTATTTATTCCAGTATAATTTATATGTGGGCATAGTCAAATGTTATAAACTTAAGTTTAAAAATGAATCTGATATGTTAAAATTGTATGAGTTGAATTAAGTGATATAATTCTACATACATGACCCATACACACCAATATATTTGTATCTTTGAAGCAGTATGTTTATCATTAGAAGAGACTAATATTGAGTAAAAATGATTTAAGAAATGCTACACATCAAAGTGTTCATTGAAATTTTAACTATGATGAGATTAAAATAGTTATAGCTATGAAATTAGCATAAGTAATTGCAAGTTTTCACTACTAATATATGAACCATTAAGTGTATAAAGTTCAAGGTCTTTAAAATGCTAACTAAATAATGTTAATATTGGTAAATATTAAATATTGTAACTAATAGACTATGATAGAACAAATAATGTTCATTAATATAACTGTAGATAAATTTAAAATAATCTTGCTATAATTTATCCAACTTGACGATAATGTAATTATTTACATTCTGTCTTTATATTTACCTCTCTACACACACCTAACCTAACACTTCAGTATTTGTCTCATATTTTCACTTTTACATCTGTTTGACTTATAAATTGACTTCATTTTCTCCATTTCAATAAAGAGCATCTTATCTGAAACTGTTGCTTAAGTAATATTCCTGATCCCATTTTTAATAGATAAATTTATCTTTATAACAAAATCCACCTCACCATCATGTCTTCTATAGTAGAATAGCAAACCCTGCTTTAGCTTCTTGCACTGTACTGCATTTCTACTGTCATCTCTGTGAGCTAACTGTACTCATAGTCTTTAGATATGATAACTTTCTCACAGATTCAAAGCATTCTGCCTCTGTTCAGTTTTCCCTACTAAATACAAGTAATATTTCTTAAATACCAACTGAGGTCACATTTCATTTCTGCTAGTTTCATTTTTTCATCTTTATTAATCCAAATTGAAAATTAAAAATCCTCCTATTAATTAAAAAAAACCCAAATGATAATATTTTCCACTCCATCTTATGCCAGCTTATTTTTCCACTATATGATCTGAGATTTGCTGATTCTTTTATGTGTTCTACTAGTAGATTCCTCATCTTAGCTGAAAAGTGTCCATTATAATTCTAATTATTACTTGTAGAAAACACAGTCTTTGTGTGTTCTGAAAATTGTGCTTTGGCTTAACCTTTCCAGTTACATTTAATGCTCAATACTAAATTATTTACCTAGTAATCTAAATATATATCAAAAACATGTTATTAGAAAATAATAGTCATTAAACAGCAATTATTATGACCAAAGCAATTTTAAGTCATTTTTGTTTTAACATTTAAAAATATCTATTCATTACTAAACATACCAAATATATTCTAAGTATAAAAATAAACAATGAAGTGTTATCTTATTATATTTATCATTTCCTTGCTCTCCATTGAATAACTTTTTATTTAAAATACAAATCTGAAAGATATTCATTCTCAAGACTGAAATAATGCTAATTTTATATTTGTTCTATAAATAGGTGATTTCACAGACACCAGAGGGGTCAATATATTAATTAAGCTGTCAATATTGTGTTAGATTTAAAATAGCATGGTGTAGTTGCCTGTATTCTAATGCTAATTACGTTCACCAAAAATCTGTTTGTATGAGAACTTCTGCATATGGAATCTTGAAACCTGCCCCAAATTGGTTCTTAGTGGTAATGAAGATACCAACAGCCAATAGCTGGGGAGAACAAAGGGAGTTGGGAGTTTTTTAGAATTCCTGAGTTTGGACATGGAGGAGGGAAAAAGATTGTTCACGCTGGAAGAGTGTGGGGGAAAGATGCTATGTCTGAGAAAAGTATAGGACAGAGAGGCATAGCCATCATGTGAAGAAGAGTGAGACCCAGAGCATGGCCCAGTTGGGCAGCCCACTGGGTCCAGGGCAGCCAAGGTAGAATACAGTGTTCAGTTAGTAATAACTCGGGGTTGTTGGCAGAAGGTGAGTTAACTCTGTGGAGATTAGACAGTGACCCAGCTAGTGTGTTGATTAATACATGTTTAAATATGTAGGCTGTGCGTGTGTGTCTTTCATTCAGGAACATAAAGCATTGAGTCAGGTCGTGAACCTACCACTGGGACTGGGATTTCTTTCTTTCTTTCTTTCTTTCTTTCTTTCTTTCTTTCTTTCTTTCTTTCTTTCTTTCTTTCTTTCTTTTTTCCTTTCTTTCTTTCTTAGATATTTTCTTCCAGAGAATTCTCAACTGAGAAAACTCAAATGGCTAAGAATCACGTAAAGAAATGTTCAATATCCTTAAGTCATCAGGGAAATGTGAATCAAAACAACCCTGATTTTCCGCCTCACATCAGTCAAAATGGCTAAGACCAAAAACTCAAGTAACAACAGATGCTGTTGAGGATGTAAAGAAAGAGAAATTCTTCTCCATTGCTGGTAGAATTGCAAGCTGATACAACCACTCTGGAAATCAGTCTGATGGTTCCTCAGAAAATTGGACAAAGCTATACCACTCCTGGGCTTATATCCAGAAGATGCTCCAACATGTAATAAGAACACATGCTCCACTATGTTCATAGAAGCCTTATTTATAATAGCCAGAAGCTGGAAAAAACCCAGATGTCCCTCATCTCATCTCCCAGATGTCTGGAAATCAGTCTGGTGGTTCCTCAGAAAACTGGACATAGTACTACTGGAAGATCCAGCAATACCTCTTTTAGGTATATACCCAGAAGATGTTCCAACTGATAATAAGGACACATGTTCCACTATGTTCATAGGTACCCTATTTATAATAGCAAGAAGCTGGAAAGAACCCAGATGTCCTTCGACAGAGGAATGGATACAGAAAATGTGGTACATTTACACAATGGAGTACTACTCAGCTATTTAAAACAATGAATTTATGAAATTCTTATGCAAATGGATGTATCTGGAGGATATCATCCTGAGTGAGGAAACCCATTCACAAAAGAACTCACTTGATATGCACTCACTGATAAGTGGATATTAGCCCAGAAACTTAAAATACCGAAGATACAATCTCCAAAACACAAGAAAATCAAGAAGAAGGAAGACCAACACGTGGATACTTCATTCTTCCCCAAAATAGGGAATAAAACACCCATGAAAGCAGTTGCTGAGACAAAGTTTGGAGCTAAGATGAAAGGATGGACAACCCAGAGACTGTCCCACCCCAGGATCCATCCCATAATCAGCCACCAAATACACATAGTCTTGCATATGCCAGCAAGAACTTGCTGAAAGGACACTGATATAGCTATCTCTTGTGAGTCTATGCCATTGCCTGGCAAATGTAGACGTGGATGCCCACATCTATAGGATAGAACACAGAGACCCCAATGGAGGAGTTAGAGAAATTACCCAAGGAACTGAACGGGTCTGCAACTCTATAGGTGGAACAACAATATGAACTAATCAGTAACCCCAATGCTCTTGTCTCTAGCTGCATATAATGCAGAAGATGGCCTAGTCAGTTACCGTTGGGAAGAGAGGACCCTTGGTCTTGCAAATTTAATATGCTCCATACAGGGGAACCCCGGGGCCAAGAAGTGGGAGTGAGTGGGCAGGGGAGCAGGGTGGCGGGGATAGCATTTGAAGTGTAAATGAAGAAAATATCTAATAAAATAATTTTCAAAAAATGTAACATGACTGTTTGCTGACAATTTTAGGGTGTATCATTACTGCTTGAAAACTGCCACTTTGTCTGCCAGGTCTTCTGATAGTACTTATTGACTCACAGAAACAAAATTCTTTGAATATTGCTCACTGTGGAAAAAGTAGGATTTTATGACAGTGATAGATTGTTTTGTAATGTGTATTTTATATGAATTCTAATTTTATTTTGGAATTGTTTTGAAGAAACACAAATGAGAACAAATATTTGTTATCCTGTTCCACATGCACTTGAATATAAGGTGATGTTTTCTACTAGCACTTGTGTATCAGATCTGTAATAAACGAACACATAATTCTTGAATGTGTTTGAGCATAGTAAATTAAAGTGCACATGTATTTGTGTTTAATACTCTGACTTTTTCTCTACTTTTCTTTATGCACTAAGCCTTTATGTAAGAATGGGTTTCTCCAAGTCAATAGTAATTTGTATGTACTGTGTAGACCTTTTTGTTTGTCTTCAGACTTCCTCCTTCCTTGTACTGTGTCTCTAAGTACAAAATGTCTATTTTAAGGCCTTCTCTTTCTTTTCCTTTCTTTCTCCTGCTGGGCACTTATTCTCATTTTACTCTTTCTTCCTTTATTTTTCACCAGAATGTCATTTACCAAATGGTGGGCCATCTGCTTTCCTGTATAGAACAAACTCCAGGTAGCCCATTACTTTTGAAAGCCTAGAGAAGATTCCACACACTAAAAGAGACTGACCTAATACAGAACGAGCCATTATGTCTCTTACTCATGTCAAGGCACAGTGTGAGAAACCATCCTTCTTACATTCTAAAGGGCATCTCGATAACTGACAGTGCATGCAGAGATAATATGGTGAAGGCACTTTCCACTTCTTTCCTAGATTCATGAACACATAATTCTTGAGTGTGTTTGAACATAATAAATTAAAGTGCACATGTATTTGTGTTTAATACTCTGACTTTTTCTCTACTTGTCTTTATGCACCAAGCCTTTATGTAAGAATGGTTTGGAAAAAGAGATTAGATTTTTCCAAAGTATCATCTATAAAACTTGTTTCATTCTTGTATATATTTTCATTACATGAAAACATTGAAGATTTTACCTATACTAAAAAAAAAAATCAAGGTTTAAAAAATATTTAAATCTAAGTTTTATGAAAATTCATAAAAACTTGGTTATATTTAATTAGCATAAAATAAATCATTCTGATATAGTGCAACCTGCCATTAATAAAATATTTTATATTCTCCATCTGTAACAGTTTTGTATGGTTCTACATTGTCTAGACCTTTACATACCTATGATCCATGAAGCAGGAAAACAGGAGCACTTCCAAGGTTTTTAAAAGATAAAATGAGAATATTTCATTCTTTGTTTAAAAAAAAAAATGACTCAGAGTGAGACATAGAAGAATCCTGCACAAAAAAACAAGTATAGACATAGCTGGAGTTTGGAAATGCTGGCACTGACAGCCAACTTAATTCCTTTTTAGTGGAGATTGATGAAACCAAGGTCTAGACCACTTTATAATTTCTCTCAATTGAAAATTGGGAGAAGATTAAACATATTCCTGTAAAACAAAGAAACAACCTGAAAATCATAGGCAACACTGTGAGAGCTGTATTGACATCTTCATTGGAAGAGTATTCCTTTGTCATTAATTCCAACAGATCTCCATATTTTTTCACAAGTCCTTTTACTCTCTTTACATATGTATGGAAAGAGATGAATGTGAATAAAACTACAATGAACAAGAGAGAAAAACTCCACACTTCCAAGTAATAGAAAATATGAACTATTTTTAAAGTAAACAGAGCTTAGATATCTTATCCACTTATAAATTGTAACAATATTGTTAAAAGAGTAACAAATTTATCTGTCTGCAAACTGCCACATGTTTTTTGAGGGATAATTATGTTTGTTCATATATACACCATTTCACATTACCATATATGCTGGCCAATTTTTATGACAACTTGCCACTGAAACATTTAGAAAGAGAAAATTTATCAAAAAAAAATGTTCCCATCAGATTGAACTATGCTTCGTTTTTTTCAATTGATAGGTGGTTCACTGTGGTAGTTAACAGCCTTTGGCTGGTGGTACTCCTTCCAGATATTTGTCTAGTATTTCTGTTCCAACTTCCTTCATTCATGGGATATGACCTGATATCTGCCTTATGACATAAATTATTTCTTCCCCAAGTTGCTTCTGGCCATGACATTTGTCACAGCAATGTAAACCCTAACTAAAATACAATGCACACGGATGCATTCTATCTTCCTCTGTCCTTTTGTAAGGACAAGAAATTTGGGACAACTTTTGTCTAATAAAGTATTTCGAAGAACTACTACAAATTATGATGAGATTTAAATTGTTATGAATCATAGCAAAATGAATATAAGAAGTGTAATAATACATTAAAATTTGACTTCAAATAATTATATCGTACTTATTGACCAGTGTTCTTTCACTGTGCTCTAATCATCTATATAAAGGCAATATGAATGCATTTTACAGAACTTGCAATAGCTCAATGGGATATTTTAATAATTTAAATATATATTTACCAGTTATTGAGGGCCACAGTAAAATGGTGTTTGACTTAATTTAGGATGAAGAGCTTTAATTAATTTATTTTTTCCATACCATATTTTATCCCTATCCAGTCCACACTCTGAGTGTTCCACATCCCATACCTCTTCCATACACCCCTATCTCCAAGTAGAGATATCCACTATTTACTATTTTTTAAATGTCCACAAATTTTTAAATGCATAATACCACTGGATAATGTATTTAAATTGCAAATTGGATATATTTATGCAATCCTCCATTGTTATGTGTATATAAATATATATTTATTCATTATTGTTTAGAATGAGGAAAACAAAAATGAAATTCATAATTTTTAAGTAGCTGAAAGAAATGTCACCTTTCTTTCAATACTATGTTTTTTCATATATTTACTAAAAATATATATTGAATTTAGTGTTATAAATGTATAATTTTGAACATTAATTTAAAACTTCTACAGTTAATAGTATTCAGAATAACTAGATGTCTCATGTTCTATTTTCCTTTTTACAAATTTCATACACTCTATACCTTTAAGTATTAATGGAACTTTTCCATGTAATGTGTTTATATTTATTTATATTTCCTTGTATACTTCAGAAATATTTTTAAATTTATTAAAGATTATGTTTATTAATTCATTAACCAAAGTTGAAATTAAACTGAGTGGATCTGACCAAGTCAACTGAATCTTTTCATTTGTTTGTTTGATTGATTGTTTTTCATTTTTTGTTTTTGAACATAAAGTTTTTCTGTAATAGCCCTGGCTATCCTGGATCTCTTATTTGTAGAAAACACAGGCCTCCAAATCACAGAGCTCTCCCTCCTTCTGCCTCCACAGTTCTGGGATTAAAGGCATGTCAATTAAGTCTCTAACAGAATGTAAGATATTGAAGGGGAGTGGTTAGAATTTCTTATTGCTCTCTCAGAAGAAAATGATCGTGATGCAAGAGTATCATATGGCAAAGTTTGTCAAATTTTCAGTCTCTCCTCCATTTTTGTTCTTGCATTGCTTTTGACAGGAACAAACATTGATTTGTTTCCTGATCTCCCCACTGGGGATTCCTGTCTAACTACTAGAGGTTCCATATTCCCAATGCTGGTCATTTTGGCTAAGGTCACCCACACTGAGTCCTGGGAGCCTCCCCCATTCTAAGTTAGTGGGACTTCCTAGAGGTTTCCCTCATCCCCCACTGCCAGGAGCCAAGAAGCTAATAATTAGCATGTGAACTTCTTGAGATGAGTCTACCTTGGATTATAATCCATGACAGATTTGCTCTGTTAGGCAAAGCCCAGGAGGAATTCATTTTAGGAAAGATTCCTGTTATTATAATGCTTTTCCTGTTATTATTAAATATAAATAACTATCAGTAGGTATTAGCCCACCCTTTTAAGCAAATCACTGTAGAACAAAGATCCATTGTCTTGTGGTGACGCTATTATATACAAATAGATGATGTTTTAATCCTTAATGATGATCCTGTAAGAATTCTTCAACCAATCAGAGGCCCCAGAGCTCCCAGGGTCTAAACCACCAACCAAAGAGTAACCCATGGCTCCAGTTACATATGTAGCAGAGGATGGCCTTGTTGGACATCAAAAGGAGGTGAGGTCCTGTGAAGTCTGGATAACCAAGTGTAGGGGAATGCCAGGCCAGGGAGGTGGAAGTGGGTGGGTGGGTGGGAGCACCCTCATAGAAGCAGGGTGAGGGGGACTAGATAGGGAGTTTCTGAAGGGGAGACCTGGAAAGGGGAAAACATT
This sequence comes from Mus pahari, assembly GCF_900095145.1. NCBI lineage: Eukaryota > Metazoa > Chordata > Mammalia > Rodentia > Muridae > Mus > Mus pahari. Next base: position 116,027,133 of record NC_034594.1, on the reverse strand, counting down.
TGAAATGTAAATAAAGAAAATATCCATAAAAAAAACTAATTCCTAAAGTTATATGAGACATTTTATAGTGGGACTGCTTGGGTTCTCTATGATAATCAAAACTATAATGAGAAATCTGCCAGCCTTTAGTGTCATGAATTAATTTTTTCTGAGATAGCAAGAAGCCATCTACTACTCAGAGCACATTCCAAGTGTTTGTAAATCCACTAACCAAAGGTCATAAAAAGAAGACTGATGATTGACTACAGGTGTGAGTACAGAAGTTAAAATAATTACTGGGTTAATCTATATAATAATTCACTAACACATAGTCACAAAAGGTTATAGTTTTAACTCTCAATGAACCTATTGATTTGGGGACAAATGATGGATTTTTAGCCAGATAATTACTCTTTTTTTTTTCTTTTTTTGGTTTTTCGAGACAGGGTTTCTCTGTGTAGCCCTGGCTGTCCTGGAACTAACTCTGTAGTCCAGGCTGGCCTCGAACTCAGAAATTCGCCTGCCTCTGCCTCCCGAGTGCTGGGATTAAAGGCATGCACCACCAAGCCCGGCCCCCAGAAAATTACTCTTAATGGGTATGCATATAAGCATTCTCTGTTGTAAACATCTTATTTGATTTATGATTTGAATTTATGTGTTAACTTGTGATGAATTTTCTTACCATATAATCATATATTCTGAAGTATGTCTAAGTGGTCAGGACAAAGATAGGAGACAGACCTGAGCTAATATCTTTTAAAGACAGAACAACTTTTAGAGAGAACTAAGCTGAGGAGAATTTTTTAAACAGAACTTGAGAGAACATAATAAGAAGAACTGAACTCAGGAGAAATTAGAAGTAAAGACATAGCATTGGGAGTAATAGTATTTAGTTTAAGGGCATTGGTGTCATATCAGAGCAGGAGGAGAGAGAAAGATTACAAGGAGAATGCAAGCCGGGCAGTGGTGGTGCATCTCTTTAATCCCAGCACTTGGGAGGCAGAGGCAGGTGGATCTCTGAGTTCCAGGCCAGCTTGGTCTACAGAGTGAGTTCCAAGATAGCCAGGGCTACAAAGAGAAACCCTGTCTCGAAAAACAAAACAAAACAAAACAACAAGAAAAACAAACTAACAAACAAAAGGAGAATGAAGAGTGGAATAAATTAGAAACTATAAAACAACTTAAAAAAAAAAAAACTAAGAGCAACATGCAGAGGGCTAAGGGAAAAGTTAAAAAAAGAAGAAACTACAGAGAGAGCAGAAGGAGCAGGCAGGCTTTTCCTTATAATTGGACAGAACAGGCCTTTCCTTTCCTTTCCTTTCCTTTCCTTTCCTTTCCTTTCCTTTCCTTTCCTTTCCTTTCCTTTCCTTTCCTTTCCTTCCACCTTCCACTCTCACCTTCCTTCCTTCCTTCCTTCCTTCCTTCCTTCCTTCCTTCCTTCCTTCCTTCCATCCTTTCTTTTGGTTTTTATTTTTTTATTATATATTTTCTTCATTTACATTTCAAATGTTATCCCCAAAGTCCCCTATACCCTCCCCGCACCCTGCTCCCCAACCCACCCACTTCCGCTTCCTGGCCCTGGCATTCCCCTGTACTGGGGCATAGTTCTCTCTGGTGAGGCTATGCCAGTGCCTGGCAAACAGAAGTGGATGCTCACAGTCATCTATTGGATGGAACACAGGACCTCTAATAAAGGAGTTAGAGAAAGTACCCAAGGAGCTAAAGGTGTTGTCAACCCTATAGGAGGAAAACCAATATGAACTAACCAGTACTGGCTCCCGCCCCCCGCCCCCCCCAGAGCTGTGGCTCTAGTTGCATATATAGCAGAGGATGGCCTAGTCAGCCATCAATGGAAGGAGAGGCCCTTGGTCTTGCGAAGAACAGGCCTTTTCTTAATAGCAAGGCAGGCTTAGTCTTATTAAAGGAACAATGCTTTGTTCTTACAGACATGTGTTTGGTTTAACAATAAAAGGGTAAATGCCTTTTATTTCTCTATGCAATAAAGATAGATGTTCATTTTCATCCAGAATGAGTGAGTTCTTTCTGCACTCGTGCTTGGTCTTTTGCTCCATATACATATGTAATGTGGATGTGTTTTTAAATATGTTATTATGAGAGCGTGTAAGCTGGGCCCATCTGTCTGAAATGTGCACATGTGAATCTGTATATGGATTTATGTGAGTTTATGCTTATTTGCTTACTTAAAAGTTTTCCCTCTGCCAGTGTGATTCTCTTCTTTTGGTTCAATAGAAGTTTATTGCTCCAAACTTTCCCCTAGCCTGACGATCAAGAGGCATCTGGACGAAAGGGAAAAGGCTCAGCAATTAAGTCTTAATTAGTAACATGCTGTTTTAAGATTAAGTGCTAAATGCTAGAAACTGCACTTTATGTACTCAAAGGTACTTAGGCAGGTCAGCTACAGCAGCATAATAACTTAAACTTAGATGGGTGAATGTTTTATTATTACACAGCAAACCTAAATATCTCAGAAGATCAAGTCCTACCCAGGCCAACACTCTTCCCCTCTGCTGCCTAAAGAAGAACCAAGAGCAAGGAAGAAGAACTTCCAGGGCTGGTCCCTGACACCCCACCCCTGGCAGATGCATATTTCCATTTACTCTATTCATCCTCCAGATTTCTTTATGTGTCACTTCATAACTGCTCCAGTTCCCCCTTTTCCACTCCCCTTCCTATTCAAGAACTTCCCTCCCTCTGTCTTCCATAATTATTTTGTTTCCCATTCTAAGTGGGGATGCTTCTACAGTCCAAACAAACAACCAAAGAGCATACACAGGCTGGTCTAAGGCCCTGGTCCATATATATCAGAGGTCTGCTTTGTCTGTCCTGAGTAGGAGAAGATGTGCCTAATCCTGTAGAGACTTAATGCTCTAGGGGATGGGGATGCCCTGAGCAGCAGAGTTGAAGAAGAAGGGGGGTGACAAGAAGAATTGTGTGAGGGGAAAGCAGGTGGGAGGCAAAATTTGGGATATATTAAATAAATTACAACAACAACAGCAACAACAACTACTACTACTACTACTACTACTACTACTACTACTACTACTACTATTATAAATCTATTTGAATACCAGTAATTCACTTGGTATTAGAAGGGAGATAATGAATCAGAAATCATTAAGCTTCACATTTTTAATTACTCATTACTCAAGAATCGAAAATGGATGTGTATCATTCAAAATTCTAAGAATATTAAAATCCCACTTTTTGATGTACACATTAAGACCTTCTATCCTTGCCTGTGAATGGGGACTGTGAAAAGGTGAGTCTCCCAATTGTGAGTAAATGGGAAGAAAGAAGTGGATCTCCAAAGAAGATCAAAGCCTAAAGTATACTATTTTCATTACTCATAAAAGGAATAATGATGGGTGGAATAAAATGAATTAGTTAAACACTTAAATGAAAGTTGTGCTCTCCTAATGAAGAGACAAGGCTTTATTTATAATAGCCAGATTTTATAATTTTATTTATAATAGCCAAGGCTATTTATAATAGCCAGAAGCTGGAAAGGGAACCCAGATGTCCCTCAATAGAGGAATGGATACAGAAACTGTGGTACATTTACACAATGGAGTACTACTCAGCTATTAAAAACAATGAATTTATGAAA
>NC_034594.1:116014448-116022800 GCF_900095145.1 Mus pahari | reverse complement strand
GAGACAAGGTCCAATGATAACTTTTACTACTGCATGGAGCTTATAGCATGCTCTGGCATTGTGGAGCCAGAATGTCACAGAAATGACAACTGAGGACCAAGAAGTATAATACAGCACACAGTTCTACCATTTGAACTTAAAGAGGAACCCATATCCTCAAAAATACATAGGTATGTAGATACCGTTATACTGTTCAAGAGACCAAGAGCAGTAGAAGCAATTAGGCCAGGCACAAGCCAATGCTCATAATTACTTGTTACCCAAAGATTAAGCAAATATGTGTGTTGAGACTAAAATGATAAATCTGAGGATGATTTAAGAAATAAATTACACTAAACTCCCTGAAGGTCCTCCTAAACTGACAGTGCTTTCACCTTTATGTATAAACAAATGGGATTTTAGTAATCATTAACACAGATGAATTGCTTTTTTCAATTATGTGATTATGTTATCTTGAAATTTTTTGCTAAATAAATACATTCTTGAGTGATTTTTTTATTTCCACCAAGTATGCTATATTCTGGATACACGCTAATCATACCATATAAAAATCTGGATTTTAGTGCTTTCTGCTTATTGCTTTTCCCTATCTTTCACTACTTCTAAATTTCTTTTTCTATATATCTTTAAAAATAAGTATACAGATACTTATTTTTACAGAAAATACTTGTTTTCTGTTTATCATTTTGAAGTGTCATAAATATCTGTAATATTGTTTTACTCATTTAGAGTGTCAGCAGTTTGAGACTGGCTTTCTGATTGACATGGTTCAGACATGATTTAAACCAATAGTTTCAGCTACGGAAAGATTTTGATAGACTCTGAGGAAACTCAGACCAAAGAATAGTGCATACATAAGAATCTCATAATTAGTGAATTATCACACCAAATTTTCTGTATTTGGGAAAAGATAATGCAGAGCACCTCTAAATTATATATAGATGATGTAAATTTCAATAGCTTGATGAACTTACCTCATCTCCACAGTGTCTCTTATGAGGTACATATAGCATCCTCTTCATAGTAAGAGTAATGTGAGTTTTAATAAATTTCTAAGGACTGCCAGTCTCTATATTTAAAAGTTACTGACTCTCAATTAATTGTTAATAATAATGTATTTAGAGACTTTGTATCTATGTATGATGTTGTTTTACAACAAATATTCCCTTTGTTTTTCTCCTTTTACAAGTTGGCATTTCTCTTCTATCACATTTGTATATTGCTGCTTTAATCAGTGCATATTCACACACATGCATTGCAGGGTTATTCATTCACAAGCTTACACTCTATGGGTGAAATTACTCATTCTTGATACATAAAATGTTAAAATTTATCCAGTTAGAGTCACTTATGAGTAACTTTCATATCTTTGTCATGCTGCTATGATTCACAGAACATTTCCTTAATTTCTGTTCTAAGTCAGTATTTAATGTTCATTAAGTTAATTTTTTATGCCATGAAAGTGGTTGTATGGCTTTGAGGTATTTAATTTTCCTTTGAAATGGTGAATATTTAGATATCAAGGCATTATAGTGCTCATTGAAACTACAACAGTATACTGTAAGTTGTTTTCAACAGATAAAATTTTAATTTTATTTATATATAATTATAAATATATAAATAAAATTAAACTATCTCTAAGTTTGTCTGTAAACAAACCACAAAGTTTTGTTACGTTTTACCATTACAAAATTAACCTAGAACATCCATCTAGGACCTTTCCGCACTTTTCCACACTTGTAATTTAATAAAATTTGATCTCGCTGTAAGAATACTTATTTTTATTGATTCTAAAATGCACATTGTCTCAGAACACCACAGATAACAAACTGTTAACTGTTCTTTAACACTGAGTATAAAATTTCAAGTATTCAGTTCAATATGTATAAAGTTAAATCTAAAATGGTTCAAGAATAAGCACATGTTTAATATCCTGAAAACTATTTCTTTTAAAACATATCCACACTATTTTTAACAATTTATATTCTCAATGACAGTATATGACAGCTCCAAATATCCTTTAAATTTGTCACAATTTTGTGGCAACATTAATTTTGCTTTTCCAATGGTCCCACAGTGATGTTTCACTGATTTAAAATTGGTTTTCCTGATGAGGAATATCAACAAGCTTTTTCTTCTTATAATTTCTAGCCAATTGTGTATCTTCTTTCTGGTATGTTCATTCAAGTAATGTGACTTTCTTTAAATGATTTGTTTATATGGATTTAGGGGTGCTATTTCATGTTCTATATGAAACATATTTGTCTGAGAATTAATATAAGCATATTCTCCCTATATGTCTGTGTATTTCCTTTATAACATATTAAGTGTAGTATAGGATTTGTAAATTTAAAAAAAATCAGTAAGTCAAACCAGAGATGTTGTTAAAAACTGTCAGAATTTGTCCATGTTTGTCTGTCTTATGTATAAAGGGAAATATATATGTACTTAGCCAAAGCCTTTAAAGACATTAATATATTGCCCAAATTTATGAACCCACAATAATTTTCAGTAACTCACTGTCTAACCATCTAACTTCCCATATATTTATTTCCCAGGAGGAAAAGTGATTCTGCCATCTAATTTCTCTTGGATAAATCAACATATAAGAAAGTTGAATATTTAATGTTCTGTAAATTAATTTATTCTAATCACTTTACTAAGTATTTCTGATAGAGCTGGCATCTTAAATACATGAGGCAGGTGTGATTTCTAAATTCAATATCACAATATTGTCTGTGATTAGTATTTAATCAAAAACAATCTCCCAGGATAAAGATCATACGTAAATTCAAGGTAGCATTTCCTACACTTTTAAGTTACTTTTACTTGAATTCATGGTTCACCCCACCTTCTTAAGCTACTCTTAAATTCTATAAAGGAATACTTTCTCTTCATTAAAATTATAAATCAACTCATATTAACTAATCTTGATTTTTTTTCTTTCTTTCTTTTTGATGCGAACTGTGGACCTAATGTAACCTTTAAAGTTTTAACATTGTTATTATCCCAGCTAAGATTTCTTACAAAATAATAAAGATGTATTAGCCAAGATAAAGCACTTCAGTTGTTATTTTCAACTAGAAGGATTGTTATAGAATTTTTTTCTTAATCACATGGTTCATAAGTTGAGTTGAGAAACTCTTTAACCCTGTTACCTCTGATGTATTTCAAGCCTCAGAGAGACAAGGAAAATTAAGTGTACAGAAAGAAGGAGGTAACAGAAGCCATGAATATTTATGAGACAAATAAGATACATGCTCACTTCAAAAGATTGGATGACAGGGCAGAAAGCAGGAGTATTTGTGAGTGCTATCTCATAACAAGCAACAAAATTATTTTCACATTCTTTTCCTTCCTACAACTCAGCATTATTGAGGCATTGCATACCCTTGCACACAATGTCCAATGTTTGTCTACATATTCACCAAGCTATAGATGCTCCCCCAAGTCCAGGAATTGCCAAGATTATATTTGGTAGCGCTATTGTGAATAGTCTCAGAAAGTAGAAAGAAATCTGAAGATTCTGTTTTAATCTTATGATTTTTGTTTTTGCTTTTTTTTTTCTTGCTTGTCCTTCAAAAATAATAGTTATTTATTATTCAGTTCTTTCCTGCTTCTATTTAATTTGGTTGACCATTTTATACTTTTCAATTCAAATCAAATATCTCTTCAAAACTATGGAATATTATGTATAGTCTCAAACATTTTTTAAAGATTTATTTATTTTATGTATATGAATAGACTGTTACTGTCTTCAAAAACTAGTGCATCAGATCCCATTACAGATGGTTGTGAGCCACCATGTGGTTGCTGGGAATAGAACTCTGGACTGCTAGAAGAGCAATCAGTGCTCTTATCTCTGATCCTTCTCTCCACCCCAGGTATGGTCTCTTAACTGTATTTCAGAATTTTGGATATTATCTTCCACTTTTCAAAAACCTTTTCTTTCCTTTATTTACAGTTGTGTATGTTATTGTTTCAGGATTTAATAAGTTGATCTTGAACTTGTCTGCTGTTGCTGTTCTTGTAATTTATTTATTTGACTTCTTTAATTTTTATAATATATGTTTGGTTCATTTTCAGCATTTCAATGTCCCTTTTAGCTTTTTGGGTAATTTATGACTGTTAAAAAACAACAACAACAACAACAACAACAACAACAACAACAAATCCATCTCCTTATAGAAGCTGTAGTGTATCACAAGGTGTCACAGAGTATACTCTTTTGTCCACACATGTTTACTCACAACTGTTCCTTGCAACAAGTTACTGACTTGGTTTGAAACCTCTGGCTTCTGCTAGAGTATCAATACTGGATCCTCACCAAGAATCCTCTTGGGTATCCTGTTATTACCCTGTGTCACTGAGACTCTGCAGCTTTGGATTTGCAGGACAGCCCCTTCATACACTCCAGCAGTTCATAGATGGGGTAGAGTTTGGGTTGGCCTTCTTAACACCCTGGATCTGGGCCAGGGAAGTATTTCTGAGCTGATTGGCTGGCCAGCTTTCTCACAACCACAGCAATAGGGAGAGCTCTACAGAACCTGGCTTGCTCACCCATTGTTGTGGCTGGTAAGGTGCAGGATCAGTTCCCCTGCTCTCATGCCCTTGGTTCTAGCTCTTCCATGATGCCCAGGTGAAAGATGCTATAGGTAGTAAGTAGTGAGGCCAAATCTGCACAGCCATCAGACATACTCATGGCCTCAGGGAGCACCTCACACCACGAATACCTCATTGACATGGAGAACTCTGTACTATGTGTCTAGTGCTCACAATCTTCATATGGGGGGTTGTGATCTTGTGCTCCAAGAGAGGAACCAAGTCAGGAATAAATAAAACGCCTACTCTCATGAGAATACCGGGGTTTCTGAATCCCAACAAACTTCCCAGTTTTTGTCTGGTGACACTGTTGCACCTGCCTAACAACTTATTTCATTCTATGAGGCCCCAGTTTCCCTGATGTCTAAACCATACAAACTCAAGAAAGAAAGAGTATTTCAAAGCAATTTTGCTTACATTCATTGACACAAAAATATTCAATAAAATCTTGGCACAATAACATATCAAAAACATAATTTACTATGATCAAGTAAGTTTCTTATCAGGGATGCAGGTATTGTTTAATATAAGACAATCTATCAACATAATCCAAGTTGAAAGAAAAAAAAAATCACATGATCATTTCATTAGATGCTGAAAAAGCCTTCGACATAATTTAACACCATTCACATTAAAAGTCCTGGAGATATTTTCTAGTTCATCCATGCCCTTGTTTTTAATAGTTGAGTAGAACCCATTCCTGAGAGGGGTAACCTGGACCTAAAACTGTATGCATGGACTGTACTCACTGATAAGTTCAGAATATCCATGATTCAACCCACAGACTCTAAGAAGTTAAAAAGAAGGAAGGCCAAAGGGAGAAAACTTAAATCCTACTGAGAAGGGGGAACAAAATAATTATGAGAGGCAGAGCAAAGAAGGGAGCTGGGTGGGAGAAGGAAGAGGAAGGGGGAAACGGGGGGGGCAGGATTAGTTATATGGAGGGACAGGAGAGAGATTCAGAGGGCCAGAAGAATGAATGGAAATATGCACTGCCAGGGCTGGGAAGGGAATGGAGGATCCTCTTGAAGTCCCAGACAGAGAGGATAGAGGAGGATCCCAGAACTCAATGTGGGCAACCTTAGCCAAAATGACCAACAGTGGGGGAAAAAATCCTTGGAGTGATCAGAGGTTCAAGGCATCCACAAATACCATAAAAGCAACATTCCTCAAGCTAGCAGCCAGCATCAAGTTAAATAGAGAAAAACTTGGAGCAATTCCAATAAAATCAGGGACTAGACATGACTGCCCACTCTTTCCTATCTATTCAGTATAGTACTTGGATTTCTAGCTAGAGCAATAAGACAACTAAAAGAGGTCAAGGGGATACAAATTGGAAAGGAAGAAGTCAAGGTATCACTATTTGCAGATGATAAGATAGTATATGTAAGTGACCCCAAAATTCTACAGAAGAACTTCAGCTGATAAACAACTTAAGCAAAGTGGCTAGATATAAAATTCACTCAAACAAATTAGTAACTTTCCACTATTCAAAGGATAAATGGGCTGAGAAAGAAATTAGGGAAACAACACCCTTCACAACAGTCTCAAGTAATATAAAATATCTTGGTGTGACTCTAACCAAGCAAGTGAAAGACCTGTATGACACGAACTTCTAGTACCTGAAGAAAGAAATTGAATAAAACCTCAGAAGTTGGAAAGATCTCCCATGATCATGGATATGTATGATTAACATAATGAAAATGGCCATTTTACCAAAAGTAATACACTGATTCAATGCAATCCCTATCAAAATACCAAGATAGTTTTTTTTTAATCCTTAAAAGAACAATTCTCAACTTCACAAGGAAAAACAAAAATCAAGTCCAAACAAAACAATCATGAACGATAAAAGAACTTCTGGAAAAATCACCATTGCTGACTTCAAGCAGTACTATAGAGCAATAGTTATACCACCTGCATGGTATTTGTACAGAAACAGACAGATTGATCAATGGAACAGAATCAAAGACCCAGAAATAAGCCCACATACCTATGGATACTTGATCTTTGACAAAGAAGCCAAAACCATACAATGGAAAAAATGAAGCATCTTCAGCAAATGGTGCTTGTCTAACTGGATTTCTGCCTGCAAATAACAAAAATAGGTCCATATTTATCATCCTGCACAAAACTCAAGTCCAAGTGGATCAAGGACATCAACCTGAAACTAGATACACTATATCTAATAGAAGACAAAGTAGGAAATACCCTTGAACAGATTGGTACAGGGGACAAATTCCTGAAGAGAACATCAATGACCCAGTCTCTAAGATCAACAATTAGTGAAGGAGAGAGACCTTATGAAACTGAAAAGCTTCAGTAAGGCAAAGCGCACTGTCAATAGGACAAAATGGCAGCCTACAGATTAGGAACATATCTTCCCTAACCCTACATTCTTCCAAGGGCTAATATTCAAAATAAAAAGAATTCTAGAAGTTAGACTCTAACAACCCTCCCCCTCCAAAAAAAATAAATAAAATGGGGTACAGAGATTAGCAGAGTTCTCAACAGTGGAATATCAAATGGCTGAGAAGCATGTAAAGAAATGTTTAATATCCTTAACCAACAGGAAAATACAAATCAAAATGACCCTGCGATATGACCTTACACTAATCAGAATGGCTGATACCAAAACAACTCAAGGACAACAACATACGCTGGTGAAGAGATGGAGATCAGAATGGCTGATACCAAACAACTCAAGGACAACATATGCTGGTGAAGAGATGGAGAAAGGAGACACTCCTCCATTGCTAGTGGGATTGTAACCTTATATAGCCACTCTGGAATTCAATCTGTAGGTTTCTCAGAAAATAGAAAGTAATTCTACATGAAAACCCATCTAAACCACTCCTAGACATATAGCTAAAAGATGCTCCACCATACCACATGGACACCTGCCCCAATATGTACATAGCAGCTTTGTTCATAAAATCCAGACACTGGAGACAGCCTAATTGTGTCTTAACTGAATTATTTTTTTATAGAAAATGTGGTGCTGATCAAATTTAATATATCCACATGGAAAGATCCAAATATATGTATACTTTTCATCCTGTAGAAAACAACAGCAAATGGATTAAAGATCTCAGCATATGGCCAGATACATTTAACGGGAGAGTAGAGAAAATGGGTAACAGCCTTGAACTCATGGGCACAGGAAAGGACTTACTGAACAGAATAGATTAACACAGGCACTAAGATCAACAATTAATAAACCATACTTCATGACACCGAAAAGCTTCTACATGTCAAAGAACACCATCATTTGGCCAAAGTGGCAGCCTACAGAGTAGGTTAAGATTCTCACCAACTTCTGAGATCTTCTTTGATTTCTTTGTTCAGAGAATTGAAGTTCTTCTCATACAGGTCTTTCACTTACTTAGAGTCACACCAAGGTATTTTATATTATTTGTGACTATTGTGAAGGGTGTTGTTTCCCTAATTTCTTTCTCATCCTGTTTATCCTTTATGTAGAGAAAGGCCACTGATTGGTTTGAGTTAATTTTATAACCAGATACTACACTGAAGCTGTTTATCAGGTTTAGGAGTTCTCTGGTGGAATTTTTAGGGTCACTTATGTATACTATCATATCACCTGAAAATAATGATATTTTGACTTCTTCCTTTCCAATTTGGATCCCCTTGACCTCCTTTTGTTGTCTAATTGCTCTGGCTAGGACTTCAAGTACTATATTGAATAGGTAGGGAGAAAGTGAGCACCCTTGTCTAGTCCCTGATTTTAGT